>NC_138972.1:9760000-10360000 GCF_055761805.1 Camellia sinensis | reverse complement strand
TATTTAGCTATGAGATGATGTGTTTTACTTTAATTATATCTTTTGGAATTAAAGCATTATCTGTTGAGTTACGGATTTAAAATTGAAATTACCGACCTTCAGGTGTTCAGAAATCAAATTGAGTACTTGGGTAGGTTAATGGGAATTTTTATGACTATTTGGGAAAAATTAATTTGAAATTTAATTCATCTAATTCGTTAATGCACGCTTAGGTGGTTAACTTTGTACTGCAAATTGAAAGCCTTAGAGGTTTCAGAAACCAGAATAGGGGGCATATTCATGATCGGCGTAATTTTTAGAGTCATCTGAAAAGTTTAATTGAAATTTAATTTCGTGCGATTCGTAAGGCCACGTTTGGCTCTCCCTTGTGTTAAGCTTGTGTGTGTTGTATATTGATATATAGAGATGTGCCATATGAGTTGGGAACTCATCTCTTTGGGAGTCAAAAACAAAATATCTAAAGAGAGAGTGAGGAAACCGTGAAAGGGAGAGAGGGAAGAGAGTCAAACTTTCTCAACATCCATGGAGGCTTGTAAGAGGATTGAAGAGAATTGAAGGAAAAGAAAGAAGATCACCCATGGAACATGGGGGGAATTGAAGAGAGCTAAGAGGTAGACAAAGATTGAGCTAGGTATGATAATCTATCTTGAAATCTTGTGTTTAAAGTATCAATTTGGTGAAATCATAAAGATCTTGGAAGATTTAAAACCATTTGGGGTTAAGGTTTTGCCTATGTCTTTGCTTGAGCTAATTTGAGGAATTAGAAATTGAGTTCTCTAATTTTGTTTATGAGTGGAGCTCAAGCTCTTGGATATCATGAAATAAACTTTAGATTATGCAAGAATCAAGTGAATTTATGGGTTGTGGGTTGTGTGTTTTAAGAACCTTGAAGATCATGAAAGATTAGGCATTAATCTTGAACTTTGAGACAAAGATTGAATTGCTTGAAATGAAATTACACTTGGTTGATGTTAGTTTATCATGTTATGGGGCAATTTTACATGTTTTTGAGTGATTTATATTAGGAACCAAGCTTAGAAATGGATAAATCAAGTATTGGAGCAAAAAAACCCATTTTCGAATTGTTTGGTTCTGCCCAGACCGCACGAGCGGCCAAGGGCACCGCACGAGCGGACATGAAGAAGAAAAAAGAGGTTTCCATTCTGCTTTTGACCGCACGAGCGGCCGATTTTCTCCACTCGAGCGGAATTGGGCCGCACGAACGGCCAAAGTGGGCGCACTAGCAGCCCCCCCTGTTTCAGCATATACCTTGTAACTTTGAACAAGCATATCTTTTGCTTCCGGACTCCGTTTTGAGTGATTCTTGAGTCTAAAATCAAGCTCCAGAAGTCTATTTTCCAATGGCGGTGGTCTCACCCCCAAATTCTAAGTACAGATATAGTTATGCTCAAATTAGTGATGACTGTTCACTTTTGTTTACTGGATTCGTACCGTTTCTTCGTCTGAACCTTCCTCCTATCGATTCCTCCTATCTTTTAAGGCATGGGTTATATCTATGGAGGACTAATAAGTCTAGAACCGCCATAGCTATTGAGTGAGGAATAAAAAGAGATTAGTTTTATTCTCATAATTTGTTATGTGCATTGTGTTTGTAGGTCAAGATGAGGACATCGTTCCACCACTATCAAAGACCTACCACTGTGAGTAATAGTACGGTTGTTACTAACGCCTTAGCCTTGTAAGTGATTACACTAACAGTTATGTCAGTTGGAAATCAATGTGAATGTTGAAAGATTTACATACGTCGGTATGACTTTGGAATCATTTTGTTCTGTCAATAACGAACATTAACTCTATGTTATCTATAAATGAACTATGTCGTCTTTTAAGAATAAAGGGAACTTATGTTCATTTTAGAATGATGAAATTTGGGTGAATTTAAGATCATTCTGGGTTGCCACTAATGAATCAAGATTATTCTGTTATATGACACATGAACTTGAGATCGTTCAGATCCTATGACATAAATGCAAAGGTCTAATGTTATCATATAACCCACGTCAGAATGTGAAGTGTTCTATCCTCATGAAATGCAATGGAATGGCATGTATGCTCTCTATTAATGGTATATTCGCTCTTGATCCTCGTTAATGTTTATGTTCTGCTATTTACGAGACAACTATGCTGATAGTTAATATGCACATTCTGTTATCTGCAAGTTAGTGGCATTAATTCATGATGAACAAGTGAAATGTGGGTACATTATGAAACTACAGTATTTAAGTACCTTTGGAATCGCCCAATCTGTTAATGGTTGCTGTTAGCACTTTGTTAAATGTAACTTAATTATGCTAACTCGTTTGAATGATAAAAAGAAACCGTGTGCCTCTATATGACTATAAGACTAGTCTGTTCTGATAATATTTGTGGATATTCCGTTATGATGTTCGATTCGTTTATCTTATGACATGATGAGACTTATTGATTTCTGGTATGGAACAAAGTGCTGTACGAAACTAAGTGCTACACTTTGGTGGGAGCCACCTCTAGAATCCGTGCGAGCCACCTCTTGAGTCCATACATATATGAACTGGGCTTAAATCCGTTCTGTTATTTCTGGGCTTAAAGCCGTTCTGTTATTTCTGGGCCAATGGCCGTTCTGTTATTTCTGGGCCGATGGCCGTTCTGTTATTTCTAGGCCAATGGCCGTCCTGATATTTTTGGGCCTATGGCCGTTCTGTATCTGTTAGGCATATGGCCGCTCTGTACATTACTGAGCTTAAAGCCACTCTGTTAAGCAAACCGAACCCATGGCTGTTCTGAAAATAATTACAAAAAGAAGTTAATCATATATCTCTGCAGTTATATGCTCTATCATTCAAGTTAACCATTACATTATTTATATACTATTATTCACTGAGTTTTACTCACTCTGTATTTTGTCTGTTTCTGTAGGTAAGCATCTGGGAGGCCAGTCCTAACCCTTAAGGCTCGTCTCTCTCTTGTCAACCCCAGTGTGTCCAGGCACTTAGATGGAACCATACATTTTGCAAGGTTTCACTAGGTTTTTGGTATATGTTTTAATTGTCCATCTAAGGTCGAAGTGTATATAATCCTTTTACCTTTCAATATTCTTGTTATGCGCCCAATCTTGAGGGCTGGGTCTGTATATGTATATGTACATAGCCGAATTCTCAGATGCACGTCATTGTATGTTTATCTGCCTCATGTTCTGTTTGCGATCCTGGCATAGTAGTAATAGCTCAATGGATGTTATGTATGTTATTATATGATATTAAATGCTTCCGTTCAGACCCCCTATGATATGTATATCAGATTTAGTGTCCGTTTCCGAACAAGTCATGCCCAAACTTTTAGGGACGGGTTTGGGGCGTGACAGATTCGTTAAGGTATGTTTGGGTGGTTAACTTTGCACTGCAAATTGAAGGCCTTAGAGGTTTCAGAAACCAAAATGGAGTACATAATTATAATTAGCATGATTTTTAGGATTTCATATGAAGTTTCGTAAAAATCTAATTCATAACGAATTAAATTGGTTTCTTTTAAATATTTTATATATATATATATATATATGTATATTTGGCTCAACAAAAAGGAAGAGAAGAGAGAGAGAGATGTTTTGAGGAGGGGTTCTGGAGAAGAATCGAGAGAGAGAGAGAGAGAGAGAGAGGAAGAGAGAGAAAGCTTCTAGAGAAAGAGAGAGAGCTCAACATCCATGGAATTTGAAGACAAAATTGAAGAAGAGGAACTTGAAGAGATTTATGAGAAAATCAAGGATTTGAATTGAGTTATGTAAAAATCAACTTAACTTCTTGGGATTAACCTATTATTTGTGTGAATTCATGACTCAAGATGAAGATTAAACTCCTAATTGAGTTAGGGTTTTGAAGTACAAGCTTAAATGAGCTCTCTTCATGGAATTGAATCTTGATTCCTTAGAGTTGCTTAATTTAAGAGTCAATTTCATTATTTTTGCTTATCTTGAAGTTGATTATGAGAAGTTGAACCTTAATCTTGAGGTTTTGTATGGTTAATTACATATGAAATGAAGATCTATGTGAATATGGAAGAAGTTTGAAAAAGAACTAAATAAGGAGATTGATCTTCCTTACTTGAAGATTCATTGTATTTGTAATGTTTTGATTTAGAAAACAATCATAATCTCATGCTTTCCATTAGTTTTACATGATTTTAAGTGATTTGAGTTAAAATCTAGCTTGAAAAATGGAAAAACAAGTGTTAGAACCAACAGAGATTTTCGGACAGTAGATTTTGCCCATAGCCGCATATACGACGGGGCTTCCCGCACGTGTGGTGTAGACACCCTATTTTTGACCGTCCTCAAGACTTGGACATCACCATTTGAACAGTCGGTGATCATCCATGTTTGTGTTCGTCCTGAGTTCTCGGAGGTCTCGGCCACGTGCCTTGCCTCAAGACCTCTCGACTTGCCTGTTTTGTGTTTGGTTTTGCACCAAACACTTGTTGTTTGCTTCTGAGGGCAAGGAATGGCTTGTTGGCCATCCCCACACCTCACCGGCCATGGCTTGAGGCCACCGGCCATGTTTTGTTTTCACCGGCCATTGGTAATGGCCGGCCAACACTATTTATGGTCAGCCGACCATTGTTTTGGTCAATTTGTCATTTTTGGCTGGCCGATCACTGTTCATCTGCCTTTGGCAGATATTTTATGCCAGCTGTGATAGCTGGCATCCACAATGCACCCCTTCCATACACGTGTATGGAGGGATTTCTCTATTGCTTAGCTTGTTTTGTAAGCTTTGCAAGAGTGAATCTTTATAAAGGGAGAGCTTCTCCTCCCTCCTCAAGGGTTCCAAAAAGTTCCAGAGAGGGTCTGAGATTAGGGTTTAGGATTTGTATCTCTCTATCTCTATATCTCCCTCTATTTCACTCTTGTGTGTGTATAAGGTGTATTTGTTCTTAGTTTTGCACTAGGACACCTAGTATCACACCTTACCTTGGTTGTTGAGGTGCCAAAGGGTTGTTCTTGAAGTTTTTGAGTGGATTTAAGCTTGGAAAGGCTGCTGGAGCCTTGTTCTTGAAGGTGGTCTACAATGGTGAGATTCTTGCTCTTTATTCCCCATTTTTGCATAAACTTTTTGCCTATGTTGCATCTGTTTTTGAGCTTAGTCTATAATTGATAAAAGTTCTGATTTCACTTTCTTAAAATAGTTGTTTGAGGTTATTTTGGTGTTTAGGGTTGTTTACCCCCCCTTAGGCCTTGTTTGGCCTCCTTTTTGTGCTATTTTTGGTGAGCTCCGGGACCACCTTGTATTGGCCTCCTCACCATTGAAATCCAAAGGGATTTTAGTGGTGAGGATAGTGTTTTGAAGTCCTAAGAAGGAGAGGGCCATTCCCTCTCCTTGTTGTCTTCAAAACTTGTCATTTTAGCCTCATGTGTGAGCACCTTTCTTAAGTTCATGTTGGCCATGTCTTAGCTGGTATTTGTGGTTATTTTTCCATGTTATATCTCTGTTTCAAGTTGGTTTAGACACACCATGCATGCTTTGCATACTTGTCTTGTAATGCCATGAAATTGCCTTAACATGTTTTGTGCTTTGAGCCTTGTTTATAGCATGATTTTGGCTTAGATTTGTGAAGATTTTATGCATATTTCGATATGCTTGAGGTTTGATTTTGGTTATTTGGGTCGTCCATGACCTGCTCTATATAGCTATCATGCAACCTAGCTTGTAGGCTTTGAGTATTGGATCCTCTAGCATGCTTTACCTGCACTTTTTCAGTGGTTTGGAACCACTTATCATGTCATTTCAGTCCATACAGCATGCTTGTATACTTGCATTTATGGCTCCTTTGATGCTTCAAAAGGTTTATGTTTTATGCTCCGTGTTTGGACCTTTATGCATGCCTTTAGACTTAGGCCATTTAGATACCATCTAAGTGTGTTTTGGGCCTTGTCTCGACCTACATTGGGACTGTTTTGAGTTCCCTCGACCCTTTGGGACTCGCCTTGCATAGCCATGGTTTGATCCCTTAGATTAGCCTTAGGCCTTGGGCCTGGTTGTATGCTATGCTTGCCTTGTTTAATTGGTTTGGCACCTTTTCTAACATGATTTCAGAGCTTGCTATTCTTGCCATATGTCCATGTTCATCCCTTTTAAGTGTGCTTAAAAGTCCCTCTTTGTGCTTAAGTGTTGGACCATGTCCGCATGCATGTTTGTATGTAAATTTGCCTTCATTTTCATAGCATTTTGGCTACTTATTTAGACATGGTTGAGGCTTGTCCATATTAGTTTAAGTCCACTATTTGCATGTTGTTCAAATGTTGTTACATTGCTTCATGCTTGCATGTTTTGGTTGCATAGTGTTTTGCATGCTCATTGCTTGCATTATTGATACATGTTTAGCTATTGCATTTTGTTGCATTGCTTGAGCTATATGGCATGTTGTTGCATGCTTAGGTTGTAATGCATTTGGCATGCATTCTCTCTTTTAGTTGCCTAATATGTTGTTGCATGTTTTGCCATTGATATGTTGTTACATGCTTGCATGTGTGCATGTTTGCCCTCATGTTCATATTGCATGCTTAGCTTGCATTCTTAGGTTGCATTTAGCATGCATGCCTTGTCTCTTGAATCACCATGATAGAGGTTGGGCCCCTTAGGTGTTTGTGTGCATTTCATTTGACATCAAAATGCACAACTTGACACCTCAGACCATCATGCATTGAAATGCACGATTGGTGGTCCGAGAGTCGAGGACCAAACTCCCTTGAGTTCATAACATGATAGGGAGGGTGGTGGTACAAACATTTGCTTGAAAATGCATTGCCATGCCTAGTTTGCCCTCTGCTGCTGTCAAAACAGGATTCTGCAGGAAGATATGGTCGACCGACCATATTGAGTGCCGGCCGACTAAATATATTTGGCCGAGAGCCATACCAATGGTCGATGACCAGTTTCCCCTGGCCGGTGGTGTTTCCTCTTGGTCGGTGACCTTCCACAGTGATCAAAAAGTGATTCTGGAGCATCATTGAGACTTACACAATTTTCAGAGGAGCTGAGCAGGGTAAATAGAGGCAGCTTGTGCATGGTGGTGGATTTCCGAGCAAAGCCGAGCACGCATGTATTGGACCCTCTTCCTGAGACTGTTTTATCGCTTTATTAGCTTAGTTAATTTGCTTAACTAGTTAAGTGGTCTGTAACTATTTAATTAGCTTGTTAGTTAGTTAAATTTGTATTATTTTTGTGGTCCCTCCGAGAGAGGGCGAATTGTGTAATAAGCGTGCGTGTGTGTGATGCATGTCTTCCAACCCCCACTTCTTTCTCCCTTTTACTTACCTGCTTTGATGGTTAGTATTAGGGCATATTTTAATTAGCATCCCTATGCTATGCATGTGTGCATTCATTCATCAGTACTGCATGCACTAGGCTCGGCGCATCATGCTAAATGCATAGTATTTCAAATCTAACTTGAATACATGTTATCTGTTGCAATGCACATGCCATCCATAGATTAGCCGAGCCTATTCTAGCTGCATTTTGCCTGCGATGCATTAGCCATCTTAACATGGACTTGGATCATACATTTGATTACTAACATGTTCCTTGATTTGGCTTGGAGTACTAGGTGAGTGTTTATGCTTTAGCATCTCGCATGAATGTGAATGTTAACATGAAAGTATGCTTGCCATGAGGCTAACCGCTTAGTTGATTTACTGCCTGAATGCCTGTGGGTAAAGGTTAGATTGTTTGAATTGGAATAATTCATCGAAATCCGTATTGTAGCCTACTTGCAAGTAGCAAACCTCAAACCATTTCCAAACAATGAATATGCGATGCTTTGTTCCAAATTAGGCAATCTAGTCTATACTTTTGTGTTGTGCGCATCACATAGTAATTCTAGGCTAATAACCGGAATAAGAACACATAATGTTTTCAAAACTTGATATCATGGTTGGTAGAGGCCGATCTTTGATCGGGCGAGTGGGGGTGCTCATAGCTGACCTTCCCCAATTGTACCCAAGTTCCCGAGCCGAAGCAACTTTGGTGATGACGGACACGTGGCCTTAGGCAAACGAGTCAGGGTTTCCTAAATTCTCCCATAAAAAATATTTAGGTGGCGACTCTGTATCTGGCAAAGCAGTCCATGTATGGCACTTCTTTCTAAAAATCAGTTTTCCACCTAAGCATATCTCTCTCATCCAAACTCTGTTTTAAGTGATTCTTGAGCCTAAATTTAAGCCCCGGAAGTCTAGTTTCCAATGGTGGTAGTCTTACACCCAAATTTTGATTACACAAAGAGATATGTTCAAATTAGTGAAGGTGGTTCACTTTCTGTCTACTCGTTTCATTCCATTTATTCTCCTAACCCAGTTTCCTTCCGTTTCTTCCTATTTTCCTTGATATGAATTATGACCCATTGAGGACTAATGATTTTAGAACAAGCATAAATGATTGGTTAAGGCAAAGTAAGGGTTCGGTTTATTTGATTAATCAAAGATTAAGAAAAGTAACTTTGATTAAGAGAATAATTCTATGTTCGATATGTTATGCTATGTAATTTGTAGGTCAAGACAAGGACATCGCCTAACTACTACCAGAAGCCCGTCATTGTTAGTAATAATATATTGTAAAGACATGTTCATTTATATTTATTTTGATACATAACTGTTGTGATGTTCTAGAATTATGTTTTATGCGAATGAATGAGTTAACATGGCCTATGATATGGAATATGGATATGAAATGTGAATTATTTATAATATGATGTGGTAGGCCCAAGGCCGTTCCATTTATCCGTTCCGTTTATGCTATGACACGATATGAATTGTTCAGTCTTTAAGACCTATTGATTTCTGGTATGGAACAAAGTGCTGTACGGAATTAAGTGCTACAGTGGGAGTCACCTCTACAGTCCGTACGAGCCACCTCTTGGGTCCATACATACATGAATTGGGCCCAAGGAGAGGTGGAGACATGTCAATGTTCCATCTACTCCATGATCAGATACAGTGATACGATATGATATGTTTGGACCTAAGGTCGTTTTGATATATGATTGGACTCGAGGCCGTTGTGATATATATGGGCCCAAGGCCGTTTTGATATATGATTGGGCCCAAGGCCGTTTTGATATATGTGGGCCTGAGGCCGTTCTGTTACATGGTGGGCCTAGGGCCGTTTTGTAAATATGATTATGAATAATGTTGTGAATGATGTAATTTTTAAAGAGTATTGTGTTGTACTTCTTTTAAATATAGATTATTCACTTGATTCTCTTTACTTTATTATTACTCATTGAGCTTTGCTCACTCCTTATTTTATATGTATGTAGGTGATCAACCCAGGAACCAACCTTAGGTCCACCTCAGAAGTTCTTTTGTGAACCTGCTATGTCAAGCCACCCAAGATGCGCCTTTGTGCCGAGGCTTTAACCTTGTATTGTTAGAATTTTGTATTTTATTGAATTTATGTATATGAGTGTGAGATCTGTATAAGCCTTGTTATTGTATATGTAAATATGGAAAGTGTAGTCTAATGTTTTAATTATTCTAGTCGTCATGTATGCACAAGCTCAAAGGACATTATTAGTTTATTTTTTTTTATTTTGCTTCTGCTTTAGGCTCCAATATGATTTTAATATTGTGAAATTTTGTTTTGAGGCCTAAGTATAGGCCTTTCATGGACCAAACTTTCAGGGGCGGGTTTGGGTCGCGACACCTCAGGTTCATCATTTCCAAATTCTTACTCGTGCTCACGTTTGTAGTCATGGTCATGTTCACATTCGTATTCATATTCAAAATGACCTTTGGTCTAATCAATTCCGTGGTCATTTTGATAATCATGATCGTGTTCACATTTGTATTCATATTCAAAATGACTTTTGGTCTAATCATTTCCTTATTCAAAATGACCTTTAGACCATTTAAAAAACATACAAAACGACTTTTAGTCCAATTCATATATAAGATGACCTTAGGTCTATCTTGTCAAACATTCTAAATGGCCTCAGGCCCATTCCGTGTCCTTGTCAAATATACCAAATGGCATTGGGCCCAAGATTCTCATCAAACATACCAAACGGCCTTGGGCCCATTTTTGTATTCGTATTTATCAATCACTTTACAGATTCCTTTACGAATTAGACAGATGGAATACTCATTCATAACATAGATTCACAAGTCCAGAAAACTTACATGTAGGTAGTATTCAGAAAGTAATATACCTGAAAATATCTTTACTAAGATATTACTCACAGTGTTCAGTTGGTTGATTCATCCTTAGAGTTGACCCTACACAATTCATAACACATACAGAAATTAGGTCACAATACGATTCAATCCGTTCTTTAATTCATTTATCTTTCTTAGGCTTCTTCCTAACTATTTAGTTCATATAGGATGCTCATGCTCAGAAATGAAATAGAATGGAAATTGAAACATAAAACAACTTTTCAAAGTTTTTTGAAACAGGGCACTTTGCTCAAGCACAACATTGGTCACTCGAGTGAACCCTTCAATCTGTAAAAGTATAGGATGCTCTCATTTTATGCTTGAGCCAAGACTGAAAATAAAGAGTGGCCGCTCGAGTGGTCTTTTGGTCACTCGAGCTAACCTCCAATGTCTATAAAACTAGTGGATGCTTGAAATGTGCGCTCGAGCCATCTTTTGGTAGCTTGAGCGACTATCAAATTTCTAGAATTTCCACAATTCTGTTTGAGGTTCAAACATATGTCCAAGGCTTCAAATTCATGCATGACTCACTCAAATATGCAAGAACGCTCCCAAATACATATATTTGAAGCTAACTTCAACCCATAGTTCAAAACTCCATGAATTCAACAAGATTCAAACCTTTAACTTTATGTTTGAAAAATCCATGTTTTATATCTTGCATTCACAAGCTTCACAACTTAAAATTGAACTTCAAAACATAACAATTCATCTATGCATGTGTCAAACAATTCTCAATTCAACATAGATTATATGGTTCATGCTCTACAATGAGATTTCATAACAAATTCATGCATGCATGTGCAAATTGATATCAAATTCATCAAACTTAGCTTGATTCATGTGCTTAACTTCATAATCTTCTTGAATTCATATAGCTATGGACTAAAACTCATGAATTGAGGTTCAATCTCTTACCTTTGAACTTCAATGAGCCTAGGGTTCAATCTTTTACCTATGAACTTCAATGAGCCTAGGTGTAGCAAATTCTTGTGCCTAGCTTCACTATCATCAATTTCTAAGTTCTCCTCTTTTCTCCTTTGAATTATCACTTCACTCTCTCGCTTTCTCTCTCTGTCTCTCTCTCTCTCTAGTGTATATTTTCAGCCAAATATTGAAGATGAGCTCAAGTTATGAGCCTAGGCACTAAGTTAACACATATATATAGTGAATGATTATCTTAAGCTAATTAACTAAGGTTTAGTCTAATTAATTAAGGCTCATTATTGAATTCAATCTAATTAATTTGATCTGAATCAATTTTTATTTCACCATAGGCTCTAAACATTATGCTAATCACAATGGTACAGTCAATTTGGTTTTTGTCGCGTCTACGGTCCTTAATTTCAGTTTATTACAGAATACCGAACATATTTTCCTATGATGAACATATATGAATTCACAAACATACATATTTACATGATTAGCATCCAAGATCACATAAAGCATATAATCACAAGTATAATTACGACTTAATAGTATAATATGGAACATGGTTGTCCCATTCTTCTCCCCTTTTAGGAAGTTTGGTCCTCCAAACTTATGTTATCTCAATTCAGAAACAGATGTAGGTAACGTTGTCGCATCTTATCTTCTTTATCCCATGAGGTTTTCCTTCCATAATGCTCTTTCCATTCCACTTTCACCATTGGAATGGATTTGTTTCTCAGTTGTTTCACTTGCTAGTCAATGATTTGTTCTGGCTATTCTTCATATTCCATATTTTCGTCAAGAGCTATCCGGTGGTAATCAATGACATGAAATGGATCACAGAGATAACCTCTCAACATTGATATATGGAACACGTTATGCATTTGTTCCATGCTCGGCGGTAAAGCAACTCTGTAAGCAACTAGACCGAGCCTCTACAGAATTTGAAACGGCCTAATGTAACGGGGTGACAACTTACCTTTCTTGCCAAATCTTGACTGGCCCTTTATTGGAATTACACAGATGAATACATGGTCGCCAACTTCATATTCAAGTGGTCTTCTTCTAACATTTGGATAGCTCTGTTGTCTGCTCTATGCTATGTTGAGCCTTTGTTGAATAACTTTGACCTTTTTGGTGGTAGATTGCACAATTTTAGGCCCAAGCAAGACCTTATCCCCAACTTCTGTCCAGCAGACTGTTGATCTACATTTTCTACCATATAAGGCTTCATAAGGTGCCATGCCAATGCTGGAGTGATAGTTGTTATTATATGCAAATTCTGCCAATGGTAAGTAATCTTTCGAACTCCCTTGAAATCTAAGGCACACATTCGGAGCATATCTTCCAAAGTTTGTATAATCTGTTCCGATTGCCCATCAGTTTGTGGATGGAATGTGGTGCTAAGTCTCAATTCCATTCCATTGCTCTTTATAGGCTTCTCTAGAATCTAGACACAAATTTCGAATCTCTATCTGACATAATAGACACCAGTACTCTATGTAAATGAACAATTTCATCAATATAAATTGTAGCCAGTCTATATGCATCATAAGTGGTTCGAACAGGAACAAATGTGTAAATTTAGTCAGTCTATCAACTATAACCCAAATAGAATTCATACCTCTCAGGGTCCAAGGTAGTCCGACAATAAAGTCCATGGTTATGTGCTCCCACTTCCATTCCGAAATAGGGAGAGATTGAAGTAGACTTGCTAATTTCTGGTGTTCAGCTTTAACTTGCTGACACTAAAGGCACTTGGACACATATTCGGCAATTTCCCACTTCATATTTGGCCACCAGTAGTTTTGTTTCAAGTCTCGATACATTTTATTGTTACTCGAGTGTATAGAAAATTTTAACTTATCGGCTTCATCTAGAATTCTCTTCTTTAAATAAAAAATGTTCAAAACACACAATCTGTTTTGGAATTTCAGCACTTCAGTTTCAACACTATACCCTAGTTTTGGATTTGCTTCGAATTCATCAATTAACTTCTCGAGGAACTTATCCTTCCTTTGTTTCTGTTTAATCTTGTTACTGATCGCCGACTGAACTGCAATGGTGGCCATCAATCCACTTTGTTCAGTAAGTAGACAAGCCAAATTCCTCGTTGATTTTCTACTTAAAGCATCGGTAACTATATTGGCTTTCCTTGGGTGATACTAAATCTGAATATCAAAGTCTTTGATCAATTCCAACCACCTTCGCTGCTGCATATTCAGTTCTTTTTAAGTAAAGAAGTACTTTAAACTTTTGTGATCAGTGTAAATTTCACACTTTGCCCAATACAAGTAATGGCACCAGATTTTTAGAGCAAACACAACTGTAGCCAATTCCACGTCATGCATTGGGTAGTTCTTTTCATGTGGTCTCAATTGTCTGGAGGCATAGGCAATTATTCTCCCACTCTGCACTAACGCACAACCAAGACCCTTGTAAGAAGCATCACTAAATATTACAAAAGTTTATGTACCTGAAAGTAATGTCAACACTGGTGTCGTAGTCAATCTCATTTTTAGTTCTTGGAAGGTAAATTCCCTTTCATCATTCCACTCAAACAATTGCCCTTTTCTAGTTAGTTGGGTAAGTGGTATAGCTAATTTTGAAAAGTCCTTTACAAACAGTCTATAGTACCTAGCTAAGCCCATGAAACTGCGGACTTCCGTTACATTCGTCGGTGTAACCCAGTTCACAATTGCCTCTATCTTCTGTGGGTTTACAAAAATCCCGTCTCTGTTGATGACAGGCCCTAAGAAGACAACCTCATCCAACCAAAATTTACATTTCTTTAGTTTAACAAATAATTTTTTTTCTCTAAGTGTTTGCAAGACAATTCTCAAATGTTGTTCATGTTCAGTTCTACTCTTTGAATATATCAGAATATCATCAATAAAAACCAGGACAAACTCATCAAGGTAGGATTTAAAAATTCGGTTCATAAGATCCATAAATGCTGCAGATGCATTAGTCACTCCAAATGGCATTACAAGAAATTCGTACTGACCATACCTTGTTCGAAATGCAGTCTTTTCAACATCCTCTGCGTTTACCTTTAACTAGTGGTATTCGGATCTCAAATCAATCTTTGATAACACTTGTGATCCCTGCAACTGATCAAAGAATTCATCAATACGGGGTAGGGGATATTTGTTCTTGATTGTTACCTTGTTCAATTCTCGGTAGTCAATGCACAAACGTAAAGTCACGTCTTTCTTCTTTACAAATAAAACCGGTGCGCCCCATAGTGAAGTGCTCAGTCGGATAAACCCTTTATCAAGCAAGTCTTGCAACTGTTCTTTTAATTCTTTGATTTCAATGGTAGACATTCTGTAAGAAGTTTTTGAGATAGGTTGGGTGCTTGGTGCAACATCAATGGTAAACTCTATTTCTCTGTCAACTAATTTTCCTGGCAATTCATTTGGGAACACATCCGTAAATTCTCTAACAACAAGAATACTGTCTAGTTTAACATTCATTGATTGCTCAGTCATCACACTACACAGATAACCCTAGCACCCTTTCCTAATCAGTTTACATGCTTTTATTGCTGAAATTAGATAAGGTGGGGATATTACACCATTGCCAATAAACTCAAATTCGTCATGTCCTAGTGGTCTAAACATAACTCGTTTTGTTACACAATCGATGACGGCACAATATTTAGGCAACCAATCCATACCCAAAATCACATCAAAATGTCTAATGTCTAAGGGTAAAAAATCCACATATAAAGTGGCACTACTAATACGCATATCACAAATATGATACACAAATGTACATAGCATAGATTCCCTGGATGGAGTAGATACACACATTAGATAAGGTAATGAGTCTAGAGGTCTATTCAATCTAGATGCAAATGTAGTAGACACAAAGGAATGTGTTGATCCAAAATCAATTAACACAAAAGCATCTTGATTACATATAGAAATAATACTTGAGACAACGGCTTCTATGTTTCGCCTGTCACATGGGATGAATGCAAAGACTCTTCCTTGTCTCATTATGTCTCTGGTAGTAGCAGGCCTTGTAGTATTCCTCGGTATTGGGATTGATCCAATCGAGCTAGCAGCTGGTTTTCCACTTCTTTGTTGTTCAATACAATCCCTTGCCATGTGTCCCACTTTACCACATTTAAAACAAGCCCCAAAAATAAGATAACAAACCTCACGGTGTTTCTTACCACACTGATTACATGTTGGTGCCGTATCTCTGGGGCAACCCAAAGTGCTTGAAGATCCCATATTCTGCTTTTTCGACGATCCCTTCTTTGAGAAAAAACCTTCTCTCTTATTTTTCCAGTCAGTTAGTGATTTACTCTGATTAGCCATATTAGTTTCTGACATTAAAGTCCAATCTAACACATCAACGTAAGTATGCAGTTTCAATACATTCACTCTTCCTTGAATATTATTGCAGAGATTGCCCTCAAACTTTCTTTCCTTCTTATAGTCGGTGTCGACCATATATGGTGTGAATCTGGCCAATTCTATAAACTTTGCCTCATAGTCTGCCATAGTCATATTGCCTTGTTTAAGGCCCTCAAATTTAGACACTTTTCTATCACTAACGCATTACAGAAAGTATTTATCTTAAAAGAACTCAAGAAACCGCGTCCAATCTATGCCCTTGTCATCACGAATCAACATCCACCACCTTCTGGCTTCATCTTCCAGTGTAAAGGTGGCTAATTGTACTTTTTATGCTTTAAGGCATGGAAACACTTCAAACAATTTCTCAATACCAAGGACCCAAGCCTCAGCCTTCAACGGTCCTCATCTCCCGTGGAATAGTGATGGTTTTATTTTCTTAAGCTCTTTGGTAAGAGCTATTATTTGGTCATCGCTTTGCAAGTCTTGCACAGGTTGTACCGGAGGTGGGGGTGGTGGTTGTTGCCACTGTTGTTGCCATTGTTGTTGTAGCCTCAGTGTTTCTGTCATATCCTGTATCAGTCTTTCCATTCGGTCTAGCCTGGCAGTAGAAGATTCTTTTATTTCATCGGATCTTGTTCTCACTATTATCTGATGAGACTTGCATTATATTTTACACAAAAACAATGTACACAATATACATAGACAGAAGAAGCATGCATATACAGTCAAGCAACAGTTCATATATCATGTAGTCACATATTTCATAACACTTTAGCATATTCTTAGTGCATTCAAGCATATATTTATCACACGAATGCAACTTAAGTCATTTCTAGACACTCTACTGCTCATTTGGATAAGTGTGTGAGTTATTAACTCGTGCTTTGATACCACTCTGCCATGACCTGAAGCCGTCCCTATAGATTAAGATCATAACCGACCAATAATCATGAGATTGTATATGGCCTCAGATAGAAATCAAATCATGATTAATAATATAAGGCCAAAAACGGAAGCAAAATTGAAATCATTGTCCAATGAGCTTGTGCATAAATGGTATGGAACAAAACTTTTCACTCATATTAATAATAACTCACACATTCATACAAAAACAACATCATACATGTCCAAGAACATTCATAACATAGTCTTCCAAGCCAAAAACTTATATACATAAATGGTCATACGTAACTGACAAAAGCAACCCAAGGACAAAACAAAAGAGTAAAAACAAAGCCTGTTGCGTGAGGCATCCCGAGTTGACTCCACAAAACTTGGTTCTCTCTTAAGATTACTAGTGCTGGGGCTAGACTTCCCGCTGCTCACCTACATACATATAGATAAAGAGTGAGCTAATACCCAGTGAATAATACCAGAGTAAAGAGGTTATATGAATGGAACTCTTAAACAGGTAAATCATATTGATGAGCAGCACATGTAGATCATTATCAAAACAAAGCGACCTCAGGTCCATTCCATTATACTCAAGGCATATCAAAGGGGCAAAATGACCTTGGGTCCAAACATTTATTCATAAATTGACCTCAGGACTAATGGATCCATATACAAATTCAATCCTTCAAAACACATATACAAAATGACTTTGGGTTCATCATTTCCAAATTTTTACTCGTGCACACATTTGTAGTCATGATCATGTTCACATTCGTATTCATATTCAAAACGACATTTGGTCCAATCAATTCCGAGGTCATTTTGATAACCATGATTATGTTCACATTCGTATTCATATTCAAAACAACCATTGGTCGAATCATTTCCATATTCAAAATGACCTTTGGACCATTTAAAAAACATACAAAATTACTTTCAGTCCAATTCATATATAAGATGACCTTAGGTCTATCTTGTCAAACATTCTAAATGGCCTTAGGCCCATTCTGTGTCCTTGTCAAATATACCAAACGGCCTTGGGCCCATTTTTGTATTCGTATTTATCAATCACTTTATAGATTCCTTACGAATTAGACAGATGGAATACTCATTCATAACATAAATTCAAAAGTCCCGAAAACTTACACGTAGGTAGTATTCAGAAAGTAATATACATGAAAATATCTTTATTAAGATATTACTCACAGTGTTCAGTTGGTTGATTCGTCTTCAGAGTTGACCTTACACAATTCATAACACATACAGAAGTTGGGTCACAATACGATTCAATCTGTTCTTTAATTCGTTTATCTTTCTTAGGCTTCTTTCTAACTCTTTAGTTCATGTAGGATGCTCAATGTGTGCCTAAGAATGTTCATAAATGAAATAGAATGGAAATTGAAACATAAAATAACTTTTCAAAGTTTCCTGAAACAAGGCATTTCACTAGAGCGCAACATTGGTTGCTCGATTGAACCCCTCAGTCTGCAAATGTACTGGATGCTCTCATTTTACGCTCGAGCCACCTTCTTGGCCACTCAAGCCAAGGCTGAAAATAAGGGGTGGTCGCTCAAGCGGTGTTTTGGTCACTCGAGCCAACCTCCAATGTCTGCAAAACTACTGGATGCTCAAAATGTGCACTCGAGCCAAGTTTTGGTCACTCGAGCAGTCTGTCGAATTTTTGAAATTTCCATAATTCTGTTTGAGCTTCAAACATATATCTAAGGCTTCAAATTCATGCATGACTCACTCAAATATGCAAGAACACTCCCAAATACATATATTTGAAGCTAACTTCAAGCCATAGTTTAAAACTGCATGAATTCAACAAGATTTAAACCTTAAACTTTATACTTGAAAATCCATGTTTTATATCTTGCATTCACAAGATTCAAGACTTAAAATTGAACTTCAAAACATAACAATTCATGCATGCATGTGTCAAACAATTCTCAATTCCACATAGATTATATGGTTCATGCTCTACAATGAGATTTCATAACAATTTCATGCATGCATGTGCAAATTGATATCAAATTCAACAAACTTAGCTTGATTCATGTGCTTAACTTCATAATCTTATTGAATTTATGTAGCTATGGACTAAAACTCATGAATTGAGGTTCAATCTCTTACCTTTGAACTTCAATGAGCCTAGGTGTAGCAAATTCTTGTGCCTAGCTTCACTATCCTTCAATTTCTTGAGCAATTCTCCAAGTTCTCCACTTTTCTCCTTTGAATTCTCACTTCTGTCTCTCTATAGTGTATATTTTCAGCCAAATATTGAAGATGAGCTCAAGTTATGAGCCTAGGCACTAAGTTAACACATATATAGTGAGTGATTAGCTTAAGTTGATTAACTAAGGATTAGTCTAATTAATTAAGGCTCATTATTTAATTCAATTTAATTAATTTGATTCGAATTAGTTTTTAATTAAATTTCACCGTAGGCTCTAAACATTATGCTAATCACAATCATACAGTCAATTTTGGTTTCTATCGCCTCTACGGCCCTCAATTTCAGTTTATTACAAAATCCCAAACATATTTTCCTATGATGAACAGATATGAATTCACAAACCTACATGATCACATGATTAGCATCCAAGATCACATAAATCATATAATCACAAGTATAATTATGACTTAAGAGTGTAATATGGAACAGGGTTGTCACACAATAACTCTTTTGAAAAACTAATTCCTAACATGTTTCAACCCAACAATAACTCCCTAACAATCAAACTCAACTATCAATAAGAGCAAGAGGTTGTAAACAATAGTTGAAGATATGGAATTCCGGATTTAAGAACATGAAAATGGTCGGTTCTAAATTAGAATCGTTATAGGGCTAAAGTTACAAAGGTTACAAACCCTTATGTGCATAACATATCTAAATAAATATGTATATAATGCTCCAATATGAGGATTCAAACTAGATGGGTCACAAAATGAATATGGGTGTTGGGTCACAACCCGATCCAAGCCCAATTTCAAAAACGTGTAGACATCTCATTTTTGACCACCCTTAAGACTTGGGCGCCACCGATTGATCACCCAATGATGAATTTTCACACTTGTCCAAATGCTTGATTTCCTCAGCAAGAAACCTCAGTTTTGAGCCTCAGAAACCTACATACCTTGTACCTTGTTTTGGAGCAAAACAGCAGTTTTTCAAGCCTAACCATCTAGGGGCCTGCAGACCCACTAGTGGCCTACCATCCACTATTAGTGGCCTGCTGGCCACTTGTGTAAAAACTCAAATCTTTTTTTCAACTGTGCCAGCTGTCTCCACAGATGCATGCACTGTACCAGCTGTGTCTGTATGGATATTTTCGAGATAGTCTCATATATTTCTATATATAGATGACTCCCTCTCAAAAATTAGGGTTAAAAAAATTTGTAGAGCAAAGTTTTGAAAAATATTTCTCTCTCTACATTTCTCTATCTCCCTTGCAACTTCTATACCCTTTGCTTAGACACTCTAAACAAAATTTTGAGGGTTCTTTGCTGAGGTTATTGAGCTTGCATTTTAGCTCCTGAGGGTGTGGAATTCGTGGTTTATAATTCAAAAAGGTTACTCATCTTCAAGAGGTATAATTCCTAGCTTCTTTCCTCTATTTGTTCACTATCTTTTCTTACTATTTTGAGGCCATTTTTCACCTGTGTTGATGGGCTGAAATTTGTGGTTTAAGGGCCTTAATGGTAAAGGGGTTGACCACCCTTCTTTGAACCTTGCTTCCTAGGCCTTTACCCTTGTGTTTTCCATCTTTTCATAAACTCTTTTTGAGCTTTTTATCATTGATTTTCAGAGTTTTTCTGAGGCTAAAATGTGGTTTTGAAGTCCCAAAAATAGAGGGGTTAGCCTCCCCTCCTTTGGCTTGTTTGCTAGCTTAATTACTCCATTATTTTAGCTTGCTTTTGTAGATATTTTTACCTTAATTTTACTGTTGTTTTAGCTTATTTTAGGATTGTTTTAAGTTGTTCATATCATTTATGCTTCGTATTGTATGCTTGTAGTGTAATAGCGCTCATAGGTTTGGTGTTTTAGGCATTAGACACCAACCAATTTGAGTTGATCGCAATTATTTCAAGCTTTCCATACTTGTGTTCATCTCTAATCATCTCTGTGCTTCTCTCATTTCTTGGCTTCTTCTTTGCTTGAGAGTCGTTTCAAGCTAATTGTTTGTTTAAGCTTGAGATAGAGATTGTTGTGCTTAATGATTTAATGTCTTCGAAGGTTCATTACCAACGACGTGACATCTCTCTCAAGTCCAAAACAACCCTTTGTTTGACACTTTTTTCCATTAGTGGACTTAATCTTCATTCTGGGACTAAAAGGCTTAAGGAATGGGAAGGTAATTAAAAGAGGTATTAAAATTGGAATAAAATTGAGCAAGATAATAAAATGGCATGGGTTCAATTGGACGTTAATTGAACCCATTGAGTGTTGAGTCATTTCATACTTACTGGTGATGAAAATGGTTCAAGAGTCAATGTCAACTACTTCCCTTGATCAATTCCAAGATAGGAAGGGGTGCATGTTTGTCTTTAGTTTCATTTATTGAGATTGTATCCCTTGATTCTTAGGCCATCATGCAATGAATTTACATCGATTAATGGTTTGTGAATCAAACTTACGCCTCCTTTGAGCTATTTAATGATAAGGAGAGGCAGGGTGGACAGACATCTCCTGAAAATGCTCTGTTTGTGCTCTGTTTATTATCTGTTGCAGTAAGGCAGTACCACAAATTAGTGTACGACTGTCCACCACTTCTAGCCTGCCGGCCACCTTTTCTAGGTAGGCAATACTACTTTTTTTTCATAAAGCAGAGTAGAGGCTGAGGTGCAAAACAGCACAGAGACATTTTTGGGAGAGCAAATCATGTGCATGCATAAGCCATTCTTTTATTTCTCGGGGCTTGTGAACTTGCGGACTTGTAATATTTAAATACTTAGTTAGAATAGCTAATTAACTTGGTGTTGTAATTAATTAGATTAATTAATTTTGTGTTGTAATTATTTGATTAGTTAGAATAGTTAGTTAAATTCGAGGTAGTTAGCTAGCTTAGCTAACTCATTCATTTGGACCTTCCTACGCGAAGGCAAATTGTAATAATGTGTATGTCTTCCAAACCCCATTTATTTCTCCCTTTTAGTTACTTACTTATGATGGATAGTATATTAAATCATGTTTTATTTAGCATTTTCTTACATCATGTTTCATTTAGCACTTTCCATGATTTGCATCCATTTGTCTTGCATGCATAAAGTTTGGCTCATCATTCTAACAAGCATTGTCGTTTATTACTTCCTTGAATACGTGCGCCATTGCATATTTTTAAAATAATTCACATGTCATGCTAGTAGCCGAGCCTATTAATTGCATATTGCATACATTGTATTAGTCATTTTGCATCCGTAGGGTCATGCATATTTTCTAACTATTTTGTTTCTTTTGGCTTGCCTTGGAGTACGAGGTGAGCATTTATTGCTTTAGCATATTGCATGCGTGTGATTGTTGCCATATCAAGCATGAATACCATGAGACTAAGTGCTTAATTAATATAACTCTTCAATGCTTGTGGATGAAGGCTAATTGCTTAAATTGAAATAATTTGGAGTAATGTATATATAAGATCACTTTTTCAAGTGGTACATATTCAAACCTAGTTTCAAACATACATGAAATCAGAGTGTTCCAATTTTTACAAGTTAGTCTATACCAGGGGTGGGCAACGGTTTATCCGATCCGCAAAAACCGCCCAACCCGCCCAATCCGCACACAAATGGGCGGTTTCGCAAATAAAATGCGGGCGGATGCGGTTTGAAATATGACATCTTTGCGGGTTGCCGGCGGGTTGCGGGTTTAACCCGCACCCGCAAGAAACCGCCCGCACTTTATTTATTTATTTATTTTTTTATCTTAACTATTGTTTTCATTTTTATATCCCACTTAAATATTTTTGTCCAAAACAAAACACCCTTTATTTTTTAAACTTACTCTAGCATTACATTTGCTAATAATATTATATCAACTGAAACTGAATAAATACTAATCATATTATTATTGTTATATAACTGAACTTGTCCCGGATGAAGTGTGATTTGAAATTTTAAATTCCTTAATGAATATGGAGTTATAGTTTAGGATTTGGAAATATATGCTTATGTTAGTTTATGAATTGATTTAAGATTTTGAATGATTTGTTTGTATTACAAATTGATTTTGTTGTATTTTTAATTTTATAAGTTTTAATTCATTAATTATTAATGTTGGAGCATTTTAGAAAATGGGGAGAAAATGACCCAAAATAAATATTTACAAAATGAGAAAAAAAAATAAGGCTAAAAAATAATTTTTTGAAGCAAAAAGTCCAATCCGCAAACCGCCCGCACATCCGTGAACCCTACCCGCACAAACCGCAAACCGCACTGCGGGCGGTTGCGGGTTGTCTTTTTTCCAAACCGCATAAATGCGGGCGGGTCCAAACCGATCCGCAAACCGCCCAAATCCGAACCGCGAACACCCCTAGTCTATACTTGTGTGTGACACATAGTAATGTTAGCCTAATCATCAAAACAAAAGCATATAATGTAAGTAAAAATCACATCATGATTAGTAGAGTCCGATCTTTGATCAAGCGAGTGGGGTGTTCACTTCATGACCTTCCTCTCTCGTTCCTAAGTTCCTAAGCTGAGACAATCTTGGTGATGACGGACATATGGCCTTTGGCACAAGTCACGAGTTTCCTAAATTTTCCAAAAATATTTAGGTGGCGACTCTGTATCTGGCAAAGTAGTTCATTTTTGGCATTTTTTATTCAAAATCGATTTTTCAAAAGATTTGCCGAATTTAGACTCTTTTGTGTTTATCTATTGCACATTGCACTTGTGAGATCAGATTCAGAACCACGGGAGTTCGAATTATAGGGCTATCGTATCCAAAAAGAGCATGAAAAATAAGCTACAACATGCACAAGCTAAGCCCAACACAACCTACCCAACCCACGTTCAAGCTCAAGACTAAATCCAAGTCTAAATCCATACCCAGCACATGTTCATGCACAAGCCTAGGCTTGTTCAGACTAAGACTAAGTCCAAGTCCAAGTCCAAGCCCAACTTTAATTGATGTCCACTTTACGAGACAATTTCTCATTCAAAACTCAATGGTTTCGACTCATGCTTTTTGTATTGTAATCTTGTCACATAAGATAATATAAACCCACCTGGACCCACCTCAACCAGTAATTGGGTCCCACTTTAATTTAGCATTATAGCTGTCGAAAAACCATTATTTTCCCAAAGATTTCACCTCTAAGGGGATGAAACCCAAGCTTGAAGCTCCAAAAAAAGGAGGAAAGTAAGAAAGAGAGATTGATAGTGAAAGAGAGAGGAGTGAGAAAAAGTGAGGAGAGAGAGAAAGAGTTTATATTTATAGTGGAGGGACAAAATGGGTTGTTGGGCCCAAGATAATGTAAAATATAAAGTCAGAAGGTCTTAGTAAGGATTTATTTTTAGTGTGCAAAACGACCTCCAAATTTTGGCACCGTTGCCAGGGACTATTAGCACGGTTGTTTAGATTTTGAAAATTAATTTTTAAATTAATTCTTAGTTTAGGATTTTGTGTATATAATTTTTGTTTTAGTATTTTAAAGTGGCAAGTGCAGATTATTCAAGTGATTGCAGGCGAAGGACTTGTAGTTGGTTGTGATCGGGGATTCGAGATTAAAAAAAACATTCGGGAAAGTACTGTAAGTGTAAACTTATTTGCAAGTAGTTTGAATTTTTCACACTAAAAAAAAGTAGATTATTTTGGAAATCCTGTTGGAGGGTTTAGAATCCAATATAAGCAATCATTGGAAACTTTACCCAATTATTGGCAACCAACGATGAGTCCTTCAGCATGTATGATTTTCCATCCAAAATTTTTGAAGGCACGCTTGAGTTGATTCTTGAATTGTTTGGATTGCTTCCCAAATTTTATGGCTTAGACTCAAAAAATCTATGTGACCATGTTGAAAATTTTGAAGAGGTTTTTGCTACTTTGCACAATTTACATGTTAGCGATGAAGTACCTATGGTTAGATTGTTCCCAGCCTCTTTAAAGGACAAGGCTAAGTATTGGTTTTAGGGGGACTTACTAGCCGGTCCCATTGAAACAAATTAATACCCACCAAGTCCTGCCCTATTTTAGTTTCCAATTTTACCCCTCAATGTCACACCACATATGTGAAGCAAAGAAGATATCACAAGCTCTCCCCTATGCGCGTGGCACACACGCTCCTTCTCAATTGTTCTGATTTGGAAACTATTCTGAGGCGATTTGCGATTTGAAAATCGAAACAAACGAAGAGATTTTCCCTAAATCTCTCATCGTTTCCAAAGAAATCACCTCTATTTCGATCTATATTCTGATTCTAAACAGATGCCCAGCAAATCTTCCACCGTTTCGATCTATATTCCCTGTTTAGTTCGTCTTCAACAAACATGCGAATCAAATGTGAGTCGTATTCATCTTCCGTTCTTTTTTTATAATTATAATTAAGTGATATTCAACTTCATAATAATCACATCTTCATGTTCATTTGCTATACAATAACAGATTTGCTTATTTTGCCCAATTGAGTGAGAAAATTTGCTATAAGAATGATAGATTTGCTTAATTTTCTTAATTGAGTGATAAAATTTGTTATAATGATGAATTTGATTCCCTTCTTCTTTCATAACTATAATTGAGTTATAAAATTTGACTTGAAACTATTTTCAATGTGTATCATACAATATTAATTTATGATTGATATTCAACTTCATAATAATCACATCTTTATGTTCATTTGCTATACAATGATGGATTTGCTTACTTTTGCTAATTCAGTGATAAAATTTGTTATACAATAACAGATTTGCTTACTTTGCCCAATTCAGTGAGAAAATTTGCTATAAGAATGATAGGTTTGCTTAATTTTCCTAATTTAGTGATAAAATTTGTTATAATGATGGATTTGCTTCTCTTCTTTTTTCATAACTATAATTGAGTAATAAAATTTGACTTGAAGCTATTTTCAATGTGTATTATACAGTATTAATTTATGAGTGATATTCAACTTCATAATAATCACATCATCATGTTCATTTGCTATACAATGATGGATTTGCTTACTTTTGCTAATTCAGTGATAAAATTTGATATACAATGACAGATTTGCTTACTTTGCCCAATTCAGTGATAAAATTTGCTATAAAAATAATAGATTTGCTTAATTTTCCTAATTGAGTGATAAAATTTGTTATAATGATAGATTTGCCTCCCTTCTTCTCTTATAACTATAATTGAGTAATACAATTCGACTTGAAGCTATTTTCAATTTGTACCATACAGTATTAATTTATGAGCGATATTCAACTTCATAATAATCACATCTTCATGTTCATTTCCTATACAATGATAGATTTGCTTACTTTTGCTAATCCAGTGATAAAATTTGTTATACAATGCCAGATTTGCTTACTTTACCCAAATCAGTGAGAAAATTTTCTATAAGAATGATAGATTTGCTTAATTTTCCTAATTGAGTGATAAAAGTTGTTATAATGATGGATTTGCTTCCCTTCTTCTTCAACAAACATGCGAATCAAACGTGAGTCGTATTCATCTTCCGTTCTTCTTTTATAACTATAATTAAGTGATATTCAACTTCATAATAATCACATCTTCATGTTCATTTGCTATACAACAACAGATTTGCTTATTTTGCCCAATTCAGTGAGAAAATTTGCTATAAGAATGATAGATTTGCTTAATTTTCTTAATTGAGTGATAAAATTTGTTATAATTATGGATTTGATTCCCTTCTTCTTTCATAACTATAATTAAGTGATAAAATTCAACTTGAAACTATTTTCAATGTGTATCATACAATATTAATTTATTAGTGATATTCAACTTCATAATAATCATATCTTCATGTTCATTTGCCATACAATGATGGATTTGTTTACTTTTGCTAATTCAGTGATAAAATTTGCTATACAATGATAGATTTGCTTACTTTGCCTAATTCAGTGATAAAATTTGCAATAAGAATGATAGATTTGCTTAATTTTCCTAATTGAGTGATAACATTTGCTATACAATGACGAATTTCCTTACTTTGCCTAATTCAGTGATAAAAATTGTTATAACAATGATAGATTTGCTTAATTTGCCTAATTCGGAAGGAGTTATCAACAGCCCACAATAAGAAGACAATTCGTAAGTTGATCAATAACAAAACACTCCTATAAAAAAAAAATGCAACGAAACCAAATTATAATATTTTGTTTTCAAAATGTTTTTGCAGGCTTGATTGTGGAATCATTGTTTGCTATATCATAAGGCAATATGTTTCCAGCAACAACATAATGTCTACTTTTTCCAAAGAAGAATGCAATCAATTAAGAGCCGATATATTAACTATCTTCTTGACTGACCAACAAACTGCTCAACAACAGTTTATCATCAGGTCTTGAATAAGATCATATTTCTTCATAAATAACTGGTTCTTGGAGTTAAATGTTAAAATGTATGTACGGTTTGTTTTTTTGGATTTGCTGTTAGAACTTTATCTCCACTCCATATACCCAGAATGACATGTTCTTACATTCATTCCCAAACTTGAAAATATCTACAAATTGCAACAGTGTTTTAATTCTCAATTTGGACAATGTCATAGTGTTTGTGTTTTAATTTTCAATTTAGATAAATTGTTTATTATTTTTTATATTGTTTTGTTTACTTGAATTAGGAAAAAAGAATGAGAGAGAGAGAGAGAGAGAGAGAGAGTTGCTGATTTTTGTTAGTTTGAACAGTGATAAATTTATCAGTGTAAAAAAAAATGTCATGTTAGTAAATGAAGGGATCCAAACTTGTTATTAAGTATAAAGTAAGACTTATATCAAAGCCAGATCTAGAAAAAATATAGCTAAAAAAGACTGAATTTTCATTTAGTGTATTGTCTGTAATTTTAACATTGTAACAACTAAGCATTATAATATTCATTGAAGTAAAGTACGAACCAAAATGATCAAAATATATATAACACTGTAACAACCAAACAAGTCAAATGTATGAAGTATTCACATTCTAACAACTAAATGAATCAATGTTTCCTTGTTATTACATTGTAACAAACAAACAAGCAAAATGTATTCTTTTCTTCCAAATCTGTTGATTAGTGTAACAAACAAATAAAAAAAATATTTTCTTTTCTTCCAGATCTGTTGATTATTGCGGAGGCAAGTAATCAATGTTTTAATTGCATAGTGGCAATAATGTAGCACAGATTGGGAAACTTAGTCCCAAACTACCTACAATTGATTTTTCTTGAGTTTAAGCCACTGATAAATTTATCACTGTAAAAAAGAACATTTGGTTGGATATGACAGTGATAAATTTATCAACCACTAACATAAATGTAATAAACCATCAACTCTTTCCATACAGTCAGTTATAAATTTATCATTCTTAAAAATAACAAAATTCAGCAACCCCATTAATGCTTGATTGTTTCCTTCAGACAATGGTAAATTTATCACTCTTAAAAAAACATAATCCACCAACTCATTCAAACCAACCAGCGATAAATTTACCACTGTATAAAACACCAAAAACATCAACTACATTTAACCAAAATCAAAGAATATAAATCTGTGATACTTAATCTTGTAAAAATATCAACAAAAAATATAATTTTCCTTCAAAAAATTCCTCAATCATCCAATGCAACTACCGAAATGATGTATCTTTCAAAAAATACTCAAACATTCAATACAAGTAACACCTCTCAACTCTCAACAAAAGTAATTCAATTAAAATCAATACAACTAAAGCAAGCATCTTTACATGTCTTTCGATTATGAGTTCCCATCTTTCCATACCTATTGCACCTAATTCTCTTGATCCGCCCTTCAAAGGTATTTTCTCTGTTCTTGAATGTCCAACCGGTTTCTTACAAAGAGGAGGTAAAGCAACGTCATCATCAAGAACTACATTTGGCTTCCACATACTAGGAACTGAATAGATAGAATGCGAATAAGAATCACAATAACTACGAACATGGTAGTAATCATCAAGAAAACAATTCAGATCCTTCTCACTCCTCTTTATAGCATAAAAACCATGTTTGCAAGGAAAAGAATCAATTTCCAACAATCGAAAAAAACAAGACTATTTCCCAATATCAACCATAACTGAATGATCCAATTAGATTTCATGAATATCATCACTACATTTCTTAACTATCCATGCATTTGTATCATTAAAAGCTTCTTCCAACTTTTTCTCTGCAGAAGGACAAACAATACGATTCCACTTATTTCCAACTTCTCACCTTTTTGAAAAGTGCTCCATTAGTTTCACCCGTATAGCATCAACAAGATTAGTTGAAAACAAATGGTGCTTATCCCTAATCCATGAATTAAAAGATTCTGCAGCATTTGTGCACATTTCACCACACCTCTTGCCTTGAAAATAAGCGTTATACCAATACTCATTAGGCAAATCCTCAAGAAACTTCTGAACATTACGACCACAACGACCTTTAAATTCTTCAAATAGCTCATTAAACAACTCAATAGTAATAGCATATGCACATCTACCAAAAGGAGTGAGCAAATACTCTTTAGATTCGCGACTCTTCATTGACAAATAAGTCTTCAAGTTTGTTTTCAAATGCATTGAACAAAAAGAATGAGAAGAAAACAAAAAGACCTTAGCTAAAGCTTTCAGCAAACCTCCATGTCGATCAGTAACAAACGTATTATCCCTTCCCGAAGTCAAAATAACAAATAACTTTGACAAGAACCAATGACAATTGTCATAACGTTCACTATCAACAATGGCAAAATATAATGGATATAAACCTACAAACAAAATATATACACATTATTTGTAACAAATAAAAAGGATTACAAAACAAAAGCAAAACGCAAAGTATATAACATATAGCACCAACCATAGATAACTTTATCACTGTATTACTACAACAATTCAATAAAAACATACAACATATAGAATCAATGCATAATAAATTTATCATTGTATAAATATAAAAATTTAACAAAAGTATACAGCATATAAAGGTATACAGCATAAATTTATCACTAATTGATTGACCATACTCAATAATCAACACTCTCCAGTAACAAAAATGATAAAATTATCATTGTTTTAATAATAATAACAAATAGACACAAAATATACCTTGGTTACTGTCTTTTTCCGTAGCAGCCAATAAACAACCTTTGTGTCTTCCTTTCAAGAAAGTTTCATCAAGTATCAACACAGGCCGACAATACTTGAAACCATGAATACATGCCTCAAAGGCGAAAAACAAGCATTTGAAATGTCTTCTTTTACTATCAATATCAAATTCCATATAAAAAACACTCCCCGGATTATAATCATTAGCGGTATCAACATACCAACGAATATCGTCAAATAAAGATGAATAGTCACCAAAAACAACATCCCTTGTTTTTTCAACACCCATCCAAGCTCGCCGACAAGAAACTTCTGTTCCATAATAGTCCTTGAAATCACAAAACACCTCACTAACCGATGTCAAAGCCTTATTACGAACCTCACATGAAATTAGCCCACCAATCATACTCGAAGTCATCCTAGTATGTTTAATTGTACGAAAAGAAGATCCACGCGTATGAATATCATCAAATGTTTAATAACAAAAACTTTACTAGAATTTTCCACTCTGGCATGCACGCTCCATAAACATCCCAAATCAGTCCTTCTCTTACAATGAATAGTGACACAATCCTTGTCATTCTTAACAAAATCAAAATCAAAATCGGAATGAATAGAATATTTTGACAATGCATCTCGAAATTCAACAACTCTTTGAGTAAACCTTTGACTCACTCCTTTTATACAATTAACCCACCTATCGGAGAGCAAAGATTTCCGTTGATTTGAATAAAATGAAGGCAAAAAATCAGTTTCACAAACAACATTACTACTACTACCAGCTTCACCATCACAAATCATATAACCTTCACCCAAAGAACAACACTTAACAAAAACATCAATACGATGAATATCACAAGAAAGTGCGAGTCCAACCATAACCTCCAAATCCTCTTCACTTTGTAGACCATAATAAGAATGTACGGGCATTGAATACGATATATTCAAAGAACTACCAACTAACTCACTCCACTTTGCACACAATTTATATACTAAATCCTTGAAATTAAATTCATCATTATACTTGATAACCAATGTCACACCTCTAAATTTGCACATAAGAAATGAAGAATTTTTCATCACTATAAATCTTGCAACAAACAACAATTATATTTTAGCAAATAACTCAAACAACCTAAAGCAAAATCTAATACAGTGATAGAATTATCAACCAACTCAAACACATCCAAAAATCAACAGTGATAAATTTAACAATTAACACTACCTAAGACCAAGAGCATGAACAGTGAGTAAGACTTACACTTATTGGGCATGGTAACTCGATTTGAATCTTACCATTATATTATGCAACTTTTTCATCTCCTATTCCTATACTCGCTGATAAATTTATCAATGTTGAAAAAGTTAATCCAACAATACCCCCAAACTACTCAGTGATAAAATTATCACTGTAGAAAATCACAAACCAACACCTGTGTTCAACCAAAACAATTTCATAACCAAAAAAAAAAAAAACTTAATATTCAATACATATACATATCTCAAAGATTTCAATATCATGATAAAAATACAAATTCAATCGCAGAAACAACAGAATAACAACAATATCATAAACAAAATCAAAATCACAAACTCAAACTCAACCTAAAAAACACCAAAACATCGAAATTGAAATCAAAATCAAACATACCAGTTGAGCTCCATCCACAAAATCGCAAATCACAAAATCTAACTATACACCAAACGCGAAATCACAAAACTCGAAGATTCACAGATTTATAAAAAGCAAATCACAAATCGAGCTCCCTCCATGAGATCGCAAATCACAAAATCCAAATATACACCAAGCGCGAAATCACAAATCACGAAGCTCCACAATAATGCATTAACAAATCACGAAGTTCCACAGAAATCCAAATCACAAACCCAAACCCAAACTCACATTACAGTATTTTCATGGCAAAAATCAAATAGAAACGTGCCAAAACAGGGGAAAACAAAACAGGGGTAAAACAGGTACAAAAAAAGACTCTAGGACTGTAGACGTCCCCGAACGCCCCGGGAGGAACGAGCTCCCGTTCCGTTCATTTGGGGGTCACTAAAGCTCAGGACTCTCAAATTCGTCACGGTTCTAAGTCTGAACCAAAGAGTCCAAATCTGGCAAATCGTTTTGAGAAAACAGATTTTGAAAGAAGTGCCAAACATGGACTGCTTTGCCAGATACAGAGTCGCCACCTAAATATTTTTTTAATAGGAAATTTAGGAAACCCTGACTCGGTGCCAAAGGCCACGTGTCCGTCATCACCAAAGTTGCCTCGGCTCGGGAACTTGGGTACGATTGGGGAAGGTCACTTCGTGAGCACCCCCGCTCGCCCGATCAAAGATCGGCCTCTACTAACCGTGATATCTATTTTTGAAAAATTTGTGTGTTCTTATTCCGGTTATTAGCCTAGGTTACTATGTGATGCGCACAGCATACAAGTATAGACTGAGTTATCTGAATTGGAACAAAACATTTCATGTTTGTTTATTTGAAAGATGGTTTGCTACTCGCAAGTAGGCTTAAAATGCAGATTTTGCCACCCTCGGGTGGGCTTAGAAAAGATGGTTTTGCCACTATCTAGTGGGCTTAAAACACACAGTGAATGATTTATTCCAATCTAAGTAACCCAACCTTCACTCACAGGCATTCAGGCAGTTATATCACATAAGCATATAGCCTCATGGTAAGCATGCTATTCATGGCAGTCACTCACACGCATGCAAGGATGCTAAAGCATAAAACTCACCGAGTACTCCAAGCTAAAAAAAAAGAAGTTTATTAGAAATCATGCATGATCCTAAATATACAAAAATGCCTAATGCAACACATGCAAAAATGCAAACTATAGCAGGCTCGGCTATTCTAAACATGGCATATAAAATGCTACAACTAACATGTATTCAATTTGAAATTGAAAGTACAATGCAGTTAGTATGATGCGCCGAGCCCGGTGCATGCAAAACAGATGAATGAATGCAAACATGCTATCATACTGTATGCTAATTGAAATATGCCCTAATCTAACCATCATAAGCGGATAAATAAAAGGGAGAAAGACGTGGGGTTGGAAGACATACAACACACACACGCACACTTATTACAGTTATGCCCTCGCGCAGAGGGTCTGAATAAATAATACAGTCCCGAATAAAAAAAGTACAGTCCAAATATTACAGTCCAAATAATATACAAATTCCTAATTAATTAACAAATTAACTAAGAAAAACTGTAAAACTGGCGTGCAAGCCAAGGACTGCCTTGCTCCTGATGAATGATGCATGTCTGGGCTGCCTTGCGCGGAAATCCACTGGGATGCCCCAATTAGCCTCTGTTTACACCTTTTCTTGAAATGCGCGCCAAACTCCAAAAAGTTGCTGATTCTTCATTTTGCTGCAACAGAGAGTAGGAAAGGGGCATAGCAATGTATTTTCACAAATATATGCATGCCTCGATCCTCGTGCCACCAATCACGCATATCGAGGCATGATGGCCGAGGAGTCGAATTGCACAATTTAATACGGGATGAATACACATGAAAACACAACAAAACCTAACTCCATCATGGGTAATCCGGAGTGTCGGTGACTGGGAATTGAGACACGTTCTGTCACTCGGAGTACAAAACGCACCTCGTTTCCTGTGCCCGGGCTGACTCCTATCCCGAACACGATGCAATATGCATGACATGCATGAATGCAACTAAGATACAGCCTAGCATGCACAATGCTATGAAAATGAGATGTCTTAAAATGCGTGCACACGGGCACGCAAACCGAGGAAATGCATAAATGCGATCTAAGATACAACCTAGTATGCACTATGCTGTGAAAATGAGATGCCTCGAAATGCGTGCACACGGGCACGTAAACCGAGAAAATGACATACGCAATGCAAATGACATGGAAATATGATATGGGCTTACACTAACATGAGAGAGCCTCGGCCGATGGATGAAAATGAAGTGCCTCGAAACGCGTGCACACGGGCACGCAAACCGAGGCAATGGCATACGCAATGCAATATGGCTAAAATGGCATATAGAATGCAACATGGACTTACACTAACATGAGAGAGCCTCAGCCACACTCACATAAGAGGCCGATGGGTGAAAATGAAGTGCCTCGAAATGCGTGCACACGGGCACGCAAACCGAGGCAATGACATGTGCAATGCAATGGCATGGAAATGGCATATAGAATGCAACATGAACTTATACTAACATGAGAGAGCCTCAGCCACACTCACATAAGAGGCCGATGGGTGAAAAGGAAGTGCCTCGAAACGCGTGCACACGGGCACGCAAATCGAGGCAATGGCATATGCAATGCAAATGACATGAAAATATGATATGGGCTTATACCAACATGAGAGAGCCTCAACCACACTCACATAGGATGCCGATGGATGAAAAGAAAGTGTCTCGAAATGCGTGCACACGGGTACGCAAATCGAGGCAATGGCATATGCAATGCAAATGACATGAAAATATGATATGGGCTTATACCAACATGAGAGAGCCTCAGCCACACTCACATAGGATGCCGATGGATGAAAAGGAAGTGCCTCGAAGTGCGTGCACATGGGCACGCAAACCGAGGCAATGGCATACGCAATGCAATGGCATGAAAAATGATATGCAAACATGCTAATGGAATTTCAGCACTAAAATGTGGGGAAAACAGCCCCAAAATAAGGCGAAAACACACCCGATGCACGGAATCTCTCCTGAAATGCAAAATTAGGCACATAGAATGAACTACAGCTATACAAAGCATGCATAATTGGTACATGGAATGAAAATACAGAAACAAGGCAGCCCCAAAATTAGCATTTTACCAGTACAAATCATGGCCAATCAGCAAACACAGATATGGCAACAATGGCATGCAAAAATGGCCCTAAATATGAGGTTCTGAAGCAACTCACAGCTACTGACCTCAAACAGGTTAGGGCCCTTCAACAACATTGAAGAGGGGCCCAAAATAAGCACATTTACAAAACTGTAAAAACCCTAAAAACAAACATAGATATGGCTAAGCTCTTATGCAAGAAAAAGGGCCAAAAGGTGGCCAAAGAGACAAGTGGTATATGCACAGCCCAAACTGAAAAATTCCCTTCTACAACATCGGAGAGGGACCAAAAATATGCATATTTACAGAACTGTAAAAACCCCAAAAACAAATATAGATATGGCTAAGCTCTTATGCAAGAAATGGGCCAAAAGATGGCCAAAGCACAAAGTATACTAAATATTCATCAAACTGCCAAAGACCCTTAATGAAACATGAAGAATGGGCCAAAATAAGACTATTTTTAGTACTGTAAAAAGGCCAAAAACAGAAGCATAATAGGCTGCCAAAACATGCAAAAATGGGACCCAAAAGAGAATATAAAGGCAAGTATAGCATGGAGGTCCCAAACAGTGTTGAACCCTTCTTCAATGTTGAAGAGGGGCTCAAAATAAGCCTATTTTTAGTTCTGTAAAACGCCCAAAAATGGAAGCATAATGGGCTGCCAAAGCATGCAAGAAAATAGCATTCAAGGAAGATATTGAAGCAAGTGCAAGATGGGGGGCTCAAACAGGGTTGAACCCTTAATAAAAAGTGAAAAAGAGCTCAAAAGAAGGCCACTTTCAGTTAGGGCCGGAGCTCAAAACAATAAGCATATATGGCTAAGGAATGTTGCAAAAATAGGCTTAAAAAGAAGGAAATGGCAACTCACCCTTGCAGACCGATCTTTGATTGCTTCTTGGACCAAGTTGCAGCACCTTTAGCCTCTGAGAAGCCCTCCTTGATGCTGGAAATGGAGTGGTGGTGATGGTGTTAGGTGGTAGTGAAGAAAATGGGATGAAACTTGGGTGTTTTAGGATAGAAATGAGAAAAGGAGAGAAGATCTAATGCAAGAGGCTCAAAGGATTTTTTTCTAACCCCTAATACAAATGCTGGCCCCTGGTTATATGGAACAAAAAGAGGGAGTAAAGGTGGGGAAAAGGTGGGGGAAAAGGAGGCAAGTTTTCCCCCAAAAAATATCTCCCGGATTGAGATATTTTCTGGGGGATACAGCTATATAGCTGTAAAGTGTGTATTGCAAGGAACATGGCCGGCCACCTTTTGGAGCTGCAGGTGGCCGGCCGGCCACCCCCCCTAGCCGGCCGGCTAGGGGTCAAAAAGGTCAACTTGCTTTAGTGGCCGGCCACCACAAAAAGGTTGCCTCCCAGGTCCCCTCATCACAACCCTGTGGTTCGAATTTGGAAACTCTAAAACAGGAGAGAGAGCAAGCCATTTTTAAGAGGGGTTCAAAAGGGTCAAATGGAATTTCTGGCCGGCCAAATAATATTAGGATCCTCCCATGTGAGTACAACACAAATATGTGGTTTGGGGTTGAAGGAAGTGGCCCCAAGGTGTTCAACATTGGCTCGGAAGTGCGAAAAACGGGTGTCGGAGGACGAAAATGGAATATAACTGGTTGCCAAGATAATTGCTGGCCTCCCACCCTCCAGTGACCTTCCTGGTGATGAAACAAAGGCACCTGCCAAAAATGAACGAAAACCGATGCAAAACGAATGCTCGGGGGCCAAAACACGCAGTTAGGGGTCTCGAAAATGGGCTGCCAAGCACCGAAAGTGGCGTTCGGCCACGAAGTGGGTTTCTCAGACCCCAGTGTCCCTCAAAAGGGAGCAAATAAGAAGTATGCCAAAAAACCGGGGCAAACGGAGATGGTTAGGCGGTCCCGAACCGAGGCACACGGCCAACGATTCCGAAAAATCGGAAACCGGGCTCCGAAATGGGCAAAATGGCCTACGGCCACAAAATGTAGCCCACGGCCACTGAGAGATGGTCTACGGGACCTCTCTCTCCCCTCAGGACAAGAAACAGAGAAAACCGAGTCTGGTTCGCAAACCGAGGCAAGGCACAGCAGAGGGTTCGGAAGTCCGGAGGCAGGGCTCGCAGCCGCGACTCTGAGACTTCTGAACAAGCACAACATGCAATATCACCGAGTGCTCAACTGGTGACGTCTGAGTCTTAAGGTTGGTCAAAAATGGGGTGTCTACAAGGACCTATTGGTGCACAACATCAATATTCAGGACTAAGAAGGGAATAACTATAAAAAGTAGGACCGGCCAGTAAAAAACCCTTGGTTTTATTCATTGAGCCCAAGATCAATTGAAACATGGCAAGAAATATGAAAACAATTTTTTTTTTATTCACCCAAAGAAAACAAATTTTGAAACCATGAATACATGCCTCAAAAGCGAAAAACAAGCATTTGAAATGTCTTCTTTTACTATCAATATCAAATTCCATATAAAAAACACTCCCCGGATTATAATCATTAGCGGTATCAACATACCAACGAAGATCGTCAAATAAAGATGAATAGTCACCAAAAACAACATCCCTTGTTTTTTCAACACCCATCCAAGCTCGCCGACAAGAAACTTCTGTTCCATAATAGTCCTTGAAATCACAAAACACCTCACTAACCGATGTCAAAGCCTTATTACGAACCTCACTTGAAATTAGCCCACCAATCATACTCGAAGTCATCCTAGTATGTTTAATTGTACGAAAAGAAGATCCACACGTATGAACATCATCAAATGTTTAATAACAAAAGCATTACTAGAATTTTCCACTCTGGCATGCACGCTCCATAAACATCCCAAATCAGCCCTTCTCTTACAATGAATAGTGACACGATCCTTGTCATTCTTAACAAAATCAAAATCAAAATCGGAATGAATAGAATATTTTGACAATGCATCTCGAAATTCAACAACTCTTTGAGTAAACCTTTGACTCACTCCTTTTATACAATTAACCCACCTATCGGAGAGCAAAGATTTCCGTTGATTTGAATAAAATGAAGGCAAAAAATCAGTTTCACAAACAACACTACTACTACTACTACTACCAGCTTCATCATCACAAATCATATAACCTTCACCCAAAGAACAACACTTAACAAAAACATCAATACGATGAATATCACAAGAAAGTGCGAGTCCAACCATAACCTCCAAATCCTCTTCACTTTGTAGACCATAATAAGAATGTACGGGCATTGAATACGATATGTTCAAAGAACTACCAACTAACTCACTCCACTTTGCACACAATTTATATACTAAATCCTTGAAATTAAATTCATCATTATACTTGATAACCAATGTCACACCTCTAAATTTGCACATAAGAAATGAAGAATTTTTCATCACTATAAATCTTGCAACAAATAACAATTATATTTTAGCAAATAACTCAAACAACCTAAAGCAAAATCTAATACAGTGATAGAATTATCAACCAACTCAAACACATCCAAAAATCAACAGTGATAAATTTAACAATCAACACTACCTAAGACCAAGAGCATGAACAGTGAGTAAGACTTACACTTATTGGGCATGGTAACTCGATTTGAATCTTACCATTATATTATGCAACTTTTTCATCTCCTATTCCTATACTCGCTGATAAACTTATCAGTGTTGAAAAAGTTAATCCAACAATACCCCCAAACTACTCAGTGATAAAATTATCATTGTAGAAAATCACAAACCAACACCTGTGTTCAACCAAAACAATTTCATAACCAAAAAAAAAAAAATTTAATATTCAGTACATATACATATCTCAAAGCTTTCAATATCATAATAAAAATACAAATTCAATCGCAGAAACAACAGAATAACAACAATATCATAAACAAAATCAAAATCACAAACTCAAACTCAAACTCAGACTAAAAAACACCAAAACATCGAAATTGAAATCAAAATCAAACATACCAGTTGAGCTCCATCCACAAAATCGCAAATCACAAAATCTAACTATACACCAAACACGAAATGACAAAACTCGAAGATTCACAGATTTATAAAAAGCAAATCACAAATCGAGCTCCCTCCATGAGATCGCAAATCACAAAATCCAAATATACACCAAGCGCGAAATCACAAATCACGAAGCTCCACAATAATGCATTAACAAATCGCGAAGTTCCACAGAAATCCAAATCACAAACCCAAATCCAAACTCACATTACAGTATTTTCATGGCAAAAATCAAATAGAAACGTGCCAAAACAGGGGAAAACAAAACAGGGGTAAAACAGGTACAAAAAAAAGACTCCAGGACCTATTGGTACACAACATCAATATTCAGGACTAAGAAGAGAATAACTATAAAAAGTAGGACCGGCCAGTAAAAAACCCTTGGTTTTATTCATTGAGCCCAAGATCAATTGAAACATGGCAAGAAATATGAAAACAATTTTTTTTTTATTCACCCAAAGAAAACAAATTTTGAAATTTTTTTATCCCACATAAGAGACTCTTCTTCTTAAGTGACAAATTGTGAACTTTTATCAAATAGAAAGAGAGCCTTTTTCACAATGCTGGGAGAGATTTAAATATGTGGTAATTTGTTGCCCATGTCATACCTACAAAACTTTGTGTCTCATTCATTTATTTTTTGAGGGTTTAAATTTTGAAATGCGCCATTTTGTAGAGATGATGTGCAATAGTAAATTTTTAGATAACCACTAGTGAAGAGGCTTAGACTTATTTTGATCACTTATCTAAAAATTCACAATCTTAGGATCATGATGTGTTTGATAAATTCAATTCACAAGCCATGGAAGTTGAAAAATTAGAGCCACTATTGGCTAGTGAAAGGAGGCAAGAAATTTGTGACACTTGTGAGATGATGTGGTACACAACAAACGATTGCTTAAATGTTCCAAATTTTAATGAGATGTCCACAAGTCAAGCAAGTCCCATAAATATTCATGACGTTAGTTTGGGTAATTCGTTGGGCTTTAGTTGTAGAGATTTGTTTAATGTCACAAATATTGAATAGTTTAGTGTTAAGACAAGTGACCTTGGGTGGGATTTTATTTTTGGGATTAATCTTCTTGAGTTCCCTCATGGAGTTTGTCTTCACACTTTATTTTTCATGCACATGGTTCCCTCATATGTTGATTGTACCTATTTTCCAACAAAACTGGTTCAATGGATTCCACCCAGAAAGCAGAAGCTATTAGTTGGGTCGAGTAATCTATGTTTGAATGATCCATATCTCATTTATCATAAGAAGAGGAAAAAAATGAGAATGTAAGTTGTTGTGTCACTTGTATTTTATTTTATATATTTTATTTCATTTTTTATATACTTCTGATTTTTTTTTCTTAGTTTTAGATTTTATTTTCAGTTTCAGTTTTTAGTTTTTTTTTTTTTTTTTTTTTTCCCTTCTATTTTCTTAGATGTTGGTTACTAATTTTTTGTAGGTGCACTACGCTTCCAGTTGGAAGGAGGCTCTCTCTCTTTCCCCTTTATATCTATGTGTGCTTGTTAAAGCCTTAAGGTGATATCTTTCCTCCCCTGTGTGTTATTCAATTATTTTGTTGTCTCATTAAGGACAATGTGACATTTAAGTTGGGGGGAAAGGTTTTGTCCTTGAATTGAAACATTTGAAAAAATTCCACGTTGAGATAGATGCCTTACTCCTACTTTTAAAGTTGAATGATTGCCTAATCTAAGTAGTTGATGTGAAATATTGAATGATTGAGACCAACAATTTGCATTCATTGACTGAGTTAAATTTTGGAGTAGTTTCATGAGTTAAGTGATGCTACATTAGTTCTTTCTACTCATGCTTAATAGAGAGTATATCACTTATTTACCTTGAAATCACTTGAGCACATAAGCACAGTTGTGTAGCCTTAAGATTTGAGACTGATATGCATGTTATTGATATTATGTAATGAATTGGATGATCCACAGGATAAATGACCTTGGCTTGATAGCACAAATAAAAAATAAAAAATATGACTAGTTTGAGTTTGTAATCTTTTTAACTGAAGTTATTAAGCCTGTTGAGGTGTTTTCACACCTAGTGCTTTAAAACCATTTGATTTGGGAGTCATTGGCCCAACACTTGCTATATAGGTTAATTAGAAAGCTTAAAAGACCTAGACACTACACAGTCAAAAAAACAAAAAAACAAAACAAGTGACTAGTTTAGGTTCATAACCTTTTTAACTCAAGTTATTAAACCTGTTAGGGTGTCTCTACACCTAGTGCCCTAAAGCCATTTGGTTTGAGAGTCATTAGCCTAACACTTGCTACATGGATTAATTAGAAAGTTTAAGGGACTTAGATATGGCATAATCAGGGAAGAAAAAAAAAGAAAAAAAAAAAGAAAAAGGGAAAGGAAAAAAATTATGCATCAAAGTCAAGCCATTTGTTGCATTATTTTAAGGGATGCCTAATGAATTGTGGCATATTGGTGCTATGTCTATTAAGGATTATGTTGGAGGGGCATATTTTTGTGTGAATATTCACTATACATTAAGGGACCATGTAATGATTTTCTACAAAATACAAGTATATTGAACTTGAGTAATATTGCTTCAAAGTGAGGTGTTTGACTGGTTAAAATAGTTCATGAAAGATAACTATGGGTCTTAACTATTTGATATTCTATATTGACTCGTGACAAGGTATCTATTTGAATTCGAAAGTTGAAGTAGGGTAGTCTATCTTTTGTGAAGTAACCATCATGCTTGAATTTTGTGGGTAGATTCACTGCAAACTCTCACGAGACTTCACTCGTCCACTTGGATAACCTTTGGGTTTAAAAAGCTTGTTGCATAGACTAAATGCAATCATGATCCCTACGAAAATGGCTTAGATAGATTTTATTGTATTTTTCTTTTACTTTGCTCAGTGACTAGCAAAGTATAAGTTGGGCGGTGTGATAAGTGCCAAAATATGTACATATCCCCTAAACTACACTAGTTAATTCCATATCAATTGTTATTTAATGATTTTAGTGAATTTGTATGTTGTGCAGGTTATATGGTCCTTTGTGATGAAAAGTATATTTTTATGTTCTTTTTAAGCCCATTCCAACCCAAATACTTATGTGAGTATAAAAGGATGACCTAGCCTTCATAAAAGGGACACTTCACCTATCAAAAGGGGCCACAAAAGGTAAGAGGGTGGAAATCCAAGATTCCAAGGATGGAGTTCTCCACATACATGGCGTTCTTCACCTTCTCCATGGGCAACTAATATTTTTCTTTGGGATTGAGATGAAGCCCTAATCAAGTAACTTGTATTAATATATTGTGATTTTATTTCAATTTGGTTTGGATAATCATTATATAACTTTCAAATATTATTTATTCAAATAGAGTTTTAATCTAATGAATGCATTCGATTTCTGTGATTGAGAATATATTATTATGCAATTGTTTTATTCGTTTGTATATACAAATCACGGGATGAGTCATGCTTAGGAGAGATGAATTGTGTTACAATCCTAGTTTAGTGTAGATGATTCGTACCGATAGAAGATGATTCGTGCTTGCAATTTGATTATACTCATCCTCTTGACGATGGCATCAGGGCTTGTAGGCACAATATATCACTATTATCCGAATAATTGATTTACTGTAATTCAATATATTAATTACTTGTTATGAGATTAGAGATGAATTTGAAACCCCAAACTATTTTCTACCTAAATTCCACCTCAATCTTTCTTTTTGTTTAATAATTGTTTGTAGTTAATTTTAGATTAAAATCAAAATATTCATTTGATTCGAATTAACGAAGAATTGATTTTCTAATATTTAAATAACTTAACATTTTAGTCCATGTGGATTGATACTCGGACTAAACCACTATTCCATTAAATTAAGGTCTTGGTAAGGATTTATTTTTGGCATGCAAAGCAACCCACTAGAGACATATAGCTTGTTTTGGGAACAGGGCTATCTATTAGACACATAGTGTACCTTGTAATATTTATAAATCTGCAATGGTAACAATTTAAATTCTATTTTTTATAAAGATTAGCTTAGTGGCCGTTTCGTTATAAATAAATAATAGAAGTTCCGATGTATATTTTGGTACTCTATTTAAATAATTATTTTCGCTCACGCTTGTTCATTTGATTTGCTCGGTAATCGGCCTTGGGTAACCACAGTTACCGGGAGCAGGTCTTAGGTAAATCCACTTGACTTAGAAATTAATAGATTTAGAAACATAATGCCAAAAGGGCGATGTAGAGTATCCAACACATTCCCTCTTCGTAACAGTAAACCCTCCGAACCCATCTCTAATTTTTAAAGACTAGAATGGAAGTTACCATTAAGCCCAAACTCGCATGTTTTCCAAACAAGTTTTTCAAAGTTAAAACTAATATTATTTTTTCTTAAAAATAATTTTGGGTGACCTAACACACTTGAACTCTATGTTAGGTGGTGACTCCAAATTTTCACTTATGGCCTGAATCACAGTTACCGAATTGTATTCCTTTTGTTGCATGAAGTCTTGATTTACCTATCCTCACATTGAGGGTCAAAAATTCAGGTGCAACACATATTAATGTATAATTGAATTTAGTTATGCTAAATTCACAAGCATGCAAGAATAAGAATAAATTATAGTACACCTGCAAGTGCCATCATCATAATATTATCCAGATGCCCATATTCCGTCGTCGACATAATACCGTAAGGCAATTATTGTCAAACGGAATAATCTCAATAGATTATATAAAATCTAAAGAGAATATTGCGGATCCGTTAACAAAAGGTTTGACAAAAGAGCTAGTGTATAGTTCATCGAAGGGGATGGGATTAAAGCCTATTACATAAGAGTCGTCATAATGGTAACCTTACTTATATGACTGGAGATCCCAAGAACTAAATTCAAAGGGACAACTAAGTTATGTATGGCTCACCAGAAATCACCAAGGGATTAAAAATTCCCTACCTATTCCTATGGTGAGAGTGATATCTGCAACATATGTTGTATGCAGGAGTATAAGGATAAGCTTTGCTTTTAATGATTACTTATATCTTGATTAAAGGTATAAAATCAAGACGAGTATAAGGAGATACTCACAATAAGAATCACCTATATGAGTGTCGAACTGGGGCCGGTTCTATGAGAATGAAGAGGCTAAATTCTCTAGAAACACTTATGAAAACCAGACGCGTTCAAGGCCAAAATGAACACAACAGTGAGAACCACGATGTGTTAGAAGATATTTTGTGTGAAATCTATTGTCTTGGCTTACACAAACGGCTGAACAATTCAAGGTATCGCGTCCATTGGTTAGCCAGTAAGTCCGATAGGTTATCACTAGGGAAGGTTCAAGGCCGAAAACTACCTATCTTGATGCAAGATATTTTCGACTTATACTCTTTCGTAAAAGTCTGCATATTGTTGCATTTCCGTTATCATCAAATTCCATTCATGTGGGGGATTGTTGGAAATGGTAGAAAAATTCTGGATAAAACCAGAATTTTTTCTCAAGTTTGGTCTATTTTTTAGATGGGCCCCGAGCATCGATTTACTCGGGTCAAAGTGGTAACGCGTTCTATGCCGCGTTGTGATTCACGTGGTATATTTGGTTGCTCAAAACCATTACCGAGTGAATGGAAAATTGAAGCCAAAGTGTGCTCCATGGAAATAGAGTTATGGTGGAAATTCCTTAAGGTTGTAAATTGGCTTGTCCCACATTGATTTGGTGGGAAGTTTTGAAAGGGTTTATAAGGCTTAGGGTGAGATACTTGGGGTGTGCCCCAAGGGGTACCCAAGTGTTTTAGAGGGAGAGGTTATGGGCAAAATGGACTAGACCCATTGGACCCAAAAATCACCTCGGGCGGGCTGGGCTTGGCTTGGCTTGTGCGTAGTGTGTGGTTGGGCTTCTAATGTTTTTGGGCCAAAAGCATTTGAATTTAATTTTATTTTTTTGGTAAAATAAAATCTAGAATTCAAATTAAACTGGTTTGGATTTTCTGTACATCCAAACAGGGCCCTTCCCGTTTTCAAACAGAATTAAACTGGTTTGGATTTATTGCTCATCCAAACAGAGCCCTTCCTGTTTTTTATCTGTTTGATTTATTAACCCAACAGATTCAAATCTGTTTAAACTTGAAACTAACAGGTTTCATACCTGTTCAATTCAAAACCAAGAGTCACCTTTACATCTATAAATAGACTAGCCTCCCATTTGGATTTCACTCCAATTTTCGTACTCCATCCTCTGCTTTAAATCTCTGCATTTTGCTGCATTTTATTTCTGAAAGAAAGAGTGTAAACACTTAGTGTGTTCGTAAGACAAACAATTTGTAGTGCTGCTATTGTTTGTGGTAAGATCATTTCATCCTGGGAGATAGACGTCCAAATTCTGAAAGCACCGTGGAGAGGACGAATCTGTCTTAAGGACACAGTGTTAAACACTGAACTTGATCAGAAAAGTTATTCAAATAAATTAACCAAGTAAGTTGTTTAATTTTATTCTGTTTTTTATTTGTTTATTTAATCAGATTTTATTTATTTTTATTTCGAGTTTGATTTTTGTAATCAAACAAATTCTCTCTTTTTCTTTATTTCTTTATATTCTTGTTGTTGTTTTGTACACAACAAAATTTAATCTTTTTAAATACAGTAAAGATTGTCCAACATGAATATGGTGTGATTGAGCGATAAGATTAATAGTGTGGTGATATTGAGTTGGACATGTAAGATAAATTAAGTTTATTTATGCACGCTATTAATTGGTTAACATTAAATCTATGAAGAAATGGAACTTATTTAACTACAAGGTAGCGTGTCTTGTTTATTTTTTGCTTTTCATGTTTTCAAAAACAAAACCACCGAAAAGTTTAGAATTTCTGATCATTTTTATAAAATTTTCATTTTTGTGCAACAACTAAAAAAAAAAAATAAAGTCCTCTCATGTTTATGTTTTCAAGGACAGAAAACAAAAAGGACAAATAAGTTGCAATTTTTTTCCCCATTTTCCCATCTTTTTACATGTACATCTGCCACAAAGAAGAATGAATCGACTTAGCAGCTAACTATGCTACTTATAGAAAACAACTTTTAGACACGGCCAGATTTTAGTAGTTGAATATTTGATTTGTCTTTAGTTAGTTGACTCAATTAGGTGTTCAATGTTGACTTTGTGAGATTTGATTCTTTTATGCAATTTTAGCATATCACAATTTCTTTTTTTAATACTTATTTTGGTTATGTTGGCTTGTATGTTGAGCTTCAAGATGCCTTGAGAGCTCAGTTTGAGAATTAATTAAGTGATTAAAAACCAATTTTGTCGGTGATGAGGTGTAGTTGGTGATGTGCGACTAGACGATCGTAGCTAGAGGAGTAGTGTGTCACGTGACTTTTAGTGCACACATACATATTTGGTCATGTTCTCCAATCTACACAAACAGAAATAGAAAGAGAGTTCAGTTTCTTCACCTTCATCGCAAATTCCCCCTCTAAACTTCTTTGGAATAATTTGAGGGTAATCAAGTAGAGAACAAAAAGTTAATATTTGTACATCAATTCGCCTTGAATTCTTCAGTTGGTGGTCTTTGAGTTTTTTAAACTTGGCGATGATCTTGTCTATGTAGAACAGAAAATTGGTGCTTCAAGTCGCATTACTTAGTCGCTTTCCTAAAAACAATATTTGCACCCACCAAAAGGTGTGCAACAAATTCACCTCTAGGATACAATGAACCCTGATCTAAGGATCATGTCTATCGGCGTTTGAGCTGACAATAGTAGATCAGAATACTCTTAATATAATCAAGAAAATCAAGACACTGATAATCAACTCTGTAGAATTTGATTACCAGTAAAAAAGCATAAACTTGCTTAAGAAACTCTTGATCGAAAATTCTAAATCAAGAGGGAGGGATACTGAGAGATAGAGAGAGAGAGAGAGAGAGAGAGAATTGCAGGAATGCTTTTAGGATTTTGGATGGATTGAAATGGCTAACTTCACAGCCTATTTATAGGCCTTGATGCATCTGATCAAATAGTCATGTCCCTTGATCACATCCAATCAGATCTGACCGTTGGATCGATGATATATGGTACAGATCAATCTCACACCAAATAAATGCCTTGATTGATCACATTTGATCACGATTGGGTGCCATCTTAGCTGTACAATTGTACGCATCACCAATCACGACTATGATCAAACTGCTTTAGATCGAACACACAACCGTTCGATTGGTTGATTGACTCATCGCCAACAGACGCCACATCCTGCTACGCAGAGCTGATTGTATTCCACGTCACCCATGCCACATCAGATCCACGTTATCGCTCTAACTTTTCTGCTGCAAATAGAAAAGCGCCCTTATGGTGCCTTGCACATATGCGTTCGTGCTAAGTGCAAAGTACACCATCAAACACCACACTGTGAATGGTGCGAAGCATCATCCTTGCGGTGTGAGTGCATGCACACTAACATTCATTCTACAATTCCATATTCAAAGAAATGTTCTATGTAGCACTTTATTAAGTGCTTCATGTTTTCCTCTCTTTCCAGTGTGGGACAAAGTCCCCAAGCTTATTTCAAGCTTTCCAAAAAAAAAAAAAAAAGAAAGGTTTTGAAAACACCCAAAAACTAAACTACAAATTTTGAAAATTCCCCAACATTTCCCTACCATTTTCAAAATATCAAATGATGATTCTTGTTTCACTTGGCATCCTTATGCATAGGTGAAGATATCTTACGATTTGAATCATTTACTTAGTGAAGACATCTCAAAGTTAGTCAAAATAGCATAGTAGACTTGACTTTGAACTGGAGATCTTATACGACTAACCGGACATGTCTCACGTACAGTACAGATTACCTCAAGTATTCAAACAAACTGACACATGGATTGGCCTTGTGTCTATATCCTGTTTCATGAGCATTCTAAAGTCAAGCCCTTGGACTTGGAAGAAGCGACACCACCTCCTACGCTCATATAGGTAAGCTTGCTGAGAGTACCCCTGTAATTTGCAGTACCCTAACAACCCAGTTGTAAGCTTATTAAGAATTTGCTAACTCATCCTCTTCTTTTCACATTACAGGTACCAAGCACTTCAACCTTGGGATGAAAATGAAATAAAACTAAGTGTTTGCAATCACGACATATGTACTTGGACTTATTGAACTCAAGACTTGATGTTTCTTCAAGCATTGAGTCGAGTTTCCACCAGGAGTGATTATGTTAAGTGGGCTTAAGACCCATCATCCCCTTTGATGTTTTCTACACCAAATCCCTTACGAGTCTCTTTGTTAAGGGTCAACCAAGTTTTCACTTGACTTTACATAGCCAATGGTAATCACACCTTCTGTGATTAACTATCTAACATAGCTATGTCTCAGTCCTATATGCCTAGACTTTCCATTATAGACATGGCTATAGGCCCGTGATAGAGTTGCTTTACTATTACAATGCAAAGCTATTGGTGGCATAGGTTTTGGCCATAACTTAATCTTTAACAAGAGATTCCTTAACCACTCTGCCTCTTTGCTACAAGAAGCCAATGTTACAAATTCAGACGCCAATGTTAAGTTTGTTATGCATGTGTTGGCTACATATTTTGTAAAAGCCAGTTACAGTTCGACACGTGGCAGAGTAAGGGTAATAAAGGAAGGTGATTCAAGCCTTTAATCCTGATCGTACACGTGTCAATAAATATTGGTCCTCACATGATCTGAGAAACACTAGATCAATAACGGGATGCAAGATGACATATCTTCAACGGTTACTCATATTCAAATTCCAGTACAAGAGGGAAGCTCAACTGCCAGTAATGGCGTAATGGAGCTACTTGTAAGGAAGCATGATCAGCGATCATGGAGGAGCAGTTCGACGGTTCGAAGTACAGTTCGAAGGTCATCACTGACGAGTATAAATAGCAGGGCAGCCCCCAGAAAAAGAAGGAGGACTCAGATCATACAAATCAGTCATTTACTTCATATATTTTCTTTTCCAGTCTTTTACATTTCCAGTCTTTCAATACCTGTTCTTTAAATACCTGCACTTTAAATACCCGCACTGCACTTCGATTCATAGGAGTAGCTTCAAGTAGATTCAAGTAGATTCAAGTAGATTGCTGTTGTAAACCTCTCCGAGGCTGAGTTCGGACCATTGTAAGTGTTCATTTTTATGAAATACTTCGATTGTTTTTCGTATTACTGTTATTTCTCTTAATTTCTCCTAAGTCAAGCCACCAGTAAAAGTCCTCTTCATTGAGGCTGAAAAGAACTAAAACACAATCGTCTGATAATTGGTTGGCAATCACAATTTCTGTAAGGACTGATTGATCCTTGCTGGCACGCTCACATTTACAAAAATACCCTTCGAAAAGCCAAAAAGCCAACATATATTTTTGGCACGCCCAGTGGGACATAATTAAAAATGGCTAGAAGGAGACGACAAGGAGAAAATGAACGCTTGGAAGAAGGCGTGGAAGGAGAGGTAGAAATACCAAATCCAGAGGATAATGTGGTAACACATCCTGTGGAAACTCCTATATTGTCAGAACCTATGGTCGAACAGACCAGTACTTCTGGACAAGAACCATATGTTCATATTATTGGACAAAACCAAGGAATTGGACCGTCCACTGTGCCATTTATTCAACCAACAAATCCATGGGATGGTTTAGTAAATGCCATGGGACAATAATTAATGAACACAATGGAAAGGTGGGCAACATCCTTTTTGGATCGAATGAATAACCACCAACCAACAAACACAAGACACACGGAGGAAGTTGTAAATGTCCCCCAACAAAGATTGGCTAGAGAAAAACAGCCTATGCAAGTTAATGGACATTCTAATGGTCAAACTAGTACCCAAAACTTTGAAAGACCATCACCTCAGTCTTGGTATGAACCCATTTCAAGGCCTATAGCAGGCCAAAATGCCTCAGTACTTAATAATGAAGCCATACAGGTTGGTGGATCTGGCCAAGTACAAGAAATTGGCATAAGAATGGTTACAAATCCCATGTTCGAGGCCATGCCTGGCACAAGGGGGTACACTAATCCCTTATTCGAATTTACACCCGGGGGGTTGGAGGGTTTTCCTACAAATGGCAGAGACACAACACCTGTTCCAGCACCTTTTGCAGGTCCTTTCGCAGGTCAGGCTCAAAGGGGTTACCCACACCCCCAACAGCAACCTACACCGCAAGGACAACCAGCCCCAAATTTACCACCTTATGGACCAAGAGGACCACAAGCACAAGTTTGTCCACCAAATCCTGTGTTTGCGCCTCCAGTAGTGGTTCAGCAGGCACAAAATATGGTCCCTAGAGACCAGATTGCTGATATTGTTAGGGAGATATGCGGACCAATGGCTCGGGGGGTCCAGACTCCTATATACAGAAAACCATACCCAGAATGGGTGGATAGGGTGCATGAATACCCAAGGGGATTCAGGATACCAGATTTTACCCTTTTTATGGGACTGGAAATCAATCAACGATAGAACATATTGCTAGGTTTGCTGCTCAATGCGGTGAATTTACTAATCATGACTATATAAAACTGAGATTATTTCCAAATTCCCTAACGGGGGGAGCATTTGTATGGTACATCAACCTTACACCTGGCTCCATTCAAAATTGGCAACAAATGGAAGAGGCATTTCATGCCCAATTCTTCCAATCAGAGCCAGAAGTATCTATGGCAGATTTGGCTAGATTGAGTCAAAGGCCTGAAGAAAAGGCTACTCAGTTTATTGCCAGATTTAAAAGGGCTCGAAATAAATGTAGAGTCATCCTGCCAGAGCCAGAATTCGTCAGATTGGCTCAAAATGGTTTAGAATTCAGGCTTCGAAAGAAGTTTGATTCAACTGAATTCAGAGATTTGGTCGAATTGACCTATAAGGTGTCTCGATATGAAGCATTATTAGAAGAGGAACAAGATCGAAATAATGCATCATATAAGACATATTATAGAGATCCTAATTATGAAATAGATGCAGCAGAGATTATAGGCAAAGAACCTGTAATTTGTGAAGCATTAATTCATAAGGATACAACTATAGACCAGCAGTTTAAAAAGAAAGACTTTCACAGAAAATACTCTTTCGATTTAACAAAAGCAGATGACATCTTTGATTATTTGCTCGCGGCTAATTTCCTTAAGTTACCAAAATGAGTAAAACTACCATCTCCAGATGAACTGAAAGGAAAAGTATACTGTAAATGGCATAATTCTTGGTCTCACTCGACTAAAAACTGCATTGTTTTTCGAGACAGGATCCAAGAACAGATTCGGAAAGGAAGTTTGAAGTTCCCAGCTAAAACAGAAAAAGCCATGGGAATTGACAGTGATCTGTTTCCAGAAGTTGGAGAAGGCACAGCTAATGTGGTTGTACCAAACTTCCAGAATCTATCTCTGCAAGAGTTGGAAGAGGTCAACGTGCAAATGCATACTGCCAACCAGATAACTGCTAAGAAAGAGGCTAGAAACCCACCAGCTATTGGACAAGGTTTCTCACATCAGGAGGAGCAATCTGACGAAGAAACACTAGATGACAACTCCTTGGAAGCAGCGGTGATGCAGAGAATGTGCCCCAGGTGCAGACTCAGTTACAAGTGGTTGAAGGGGCTTCCAACTGATGGGAAGCAATACTACAGGGATGTTCAGAGACGTCCTAAGTCAACCAATGCTTACAACAAAAGGCCGTATCCGGCTAGTGATAGGCAGAGACCACCAGTGGTTGAGCCTGTGGTGAACAGAATGCATGACAAAGGCAAGAAGCTCTTGCATGAATCCAGGCCACATAACTATTATAGAATGGAGAGTAGCCATTCTGAAAGAAAACTGGAGAGGGGTTCAGTTCATGGAATCAAAGCCAGAGATTGGCCCCCTAGACCAGTTTCACGCAGGACAGAAAATGGTCACCCTTATCGAAGGTCTGAATCAGATTCAAAACATGAGGACAAAACCAAGCACTTACCTTCACGGCCAGTTTCGAAGATGGCTTCGAAGGTGGAAAAGGGCAGTTCAGCGTCTGAATCAGCAAGTTCATGGGTACCTGGAGTCCCAGACTGGTTTGTAATGCAAAACAAACCTAGAGAATTGCCTGTTCGAGGAGATGTTGTAAACCAAGGCAGGATGATCAGGCCTCCTATGGTGGCTCCAAATAACTGGGTGCTGCTTAAACACCCAAAGACAAGGGAACCAGACATGGTCCCAGTCATCTCAAGATCACAGAGAAGAAAAATTCAGCGCAGGTACACCCAGTATCAGAAAGATCTGAAGGAAAGTGGAGAAAATTCTTCACCAGTCAAAACGGAAGGAAGGAAGAACCCAAAGTCAGACTATGCTCCAAAGCCAGTTCCACAGAGCAAAGTGGTCTGCAGCCGAGAACAGTTGGCCAAGGTTCATTCTGAACTGAAAACCAGAGAGAAGGCTAGTTTGGTAGGGTTGGAGAAAGCTTTGATGGAGACAGATAGCGAGACCGAAGAAGAGATTAGCATAAGCCAGAAGAAAGAGGTCGTGGAGGAAGAGATGTTCGAAGCCTTCATGGCTGAGCAAACGTTTCTGACTGAAGAGCCAGTTGAGAAAGATCCTTCGAAGGGATCAGTTAGCAATGAAATACCATAATGCATCATACAGGATGTTTCTGAGGGAGTCAACCATAGTAACCAAGAGGGGGAACAAGTACAGCCAACCATCCAGTTTGGCTCGTTTCCCCCAGTATCAGTGAACATGGTACACATACTACCACAGGAATTCCAAGCTAGAGATGAAAATCAAGAGGGGCAGGAAGCTGATCCAGTTCAGATCTCTAGTGAAGACTCGCAAGCAAGCATGGTGCAAGATAACTTCGAAATGGTTACCCCGATGGAAGATGAATATGAAAGTGATGAAGTGGTAAGCATCAATCTATCGTATCCATTCGAGTACCCCTCAGATTCGATGACGCAGCACGTCAGGCCTTTGTACATCAAGGCTTTCTTTGATGGGATACAGCTGAACCGAGTCCTGATAGACAATGGGGCAGCAGTAAACCTACTCCCGAAATCTTCTTTGAAGAAACTAGGAAAAAAGAATCCCAGGTTGATACCAACCAGCACAACCATTGCTGGTTTTGCTGGAGATAAGCAAATGGCTCAGGGGATTCTACCCATTAATTTAAGTGTGGGAACCAGGGATTGTATGACAGCATTCTTCGTAATCGACAGTAATGCTAAATACAATGCTTTTCTTGGAAGGGATTGGATCCACACTAACAAATGTGTGTCTTCTTCTTTACATCAGAAAATTATGATGGCTTTAGGCAATGGAGAGACAGAGGAAATTGATGCAGATCCTCAACCCTTCATAGCCTGTGCAGACTTTGCGGAGGCTAAATTGTATATTGAGGGAGTGACACCTCTCAGTATACTGATGAAAGATGACAGCTCAGCCGAAGTGACGGCTGATGAGGAGGTGACACACCTGAAGCACTTAGTCCAAAAAAGTGCTGATGAAGAGGTTGTCCTTAGAGATGACAATGATGCCTGGTTATAGGCAAAGAGAGGAACCACAAGAAGCCAAGTCCTTGGCTTTGATTAAATTTTCAGCATTGGACATAAAAGCAATAGTCCAGAGAGTTCAGGAGCAAGAGAGAGAGGCCATGATAATTGGCTGCAAACAGCAGAAGCAACAGGCTAGAGTCTTGACTCTTGGTAAGTACTGTGCCTTGGACATTGAAACAAAAGTCCAGGAGATACAGGAAGAGGAAGCCTTGTGGACAGATTTTGTCTATGAAGAGGAGGGCAGAGATATTGAATTGAAGAACCTGGGGGCAGAACCAAGCTTGAAGATCACTTCGAAGGTAGAAGAAACCAGAGGGAGTTCTCATGCACAAGACCCTTTAGAAGAAGTAAATCTAGGGGAAGGTTCTGTACAACAGCCCACTTATATAAGTGCTTGTTTGAATGCTCTGGACAGAAACCAGCTATTGGTTGTTCTGAAGAAATACAAAGATTGCTTTGCATGGTCTTATAATGAACTACCAGGATTGGATAGGTCATTGGTGGAACATAGGCTCCCCATGAAGCCTAATTTCAAGCCTTACAAGCAGAAACCAAGGAGGATGAGTCCAGAAGTAATTCAGAAGGTTAAGGAAGAGATCCTTAGACTCCTCAAGGCAGGTTTTATTAGAACAGCCAGGTATGTCGAGTGGCTATCTAATATTGTGCCTGTAGTCAAGAAGAATGGCAAAATGAGGGTATGTATCGATTTCAGAAATTTAAATCTGGCAACTCCCAAAGATGAGTACCCTATGCCTATAGTGGACTTGCTGGTGGACAGTTCAGCAGGTCACCAAGTCTTGTCAATGATGGATGGGCATTCCGGCTATAACCAAATCTGCATTGCAGAGGAAGATATCCACAAGACAGCATTCAGATGTCCTGGGAATATTGGCACCTTTGAATGGGTTAAAATGCCATTTGGTCTAAAGAATGCTGGAGCTACATATCAAAGAGCCATGAACACTATCTTTCATGATCTTATTGGAGGATATTTGGAATGTTATATTGATGACATTGTGGTTAATTCCCAATCCATAGAAGAGCACATGTTTCATTTAGAAGCAGCTTTTGAAAGGATGAGAAAATTCAAGTTAAAGCTCAATCCTCTTAAATGTGCTTTTGGTGTATCATCTGGAAAATTCTTGGGCTATGTTGTTCACAAGAAAGGAATACAGATTGATCAGAATAAAGCCAAAGCAATCATTGAAGCCAAACCCCCATCAAGTAAGAAAGAATTACAAAGGTTCCTTGGGCAGGTTAACTTTCTTCGAAGGTTCATTTCTAACACTGCAGGGAAAACTAAAGTATTTTCTTCCTTGTTAAGGCTGAAAGATGAAGAGGAATTTGTGTGGACAGCAGAGCATCAAATTGCTTTCGAAGGTATCAAGGCCTACTTGGCTAACCCTCCAGTGCTGATGCCACCAAAGGGAAACAAGCCCTTGAAGTTGTACATAGCTGCAGCAGAGGATTCATTGGGTGCTTTCTTAGCCCAAGACAATGAAGAAGGCAAGGAGCAAGCTATTTATTACCTTAGTAGGTTTTTAAATTCTTGTGAATGTAAATATTCAGCTGTTGAAAAGCTGTGTCTTGCTTTGTATTTTGCTGCAATAAAATTAAGATATTATCTTTTGCCTACAACTGTCTTGGTAATTGCAACCACAGATTTGGTTAAATATATGTTATCTAGACCAATGTTGAGGGGAAGAATTGGCAAATGGATACTTGCCTTATCAGAATTCCATCTAGAATATGTCCCTCAAAGGGCAGTAAAAGGGCAGGTTTTAGCCAATTTCTTGGCAGATCATCCATCTCAAACGGAGAGCCAGGAGATAATGGAACTTGGTATGGCCAGTGTTGAGCCATGGCAAATGTGGTTCGATGGGTCGAAAGCAAATGGGTTAATTGGAATTGGTATTGTAATCAAGTCTCCACAGGGGACAGAAACTACCCATGGTTTTAGAGTGGATGAAGCTACCTGTTCCAATAACCAGGCTGAATATGAAGCCTTAATTGTGGGACTAGAGATTCTTATTGGATTACAAGTACATGCAGTTGACATATTTGGAGATTCTCAATTGGTGGTTAACCAAGTGAAAGGAATTTTCAAGTGTCAAAGCATAAGTATCCTGCCATATTATGTTGTTGCATTACATTTGCTTTCTCAGTTTCAAATAGCAAATGTAACCCATGTTCCAAGGTTCTTGAACAATAGAGCCAATGATGTGGCTCAGAAAGCTTCGAACTTCAAGAGAAGGGATAATACACAAAGGGACATAAGCCAAACAACATATCAGAGATTAATACAACCTTTGAATAAAAGGAATGTGATCTTGGAAGTCAATCATAATGACTTACAAGAACAAGATTGGAGGCATCCAATAATGCAGTACTTGGCTGGTCCATCTTCGAAGGCCAGTAGAAAAGTCAAATTGCAGTCTATGCAATATATGATATATGGTAATGCTCTCTACAAAAGGGGGGGAGATGGCTTATTGTTAGAATGTCTAGGCCCGAAAGAAGCACTAACAGCCATGGCTGAGGTTCATGAAGGCATCTGTGGTGCTCATCAACCTGGTGTAAAAATGAGATGGTTGCTTCGAAGGCATTCCTATTATTGGCCAACCATCCTTAAAGACTGCATAGAATATGCAAAGGGGTGTCAGGCATGTCAAAAGCATGGCACAATAAGGCACGTGCCCATAACTGACCTACATGCAGTAGTGAAGCCTTGGCCATTCAGAGGGTGGGCCATGGATATGATGGGAAAAATACACCCACCTTCTTCGAAACATCATTGTTTCATTCTAGTGGCTACTGACTACTTCACTAAATGGGTCGAAGCTAAGCCATACAAGGCTGTGGACCAAACAGAGGTTATTGGTTTTATTAAAGATTTGATCCATAGATTTGGCATCCCGCAAACCATAACAGTTGATAATGGAACTGTGTTTGATGGGAAGATGGTGAAGTCTTTTGTGGCAGAATTTGGAATTAGTCTTGTTAATTCCACACCCTATTATGCACAAGCTAATGGTCAAGCTGAGTCATCCAACAAATCCTTGAAAAAAGGAATACAAAAGGTTGTGGATGACAATCCTAGGGATTGGCATAACCTATTATTGGATGTTCTGTGGGCATATAGAACCTCACCGAGGTCAAGCACAGGAGTCACTCCCTATGCCTTGGTGTATGGACACGATGCAGTCTTACCAGTAGAGATTAATGTTAAATCTTTGAGAGTAAGATGTCAAGATCAATTGAATCCTGAACAATACCATCAAAGTATGTGCTTAGAATTAGAAGGCATAGATGAAGCCAGAATTTTGGCATTAAATAGCATTCTTTTCCAAAAGAAGAAAGCAGCCAAGAATTATAATAAGAAAGTCAAACACATTGGCTTTGATGAAGGTGATTTGGTATGGAAGACAATACTCCCAATTGGGATTAAAAGCCATAAGTTTGGCAAATGGTCACCTAACTGGGAAGGACCATATCAAATTCATAGGGTTCTGCCTTTTGGAGCATACCATTTAAGAAATTTGAATGGCTATGTACATCCCAAAAAGATTAATGGCAGATATTTAAAACCTTATTTTCCAACCATTTGGGAAACACAAGGGATAGAGTGAACACCATATGCAAAAACACAAGCTTGTTCAAATAATATTCAAAATATTGTGCTTTCATAAAGAATCAAGTACATTGTGCCACAAATTGGTCCAAAACTCATTACAATGCTTTAGTTGTTTTTGTACAATAGCTTTCCTATTGCTAAGGGAAGGAAATAATTGGATAGCCACAGCCATGTCTTCTTTTCGATTAGCCAGCCCTTGATTGGTGATGTGCAGTTTCTTATCAATTCGAACCAAGGCTTGGTTTACTGCGGCTAACTCCTCTTCGAGCTGAGCTTTCTTCTCCAGAAGTTGGACTCGAAAGTGGGAGGCAGAAGAGTGTTGTTCTTTCAGAGTTGATACTTCGGTATGCACTTGAGAAACAAAACTCTGGTCCTTAGCCAACTTATCATCCGCAGCCTTAGCAGCATGGCAAATGTTGAGATAAAAATCAATAGTAGCCGCAGCCTGAGATAGATGACTTGAGGCACTCATGGCAGACTGCTCAGCAATGTTACAGCATTGAAGGAACCCATTCCTGATGATAGGCCTTTGTAGAGCCTCGAAGGGGATCCTTGAAAAGGAAGTCAGCAGTTGCAAGCATGTGTCCAAATCTACTGAAGGTACAAAAGGCTTATTGCTGGAGGAAGGAGAACTCTCGAAAATTTCCAACAGGGAGTCAGCCAAGGCTAATGGCTCAGTTTCAGCAGTAGAGATGGGAGAGGTAGAAGGTATGTCAAAGAGACTAGCTAGTCTTCCTTCAAAAATGTCTATCTCATCCCTTGACATGAAGGGCATAGAGAGTGTTGTGGTGGAAGACGCAAAGGGCTGCATAGGGATGGGAGAAACGGATGGAGCATCTTTGGCAGCCTCTATGGTCTTGGCCACCAGCAAATCAAGAGAAGAGGGGCCGGAAGTGGGCATTGGTGATGAACCATGAATTGAAGGGCTACCAGTGTCCTCTGTGGGAGAATCAACTGCCATGGGGAATGGAGTAGCAGTTGGAGCTTCAAAAGTAGACTGAGGTAGGTCACGAGCCAAAAAAGGGAGGTATGGCTTTAATCCAAGAAAAGGAGAGGCAGGAATACTGGAGTTTAAAGAAGGTACGACAAATATAGGCTTGGGAAGTGGAAGTACGACTCGAACAACCCTGACATTCTGCATTTGGTCAACCTCAACCGAAATTGAGGAAGGTCTCATTGGAAAGGTGAGTGCAGTAGTTGTCGCTGCAAAAGGAAAAAATGCAGAACAATGTTAAACTTCAATACCACAAGCTGACAAAGTAAAAAACAGCAGAGGTATGAAAGAAATTACTTGTTCCAGAGGCGCTAGTACTGATGGGAGAACTGCGGAGAGAGTAATGTCCAGCAGTCTGCTGCCTTCTTACCATTTCCCCTTGTGTTGCATCGGCAGTAGCAGCTTCCTCTCTTAGCATTTGCTCTTGCCATCTTTTCTTGGCCCTCTCAAATACAACGATTGCCTTGGAATGTTCTTGTTCGACTGCCTTGGCAGCTGCTTTATGAGTAGAGTCCTCAACATGGTCAGTGACAGGAACAGTCATTTTCTTTCTCTTCTCCCTTGGCAGAGATACAACCAATTCTTTTCCAACCTCCCCTTCTTTAGATCGGGGTTCAGACTCTCCAGAGATAAGTTCTTTCTCTGCTATTATGGTGTTTGCCTCGCTAACAGGATTTTCAATGGCATCAGATGAAGATACAGCTACCTTTTGTCTCTTTGTTCTTTGTAAGGGTACTTCCTCCTCTGGCTCAACCTCTCTTTCTTCTTCAAGAGATTCAGGTACTTCAGGAGGAAGGACTAGTCTCCTTTTTGTTTTTTGTTGTTGTTTCTTCTTGAGAATAGCTAAAGTCTCGGCTCTCTTGGGAGACTCTTCTTGTGGAGACCCTACACCAAAAGCATGAGTATAAGGAAACCATCAAAAGATTCAGAAATAAAAGGGGAGGAGAAGAACTTGAAGATACTTACCCTTCTTCGAAGCAGCTCTAGTAACCCTGGCTGGAAGGGGTAAAGTGGCAGGAGTGGTGGTGACAACTTCAGGAGGGGGAGAAGTGTTCTGGGCTGTTGTTGACTTATCCTTCGAAGGCAATCCCAACCCCACCAACAAGTCATGAGGGTGTGCAGAGAGGCGCACTTCCATATTGGCTGTCCACCAGTTCTTAAACCTTTTTAAAACTGAGCCAAAGGAGCGAAAGGGAATAAATTGGAATTCACTCAATTCCTTCAGCAGTCTGAGTACTGCTGCCTCTGGCTTGGATTTGGGTATTCTCAAATCCCTGGCAGTGAGATGGACATTTGAAAGACTGCAAAGAGGAACAGGTATCCCTTGAGAGAGCCCAAATTGCCTTGCAAATTGAGAAGGGCAGTATACCTCGGATATGCATTTATAGGCTCGAGGGTTCAGAGTGCCAATGAACAGCTCCCTTGGTAATAATATAGAGGCCCACATATCTTTGTGGGGAGAAGTGGAACATTCCTTATCAGCCAGAAAAGATTGTAGCCAGGTTGGCCCTCTATTGGCTTCGAAAGGACAAAAGAAGGAAGCAGATGGAGAGATAGGAAGTTGATAAAAGAAGGTAAAGTAATAAGCAAAGGAAGCAGGGTAAAGGGCAATCCTGGCATATTTTTCCCCGTAAGTACTAGGATCCTGAACAAGGAATCCTAAACACTTGGGATGTAGGTCAGTGAAATAAGCAAAGAGCCAGAGTTGGAGCACCCAGAGGGGACCTCCTTGGTTAGCATCGAGGGGTTTTTCGCAAAATTGGGAGCAGGTTCTGTAGACATGACCTAGAAGATAAGGAGCAAGAGCGATATGTTTCTTCAAGACGAGTGCCTTCGCAAGTGGAGCAAACTCAGGCATAATCCTCTGAGATGGGGTGCAAAAGAGGAATTTACATAACCAGTATAATATGAAGGAGAAGAATTCTCTATCCCGCACAGGACCTTCTCTCTTATTTTCAGCCTTTACGAAGTCACTATAAGAAGAGTTTAGGGCTGGGAGAGAAAATTTGACAGGAAGGTCTGGATAGTTGGGAGTAAAAGGAGAACCATGGGGTGAAAGCCCTAGGAGATGGCAAATATCAAGAACGGTGGGGGCCATCATACCGCACCGAAACTGGAAGAAATTGAAAGTCATATTCCAAAAACATAAGGCAGCAGGAATCAAAAAGGGGTCTTCAGGAATAATGAACCTGGAAAGTCGAAGGGCATCGAGGATATAAAGCTCTTGCAGGTCATCTTCTCTCGCAGGCACCACTCTGTCATACCATTCCTCCCATTCAGTCCTCAATGTCGGCCAGCAACGATGAGGACGGTTTACCCTCCAAGTTCCCCAATCAAGCCTTCCTTCGTAGAGAAGGAAATGGTCCTCCAAACGAGGGTACAGAGCTGGGAGTTGAGCAGGAACCTCCCGGAAGATAGGACCTAGGACGTACTCCTGTTTGTTGCTGTGGCGAGGAACGAAAAGACGACCATCGATGTTACTTGACTCACCAGATGTCAGCTTGCTGATTTCTTCATCGATACAATGTTTCAAAGCCATGGTAGGACTGATATGGTCACCAGCAAGTACTTTTAGAGAGGAAGGATCCATTGGTAGTAAGCAAAAGAAGAGCAAAGAAGATCAGAAGAACCAGTAGAGAGAAGGGTTTGTAAAAGGCAAGAGATTTCGGAACACGAAACGAGAGGGTTTTAAAACCTTTGTGTCCGAAATTATACCCCGTAAGTCGTTAAGTACTAAAAGTACGAATGCGAGGAATTTCTTCCAATATTGATAGTTTTGGAGGGAAAAGCTTATTCCGGGGATTGGGGCCAGCTTCGAAATGAAATATTTGGCTTCGAAAACAAGATCTTGGCGTCAAAAAATCAAATAACAACGGCTTCGAAATACATAAGTCGGCTTCGAAGCCTAGTATATGCTTAAAGGTGCTAAATTGCTTGATTATGGGTCTGTTTAGGGGTTATAAATCAAAGTAACGACCTTCGGAGCAAAACCTAGTATTCTCTGAGTATGAGAAACGATGTTCGGAGCATACTACATGCTTAAAAATGCTTGAATGCTCAAAGTATTGGTCTACTTCAAAAAATCTAAAGACCTGTTTGAAGGTTATCAGTCAAAATGACAACATTCGAAGCAAACCCTAGGACTCTTTAAGGAAGAGGGGCACTGTTCGAAACATCCAAGACCAATCATTGGTTTTTATATGAGCAAGAAGGAATTGCCATAGGTTGCCCTTCGAAGCCAAAAGAGATCAGTTTAAAATTGATTGGCTTTATCAACCATGACCATATATTGGTTACAGTTAGTATTGAAGAATAAAGTCATTGAAATCGAAGTACTAAAATAATATCTGCCAGAATTGTCAATTTTACTCCATGAATTGGAAAAAGACACGATTGGTTCTTTTAGTACTTCATTAAACAATTGATTCGTAGGATGAGATTGTTCAAATTCAAAGTTACGAGTTAGCTGTTAAAGATAAAAGGAAACAAAGTCAAACAGTGTTAAATACAGAAAGACTTTGTTTATATTAAAGCCAAGATGATTACATTAAGTAACCCTATCTGGGTACAAATTCAAGCTCATAAAAATAAGGAATAGAATAAATAACAAGGTCATGAAATTTTGTCCAGCAATGGTCAATAAATTTCCGTTCTTTCTTTATTATTTCTTCTATCTCTTCTAAAGTTGATTGCATAAGCTGATGAGCTCTCACTTCATAATAGAGTTCTTCAGCCTTTGCTTCGAAAGCCTCTTCTCTCGATTTTTGTTCCAATTCATCTATAACCAAATCATCCCAGTACGCAGAATCTTTATTCCTGAAGTCATCGAACTCTTCGATAAAATTCTCTGCTTCATACTGGGCATGAATTCGGAGAGATGAAAGTTGATCCAGATTTTGGATGGTGATCTTAGAATTCTGATGCCAGTAGAGGAGCACTGGGAGTTGGTCCAAAAACAAATGAAGCTCTACTTGGGCAAGAGGGTTGAGGACATGACCCCTAGTCAGGACATCACAAGCCCATTGAAAGTTCTTAAGAGGAATGTCATCCTCAAGAACATTGAAGGGCAGGTGGGAGAAAGCCGCGAGCAAAAGTTGAGCTTGCTTTCGCTCGGCTGGAGAAGGGGGTGACGGAGGTTGGTAAGGTGGAAAAACTTTGTCCATTGGAAGGGCAAGTCTTAGTTTCTCTGTCCAGGAAAGAATGGGAGAAGGAGAAGGAGAAGATGATCCTGCTTCGGAAGATGGAAAGAGAGTAGATGGCTCTGCTTCAGAAAACAAAGGGGAGGGAGTAGATGTTTCTATCTCAGAAGATGCAGAAGAGGGTGTGGATGCCTCTATTATGGGAGATGGCACGGGAGCAGAAGGAACAAAGGCATTAATGTAATCAAGCCAATCAGAAAAACAAATCTTCGCCTTCTTGGCTAAGAATGAAGGGGTGTACCCTTGTGCTTCTTCTGGACGCCGGGCAGGGTGCATTATCTTTGTAGGCATGGAAGAAGTATACCAAGCCACAAGCAGATTCTCTTCCAAGCTACGTCGAAGGTCAATGGGCACGTAAGGGTAGACTACTGAGCTTCGAGCGTAGGAGGGAAACTCCAAGGGGTCAGTGAACTCAACAAAATGGTGATTGATTCGCTCCCTTAAATCATAAGTCTCAGGAGTTGACCAGCTTGTCCAGCCAGAAGCCCCAGAGGGTGAAGAGGTTACAGTTTCATCCCATGCAGAGGTCTGTGAAGAAGAGTTTCCTAAGTCCATGTTTGCAACTTGTCGAAGCAAAGGCTTGAGAGTAGACCGGTCAAAATACAAAGGGAGTTTAGGGGAAGAACTCTTTGTATCTGTAAGTTTGTAAACCAAGGGATTAAAGGCAATGTGTTCGTAGTCCAAAGGTTTATAATCTGCAAAAGCCTCCATTACCTGAATAGAGAAGGGCGGGTAAAGGTGGCTAATGAATGCGTGGAGGTTCTTTCGAGGGGGAATAACATTACTCAAAGACTCTTCATATGCTTGATCAGTAGTAAGGGAAGTTGATGCAGCCATAGCCTGTTCGAATACTAAGGTATTGGGATGTTCAACGAGTTAATGCAAATGATCACCAAATGGATGACGGTTGTGTTTCCAGAATTTGGACTCCATACACGATCTAGAGGCGCGGGAAAACTGTAATCCACTAATATCACCAAGTATTGGGTATATTAGTGCGGGGGGTAATGTTGGCTACATATTTTGTAAAAGCCAGTTACAGTTCGACACGTGGCAGAGTAAGGGTAATAAAGGAAGGTGATTCAAGCCTTTAATCCTGATCGTACACGTGTCAATAAATATTGGTCCTCACATGATCTGAGAAACACTAGATCAATAACGGGATGCAAGATGACATATCTTCAACGGTTACTCATATTCAAATTCCAGTACAAGAGGGAAGCTCAACTGCCAGTAATGGCGTAATGGAGATACTTGTAAGGAAGCATGATCAGCGATCATGGAGGAGCAGTTCGACGGTTCGAAGTACAGTTCGAAGGTCATCACTGACGAGTATAAATAGCAGGGCAGCCCCCAGAAAAAGAAGGAGGACTCAGATCATACAAATCAGTCATTTACTTCATATATTTTCTTTTCCAGTCTTTTACATTTCCAGTCTTTCAATACCTGTTCTTTAAATACCTGCACTTTAAATACCCGCACTGCACTTCGATTCATAGGAGTAGCTTCAAGTAGATTCAAGTAGATTCAAGTAGATTGCTGTTGTAAACCTCTCCGAGGCTGAGTTCGGACCATTGTAAGTGTTCATTTTTATGAAATACTTCGATTGTTCTTCGTATTACTGTTATTTCTCTTAATTTCTCCTAAGTCAAGCCACCAGTAAAAGTCCTCTTCATTGAGGCTGAAAAGAACTAAAACACAATCGTCTGATAATTGGTTGGCAATCACAATTTCTGTAAGGACTGATTGATCCTTGCTGGCACGCTCACATTTACAAAAATACCCTTCGAAAAGCCAAAAAGCCAACAGCATGTTTGCTTCTTAGAGCCCCAAGAGGTAGCACATCTTCTAAGAGTAAAAATCCAACCACTCATGGATCCTCACAGTCAATTATCTAACTAGCATCTGTGAATCCTTCTAGCACTACTGGATAGCCATTATAGACTATTCCATAGTCTATTATTTTCCTCAAGTATCTAAGTACTTGGTTAATAACATGCCAATGCACACTACTGGGATTACTAGTGTATCTACTAAGTTTCCCACTGGAAATGCAATATCAAGTCTAGTGCAAGTCATGGCATACATCAGGCTACCTATCACTCTTGAGTATTCTAACTGATCAACAGCTCTTCCAGTATTATGATACAATTTCAAATTGAATCAAAAGGTGTAGACATGGGTGTACAATTATATTGATTAAATTTCTTAAGATTTTTCTCAATATAGTGCGACTAGGTAAGAATCAAATTATTGTCCTCTCGTTTGGTCTTAATATCCAGAATTACATTAGCCAAGCCCATGTCTTTTGTACTAAAGCTAGTTGACAAGAAAATTTTAGTACTTTTAATGACAACATTGTTAGTACCAAAAATAAGCATGTCATTTACATATAGGCATATAATTACACCTTTATTGCCAGTAAACTTATTGTACACACACTTATCAGATTCATACATCCTAAAATCATTTGACACTATTACTTTGTCAAATTTCTAATGCCACTATTTTGGAACTTATATCAGTCTATATAGTGACTTGACAAGTTTACACACTTCGTGTTCTTGACCCTATACAACAAATCCTTCCAGCTGTTGAATGTGGATTTTCTCATCTAACTCTCTATTTAGGAAAACGGTCTTAACATTCATTTGATGGATTTCAAGCTTGTAGATTGAGGCTAAGGCAATCAATACTCGAATGGTGGCGATTTTGGCTACCGGAGCATGTGTATCAAAATAATCGATACCCTCCTTTTGAGTAAAGCCCTTAGCAACTAATCTTGCTTTGAACTTGCCAATTGTGTCATCAACTTTCATTTTCCTTTTGAAAATCCATTTACAACCAATTGGTTTGAATCCAAGTGGCAAATTAGTAAGTATCCAGGTATTGTTACCCATTATACAATCCATCTCATCATTTATTATTTCTTTCTAGAAAGTAACATCTTGAAACTTCATAGCCTCCTCAAAGGTTAATGGATCTGAATCCACATTCAAAGAATGCATTGTTTGCTTACAATGAGCATCCCTAGTTCCTTCTAGTAAGTAAATAATGAACTCAGGGCCAAATGACTTCTCAATCCAAGCCTTATTACTTCTCCTTAGTTTAACATGCTTATTAGGTTCATCAAGTTCAATAGGCTCAATGGGTTCATTTCGTTCACTTTCCTCTATAGACATCAAAGGAGTTGATTCATTTCCTTGATTAGAATCCAATCTTGGAATGGTTGTGAAACGATTCTCATAAAATACCGCATCATGTGATTCAATGATGGTATTTGTTTCTACTGAACCGTTAGGCTCTATTACCAGAAACATATATGCTTTGCTTTGTATAACATAGCCAAGAAATATGCATTCAATTCCTTTTTCACCTAATTTCTTTCTTTTAGGTTTAGGCAATCTGACTATTACTCTACAGCCTCAAGTTTTGAAGTAAACTAGATTAGATTTCTTGTTTTTCCAAAGTTCATAAGGAGTAACATTTCTTCCTTTGAGAGGAATTCTATTGAGTATGTAATAGGCAGTGAACAAGGCTTCACCCCAAAACTAGAACTTAAACTGAAGTAAGAAAACATAGCATTAATAATTTATGTTAATGTCTTATTCTTTTTTTCAACTACTCTATTTTGTTGTAGTGTGTAGGGTGCAAACTTCTCATGAATAATACCAACATCTTCACAATATTCTGAAAAATAGTATTCACCGCCTCTATCAGACCTAAGTCTCTTTATTTTGACATTACACTGATTTTCTACTTCTGTCTTTAAAATATTGAATTTATCAAGCACCTCATTTTTTGAATGCAAAAGATAGATATGACAATACTTAGAAAAATCATCAATGAATGTTACAAAATATTTATTACCACCTCTAGTGGGGGTACTATGCATGTCACATACATCACTATGTACAAGTTCATGCAAAGATATGGCTCTATCTACTTTAGGAAATGCAATGCGAGTAATTTTAGATTGCATTCAAAATTTTCATTTTCAAACATATCAATGCAATACTTCGGAATTAATTCTAAATTAACCATATTATGTATTTTCCTAGTATTAACATGACCTGAACGAGCATGCCATAAAGAAAGAGAATCAACAATATAAACATAAACAAATGTATTATTGATAACGTTAAGTTTGAATATTCCCTAATACATGTAGCCCTTCCCAACAAAGATCCCACCCTTAGACATGACAAATTTGTCTGACTCAAATACTAACTTGAAACCATACATATTAAGTAGGCTTCTAGATACAAGATTTTTCCAGACATAAGGTACATGATAAGTATCATTAAGACTTAAGACTTTTCCAGATGTGAAATCCAGATCCACCGTCCCTTTGCCCTTAATAACAACAGTTGAGGAGTTGCCCATGTAGAGAACTGTTCCATCACTCACTTGTTCATAAGTAGCGAAAAGGCTCTTGTCGTTGCAAACGTGCCTCATTGCTTCTGAGTTAATCCACCAGTCACCAGCATCTTTGAGCATGTTCACCTCGGATACAATAGCCACGAACTTGTTCTTGGCATTTGATGCTTTTCGCTTCTTCTTGTATGACCAACATTCATTTCTGAAGTGCCTTGGCTTCCCAAAGTGCAAGGAAGCGCCTTTCAGCTTCTTAACATCTTTCTCATGTTGGGGGTCGCTCTTACGCTTCCCTTTGTTAAACCTCTTGCCATCATCCACCATGTGGATCTTGGAAGTCTGAGCCAATTGGTTATCTTTACTTTCAAGAAGCCTTGACTCTTCCTTCAACTCAGAGGTGTTAAGCCAATTCCTCTAAAGTAAAATCTTCCTTTTTGTGTTTAGAGTTTTCTTAAAATCCTTTCAAAAAGATGGCAATTTCTCTATTATAGATGAAACTACAATAGATTCATCAATGTTCATATTTTTTTGTTGAAATTGACTCAGAATATGCTGGATCTCATGGAATTGTTCCATAATGGGCTTTGTATCAATCATAGTAAAATGCATAAAATTACTAACAAGAAATTTCTTACTAGTGGCATCCTCAATGAGGTACTTTGACTACAATGTGTCCTAGAGTTGCTTTACCGTTTCCAAATGTTGTACACATCGAACAGAGAGTCTAACAACGCATTTAGAAGGTGTCCTCAGCAAATGTAGTCGTCATTCTCCCATTTGGTTCTAGTACGAGTTTGCTCTACCGTCTCGTCTTCTTGCTCTACCGAATAGGGGGTAGTCAGCACGTATACCACTTTAAGATTAGTGAGCAGGAAGTGCATCTTCTTTTAGCAACGTCGGAAATTTTCTCCATCAAATCAATCAAGCTTCATGAAATATTGAGTCATTTTCTAAATAGACATAGCCATATCGAAACATTGTCTTTAGATTGTTGGATCAATCCATCTTGAATTCTTCAGTTGATGGTCTTCCGGCTTAAAAACTTGGTGATGATCTTGTCTATGTAGAACAGAAAATTGGTGCTTCAAGTTGCGTTACTTAGTCTTTTTCCTAAACACAATATTTGCACCCACCAAAAGGTCTGCAGGGGTTTATAGCAAATTTGCCTCCAGGATACAATAAAGCCTGATCTAAGGATCAAGTCCACCGGCGTTTGCACTGACGACAGTAAATCAGAATACTCTTGATATAATCAACAAAACCAAGACACTAATAATCAAATATGCAGAATTTGATTACTAGTAAGAAAAGTAGAAACTTGCTTAAGAAACTCTTAATCGAAAACTTTAAATCGAGAGGGAAAGAGAAAGAATTACAAGAATACTTTCAATATTTTGAATGGATTGAAATGGTTGATTCCGCAGCCTATTTATAGGCCTTGATGCATCTGATCGAATGTTCAAGTCCCTTGATTACATCTGATCAGATCTGACCGTTGGATTGACGATCTATGGTGCAAATCAATCCCACACCGAATAGATGCCTTGACTGATCACTCCTGATGACAATTGGGTGCCATCTCAACCGTACAATTACATGCATCTCCAATCAATGGCTATGATCAAACTGCTTTAGATCAAACACACAACCATTCGATTGGTTGATTGACTCATTGCTAGCAGATGCCACATCACGGTCATGAAGTGCTGACTGTATTCCACATCATCCATGCTACGTCGGATCCATGTTATCGCTTCAACCTATCCGATGCAAATAGAAAAAGCCCTCATGGCGGCGATGTGTCGGTGCTAACACTGCAGATGGTGCGAAGCACCATTCTTGCGATGTGAGTGCGTGTACACTAGCATCTATTCCATAATTCCATATTCAAAGAAATATTCCATGTAACACTTTATTAAGTGCTCCATATTCTTCTCTCCTTCCAATATAGGACAAAGTCCCCAAACTTATTTCAAGTTTTCTAAAGAAAAATAAGAAAAGGTTTGAAAACACCCAAAAACGAAATTATGAATTTTGAAAATTTCCCAACAATATTCAAGTCAAATTGAAGTTAGTAGAACAAAAATTGATTCTTAATATCAAAATCATATCTTCTAGGAATTGTCTAGCCTCTGGAGATTGCTTTTGTTGTATAAATTGAGTAATTAATATGTGGTATTTTTTCTATAATTCACAAAGTCAATAGTTATATGTTGTTGAACTCATGCATGTTAAGAAATTCATCAAATAATCTTTTAAAGCCTAATTTTGTAAATTTTTTTATTTTATGTTGCTTGTAGAGTAAAAAACAAGAATTGAATATTTGTAATTTACTGATTTTTGTAACATATTTGAATTAATGCTAGAAAGTGGTTTAAAGTTCCTTGAATTGAAAGAATTGATGATATTGAAAAATTTGTGGTTATATATACAAGGATAAATTGTGAACTCTTGCATGTGAATTTGAATTGGTGGAAATTATAAATTAAAAGATGATTTGGTTAAAAATTTGCAAATCGTTCTTTGATTTAAATGTCCGACTCATTTCGAAAAATTGAAATTCTTGTATCCTTTATCCTTCACACACTTTTTCTCTTTTCCTTTCCAAATCCCTCAACCAAACACAGCATTAGCGAATCTAAGTTGTGTATAGTGAAATTGATATTGAGAATTAATTGGTTTGAGTTTCACAATGAAAGTCTGAAAACTTGCCCATTTCCTTCTAATTAGTAGCTAATTAAGCGGGAGTTATATAAGCAGTGATTTCCTTCCAATGAAGTAGGGGTTATTTAGATGATTTTGGTGATAGACCACTGATAGATACACACCTAGGAAAAAGAGTTGAGGAAAAAGATTTGAATTTAAAATTGACTTACGTTACTTATTACAGTTATGCTACGTAGCTCGAAATTTTCGAGCTCGAATTTCGTCCGAATTCAACACGACGTCGTTTCATCGTTTTGATTTTTTTTTTTTTTTTTCAATAACGCAAAACAAGAAAAATCAAAAAAGAAGAACAAGAAAGAAGAAGAAGAAGGAAGTAGCAAAGAGAAAAAAAACCACCCAACAAGCCATTCATCTTTAGATCTTCATCAACATCATCATCATCAACCATTCATCTTCAGATCTAGAAAAAAAAAAAAATCAACCATTCATCTTCAGATCCAGAACATCTTCATCATCAACAACATCACCATCATCATCATCCTCATCAACACATCGATCCGAAGAAAAAAAAATGGTTGATTTGAAAAAAACACAATGATCGATTGATCTGAAAAAAAAAAAAAAAAAAAAACGGGCAGAAAAAAACAATCAGAGGCGAAGGCGACGGCGACCCCCTCTATCTCTCTGCATTCCCTCTTTCCCTCTCTTCTCTTTCTCTTTCTCTTTCTCTTTCTCTCCCTTTTCCTCTTCTTCTCTCTTCTCTCTGCGTTTCAGACATTAAGGAGGGGAAAAAAAAAAAAAAAAAGGAAACTGTCCAAAATGACGTCGTTTTGGACAGTCGGGAGATTCGGGGGAAGGAAGATTCGAGCTACGAAGTTTTATTCTACTTATTATCACATCATAGGATTATATTCGTTATTCTTTTAGGGTTAAATTCATTTTACCTCTTTATGATTTGAAACCAGAGCATTTTATTTCCTTATCGTTTAAATATAGGCAAAAAATCTCCACGTAATTTTGAATTAAAGTGCTATCGTTAGTTTTTTCAACCAAACTAACGAAAGGTATATTACACACCACTTTTGACAGTGAGTTTTGTTCGTTGAAAAATTAGAATGAAATTAATATAACAAAAGGACAATTTTCATTTTCCCCAAACTTAAAATTAGATTAAAATATAATTAAGAATTGATCTAAAATATAAGATAAACAATAATTAAGAATTGATCTAAAATATAATTAAATTAAAATTAGATTAACTTGTCAAAAATTATAATACATAATTAAGAATTTAGGATTAATTATGATCTAAAATATAATTAAAATTACAATAAATAGTTAAATATTTAGGATTGATTGTGATCTAAAATATAATTAAATTGAAATTAGAATAAAAATTTAAGAATTACAATAAATAATTAAAAATTTATTATTAATTATGATTTAATTGAATTAATACTAGATATTATAAATTGTGTATAAAAATGAGAAAGAAAATAATAAAAAAGTATAAGATTTCAAAGTATTATAATCATTTCACATTTATAGTTAACAGTATTAATGATTACGTTTTAGTCCAAAACCATATTGGGGGCATATGGCTATTTTTAAAAGATGGGGAGATAAAGTGCTATCAAGCCATACCAGAGGGAGGTAAAATGAATTTTGCTATTCTTTTTATTCACCTTAAGGTTCTGTTTAATTGGGAGATTTGAAAAAAAAAAAAATTGAAAAGGAAAAGAAAAAAAATAAATGAAATGTAAATAAAATATACTTATATTTCACCTAATTTTACATACATTTTTTCTTTCCCTTTTCAAATCCCTCCCCAAATCTCCCAATCACATACAACCTAAGTAAAAATTAAATTATGTTGTACATTCATGTTCATTCCAATTGTTATAAATCACTCTTCAGTCTATCAATGAAGTGGATGAGGATGATGGCTTTCTATTATATTCTTGTTGTAAAGAGAGAATGTCGTCTATTTTGAATGTATGCCTTAGAATAACAACTTGATTTATTTTGTTGAATTATATGTATGATGCATTAGACATGGGAATGTATACCATGTAACTATTGTAAAAGATAATGAATAGAATCCAGAACATGTTTTGTATGTGATATATATGTATCGTCGGAGAGCTAGAGTATGATTATTTGATTACTTCTATTACATTGAGGTAGAATTATATGGGTTTATAAAATTGGGTAGTGACAATGACTGGATCCAAAGTAATTTTGTTTATTTATTTGTTTGTTTCAATTTGTGTTTTTCTATGAAAGATATACAAGAGCAAGAGCAAGAGCAAGAGCAACAGCAACAGCAATTCAGTTTGGTTAAGAAGTCAAATGATGATTGGCATACAGCATGCAAGTATTCATAGTGGAAGTTGTCTGCAGGTTGGACAATACCACTTTCCTTTGAATCTCGTCTCCGGTGTGAGCCCAACACACGAGTAGTGGAACCATTCACCTCCTTGGCACTGTCAAAAGAAAAAATAAATAAAACATAAATAAACCAGAATCACAAAGATCCTTTCTTCACTTCCCCACAATGACTACCTTAATTACAAAGTCAATCAATTAGTTACCTTCATCTCAAGACTGGTGGTTAAGTTGGCAAGGATTCAAATTGCTTGAAATTACTATTTTACCATCATATTATATTTTAAGTGATAAGCAGCAAGTGAATGTGTACCTAGAGAAGACCACACAATACAACAAAGAGATGGATTTGGCTTTCATAAATCAGTTACGATTCTTATTTTATGAACCAAAAATATGTCCAGAGATTGGCTTTTTCACCTCACATTGTATTGATTATCTATGTTGTTCCAAATCTCTCTCATGCTTCCAATCAGATACTCCGAAAAAATTCTACAATACTAACTACTGTTCATTACATAACTCCTCACTATCATCTTTGACGAATTTTTTTGAACGATTCTGCCACCAAGACAATCAAACCTAACAGTTGAAATATCTGTATCTAATGAATCAACGAAAACAAAATAGAATGAGAACCAGGAGAGAATTATGCAGAGAGAAAGCTATAAAAAAGAATGAAGAAAACGTGAGTTACATTTTCATTGTCACAGGCAATCATATCTCCAAAAGACACCTGAAAGATGATTAAGGCAGTTGCAGTATGTTAGTGATGTAGTTTACCAAATCAATTGAAGCGAAGAGAGACAGAGAGAGGTAACTTGAAAAATAACTAAAAAAACAAAACACAAGTTGAACAGAAGTCAGAACCTGATGGCACACACAGTAGGTAGGTTCATTTGGATCAATGGGTTGATCAAGATCAACAGGGGCAGCAAAATCCTTCTTAAGGCCGCCGGGAGGAGGCATGAGCTCAAAATCCCTGTCACGCTCTCGGTCCCAGTCCCTCTCCCTGTAATCAACCCTTTTTGGTTGAGGTGTTCCGTAATGTGATCTGCGTTTCTCATTTTTAGGGACTAAAGGTAATGGAGGAAGAATTGTTGGCTCATCTGGTGATATTTTTCCCTCTGTAAATATTGGCAAAAGAAAAATTATAAGCAAACCTAGAGAAAAATACTGGAATTACCTCAACCATTAGTATGTCCCATTTGATGATCCAAACCTAGAGAAAAATACTGGAATTACCTCAACCATTAGTATGTCCCGTTCCAGTGTGGCCGGGACATGTCATGCAATTACCTCAACCATTAGTATGTCCCATTTGATGATCCAGTATGATACAGTTGAGAATATAAATAATGAAGTTGTCCATCTCTCTAATAGCTTAAGCTTTTAGATGAGTTGGTGGTCATTGGTCAACAATTTAATATGGTATTAGAGCAAGTAATGGCCCTGTTTGGTGGAGCTTTTTTTAAGTTAAAAGCTGATAATCAAAAAGCAGAAGCTAAAAACACCCCTACCTCACCTTTCAAATAATCAGCTTTTTTTAGCTTATTTAAGCTATTTCTGCCTAATAAGCTATAGGCAGAAGTTGCACTAAACAGTCTAGTACAGACTCCCAAATCAAAATACGCTATAATCACCCCCCAAAAGCTATAACAAATATCATGTCTTTAAACCTCACCGCCCACCCGATAATTAAAATACTTACACATGTTTGGTCCACTTATGGAGGACAGCCCGGCCACACATGGCCTATTGAGAATATAAATATAAATATAAATAATAAAATTGCCCCTCTATCTAATAGCTTAAGCTTTTAGATGAGTTGGTGGTCAACAATTCAATATCAAACACTAAAAATACCAGTTGTTACTGATATCTAATGGTGTTTAAATAGGGAAAATTAAACTTTTAAGTAAGGTGTATTGGCATTTTAGGAAACTTCTAGCGGTCATACAAGATGCTGGTTTTTAAGACCACAAGACTTTTTGCTTAAACCCATTAACTTATTTATAGCCAATTCAGAACTGCTAAAAAAACATTATAAAGAGTAATTGAACTGGATACTCTAGGAAGCATTTGCTAAACCTTGCTTTAGATCTTCTGCAAAGTTGGTCAGGTCCTCATCAAGCCGCTTTATATGGCTATCTATCTGAAATAAAATAAGCAAATAAAATAAAATGAAAAAGAGAGCTCCAACTCTTAGAAGGTAACAACAATACAGTGACTGGACAATATATGAAAATAATGCACCACAGATAAATTTAATACTTGGGACATAATCAAATTTTGTGTCCCCCAATGGTTTATGGTTAAACAATGTTGTGTTGTGACAACAAAAAGCTCCTAGCATAATCTAGAATACAATGAGAAAATAAACATTCTAACAAACATGACACAGCAAACCATTGTCTTCATTGTTTAAGTGAAAGAATTGTGGAAACAAGCAACTCATAAGATCAACATTATATAAGAGAGCATTGACAGGAGAATTCACTATAACTACTCTGGTGAAATTTTAAGAGGTTACCAAAAATGGAGTGCACATGAAAACAGAAGTAAAACCAATTGGTAGTTCAGGGGTAACCTCATAGTATTTCAGCGCATCTCCAGTGGCTAGCTGTATTAACATGTGTGTAGCCCTTATAAAGCTAATACAACAGAAAATAGTCTATCACAAGGAAATAAATCAAAGACAAAACAAGCCCAATAGAATATGAAGAGAGATAGAAATAGATGGAGAGAGGGAGAAAGAATGAGAGAGCACTGACCTTTGAAAAAATAAAAAATAAATTAAAAAATTGGAATAAAAAACAACTGGATATTTATTTGTTGTATCCCTCCCGTATCTGAAACCTAAATAAAAAACAAATTGGATACCTATTTATCATATCCAATACATATCCAGACATATTGATCATGTATTTGTATCCGATACATATCCAACACTCGTACAGGACCTTTTTTGGAGTATCCGTTCTTTATAGACCTCAAATAAACAACTTTTAGTGTAGTAGTCAAATGTAAATAAAAGTTATGTGGGTTTTGACAACATAATTAAACAATTATACAACAATCGTGGCAGTATGACAGTGAGATTGTCCTAGCAAACTACCAACACTAATCAGATGCCAATTTACTTGCAATGCCAAGTATCACATACATTGAAGTTATGTATTAGCGTTAAAGAGACATTTGAGAACTTTCTCAAATACACAAGCACACATTAGTTGTAAAAAGTGGGGGCTGGTGGTGGAGCGCCTATGCGAGAGTATATATTTTATATATAAATATATTGTAAGAAATATGTTTGTTGTTTAGGCTGAAATATGTTTGTTGTTTAGTGATGTAAGACGAGTAAGGATTACTTTCCTACAAGTAGTGAGCCCTGATTAAATATACTGGCAGCAGCAACAATAGACTTATAGGACTAGATTTGGTGGGAGTTTGTGGCTACAAAAGTATTTAAAAAATAAGAGTTTAAGAGTTTGCAAAAAGGTGGGGTTTTGGAAATGAAAACACAAGTGTTCAGGGGCTATTGGGTGGCTGTTCTAAGCACTGTGAACAGTGATGCGAACAATAACCTTGCTGGAGAGAGAGAAAGTGTGACAACCCTGACCTCCGTATTGTTTTTACATATTATTTTATTGGGTATAATATGCATGATTACATGCTTATTTGATACTTATCTGTTTGTTTGTGATATATCTGTTTGAATGTCGCCTTAGAATTCAAAATTGAAAGCCCAAATAGATTCAAAAATCGAAATTGATTAATTCAATAGGTTAGTTGGAATATTTAGAACTATATGGCAAGTTTAATTAAAATTTGATTCGGAACAAAATAATTATAATAAATTAATTATAATTTATTAGACTTAAGCCTAATTGATTAGTCTTAATAACATTTAATTAGTTAAGCCTAATCCACCTATATATATATATATGTTAATTACACTTAAGACTTCATTTTCAACAACTCTTGAGCTGAAAATTGAGAGAGGAGAAGAGAGACAACACTTGTAGAGAGAGAGAAGGGGAATTCAAGGCAGTTTGAAGAAATTAAGCTTAATTGAGGCCAAATTCAAGCTCTAGGTATGATTCTTACCCATAATTCATGAAGATAATCCATGTAGGAAGATGAATTCACCAAGTTGTAGGACCATTTGCATGAATTTGAAAGAAAAGAGTTAGAATCATCATGAGTGTCGTGAGTTTGAGTGAATTGTGCACATACATGCATAATTCTCCATCTTTGAACTTGGTTCTCTACAAATTCATACATACATGGGAATTACACAGGTTATTTCTTGAGATTCTTCATGATTTTACACTCAACATCTCATATAAACATGGTTTGTAAAGAAAAGAGTTGAGTTTACCACATGCATGGCAAGAACATGGTGTTTTGAACTTTGTTTTGAAGAATTAAAAAAGATAATCCATGTAGGAAGATGAATTCACCAAGTTGTAGGACCATTTGCATGAATTTGAAAGAAAAGAGTTAGAATCGTCATGAGTGTAGTGAGTTTGAGTGAATTGTGTACATACATGCATAATTCTCCATCTTTGAACTTGGTTCTCTACAAATTCATACATACATGGGACTTACACATGTTATTTCTTGAGATTCTTCATGATTTTACACTCAACATCTCATATAAACATGGTTTGTAAAGAAAAGAGTTGAGTTTACCACATGCATGGCAAGAACATGGTGTTCTGAACTTTGTTTTGAAGAATTAAAAAAGAATTTGGGATCATGGTTTCATAATTTTCAACAATTCATATTTTATGAAGAGTTTCTAAGCTTTTGAGACTAACCATGCAAGCTTTAAACTTGAAAGGAATGTTTTTTAACTTCAAACTCAATTCTGGAAAACTCAGAATTCGCCCAGTTCACTCGAGTGAAGAATTCATGGCTCGAGCGACCATTGCAGGCATCCAGTATTTTTGCAAGCCTTTGGCAGTTGACTCGAGTGACCAAGTGTGCGCTCGAGAGAACTCACCTTTCTTCAACACTTGGCTCAAGTGACCATCGAGCGCACATTTTGAGCAACCAATACTTTTGCAGTCAAGTCACACCGCTCTATTTTCAACAAATTTTGACAAACACTCCTAAGTGCATATTTGCATCATCATGTCCTTTTAGGCATTCTTAAACATCATTAGTCATGGAATAAGTTAGAAACACATGCAAGAAGATTGGATTAAGATGCTTTACTTGTTACAAACGTGTGTTTAATGTGTATTTATGTTATGTGATTTGTGTAGGTAGCCAAACGAGGTCTATCATCAATACCAGCCCACTGTGAGTAGTATCTTTGTAAAAATATGTTATTAAAGTGTATTTTTGGTTTACCGCAAGGTTATTATTTTGAAATGATATTTTGATATGAGTGACTGATTATCTCTTTTGAAATGTAATGTCGTATCCTTAGTGTAGCCCTCACCTGGGGTAACAATACCATGACCCTTTGCTATAAGACCCTCGCCCGAGGAAATCAATACCATGGCCCTTCGCTATAAGACCCTCGCCCAGGAAAAATGATACCATGGCCCTTTGTTATATGTGCATAGAGATCTCTGATGTTGACCCAAGTGGTCTATTTGCTTGGCCTATATGGTCCCTTCATTAGACTCATGCGGTCCCTTTGTTATGCCTTCGAGCCCTTTGTTGCACTATTGGATGTACCACATATAAATATGATTTGTGAACTTTGATACGACAAGTACTCACTTATGATTTGTTTCGAACTCATGTGATATGATTTGTTTCGAACTCATGTGAAATGATTTTGTACTATGATAGATATCATTCATTTAACCTCTTTACACTGGTATTACTCACTGAGTTTTAGCTTACCCCCTTCCCCTATATATATGTAGGTAAGCAAATGGAGCGACAAGCTTAGAGCAACCTCGGCAGTCCACCCTTTTGTCAAGCCGCTTCGGAGTGCCTCTCTGATGGGGCGATCTTGGTCTCATGTGGAGCCAAGTTGTGTCAACCTTGTGAACCAAGTTCTTTTATTTAGTTTGCTTTTGTTTTTGGAACTTGTTATGTACGGATATTTTGTCTAAATGTTAAGATGTTTGATGTAAGTTGTAACTATGAGTTCATGTCTAGTTTTAATTATTCATGTAATTATATGTGTGCACTGCTCGATGGACATGGTTGTATTTTAATATTGCGTCCGCAATGCCCCGTTATTATTTCTAATTATTAATTATCAGTTTTGTCTTTGAGACCGAACGTAATCTGGGATTACTGGCCGGTCACGGCATAAACCTCTGGGGGCGGATTCGGGTCGCGTGAGAGAGAGAGAGAGAGAGAGAGAGAGAGAGAGAGGTGCGTCACCCTCACATGGGATAGGCCAATCACACAAACACAACCTCAGATTTTCATAATATTAACTCTTCTCCTTAATCATTGAGATTACACATATATTTATAAGCTAAAGACTCTTAATTCTATCAAGACTATAACTCAAATTTAAAAACTAAAAATATTTAGCAACTATTAATATTCTAAACCAATTATGACTTTCAATTCTACTTCAATCATAAAAGGAAACTGTAATGGCTTCCAATTCTACTTCAACATCAAAATAGGAAATTTAGACTTTTGACCACTAAGATTATTTTAGACATAATAAAACCTATATATAATGATCCATTTAATAACTTGACCCAAAATAATAAAATCCATGGGTGACCCCTATAACCCATGTCCAACAATTATTGGAATTACCATTATACCTTTAGTTACTAAAACCTACTATAATGACATGAAGACTCGAAATTATTCCAAATCTTTAATTCTTGATACCCAAAATGTGCCTCATGTGAAATTCCAGATTTGTTCTTTTTCTTCTTTCCATGATCTTCATCATTTAGGTTGTAATATATATGTTAAATGTATACATTATACCACCACTTCAAGTGTTAAAATAAGCATAGTAAATTCTCATATCACAAGTAACAATTCATTACCAATAACATACATTTTATTCGTGTTTAGCTTGTTAGGGTTATTTACTTTTTGTATTCTCATTGTCCTTTTGTAAGAGAATGCCTCATCCTCTCTTCCTTTTTTGATTTATCAATAAAGCTTTTGTTGTTGATCAAAAAAATAACATACATTTTATGTTTAAGTTCTCAAAAAAAAAAAAAAATGAAAAATCTCCATCTTTTAATTCATGGGAGGAAAACCAAGTTGAGGATAAATATTTCTTCTCTACATAATATTATATTTTGCCTCGGTAGCTTTCTATTATATTTATTTGGGATTCATATGTTTGAATGGTCCCATCCTAGATCTAGTTGGAACAACATTCCAGTTGAGAGAGAATTGAAGTTCTATCTTGATGAGAGCGCAGTCCAAACAAGACACCCCCCAGTAGGCCATTGTTGCAGCAACTAAGAAGGCGAGTTATTGATGTATGAAGAACACATAAAGAAATGATATCACCTGCAAAAACATATTTGTCCGTTGCATTTTATCAGTTTGATATGACTTGCCACGATTGACAAATATTGAATTGCCACATGAAAGAATTATTTGTTGTGCATTGAGTGTATACTAATCTTGTGCTCTGGACCATTATTTATCATGGTGGCAATGGCCTAATCAATGAGTCACTCTTTTCCTATTTCCGACTAAACCTCAGATCTCTAGTTATATTAAAGTCTACAACATCTGCTGTAAAAGTTGCTAGCTTAGCATTACTACAATATTCAATGATGTAATGCCCACGCTGAGAAGTAAACAGAATGAATGCTGTCATGCATGGCACAAATACGTCAAGGATGCAAAGCTCGAAATTGATGCTGACTTCATGATTACATAACATAAAATATAAATAAATAAATCTTGCAGCATTCTTATTTAATGCCCACATGCCCTAATCTAGCTAATTTTTTTTTTTTTAATAACAGCATGCCCCCTTTAAGATATATATATATATATATATAAAAGAATCAAATCCTTTTATAGCATAAGACAGGCTTTTAAAGTGGAGACAATGTTTGCATTGCGCCACAAAATAAAAGGCCAAAGTATGGATATTTGAACAAATTTGGAGCATGAGTTGTGCACACAGAAACCGTATACTCTTTTTTTAATGGCATAAAATCCTTCAGTTTTGTTAAAAGACTCAGGGATCTAGCTTGAAGGACTAATTCTAATTTCTAATTAATAAATAAGTATGAAGGTGATAATTTCAAAAAGCTTATGGCCATAAGAGACCATTGACAGGTGTTGCCATATGAGTGACCTTCTTAATAAAATGGAGAGTTTGCATACACCTCATCGTTACATTGCAACTTAGAGAATTTCCATGGTGCTATCGTGATGCTAGTGAACTTCACTAAAACTGTGGTAGATTACAACATTGAAAATGTAATCAGCAGCTGAATTGCCCACATATTAATTAATTAGAAACTAAGTACAATATCATTTAACAAGGAAGCAATTTAGAAAAAAATATATATAATCGACTAAGAATGAACGCACTCTAGTCTAGTCTCTACACGTGAACACATACCAAAAATTGTAGCAAAATCTTGATTTGGTTACTAAACACACATCATAGAATTAAAGAACAGAATGATTAGAAGCATAGAACCTACTGCATGGAATGGAACTGGCATAAAATGAAGCATAATAGGCTGAGAAAGTTCTATAAAAGAAGTGAATGAAATTTAGCTTACAAGGTCATAAGCTTGCCGTGCCAATAAAACCTTCTCGGTGCATAGACTCAAGGCATTGTCCTGGTTTGCCTCAATATCCTTTTTCATCTTCTCGAAAGCAGGCTCCTCTTCGTCTTCTTCTTCTTCTTCTCCTTCTTCACCGTCAACGTGGTGTTCTTCATCTTCTTCTTCTTCCTCTTCTTCTTCTTCTTCATCATCATCATCTTCGTCTTCTTCTTCTTCTTCTTCGTTATTACCTTTCTTTGAGCCTTGAGAAGCCAACCCCAAGCAGTACTTGGTCTGCTGCCTTGTTTGATTTATCATAGCTTTCTCCCAAAATTTTGAATCACATTATCATTATTATTATTATTATTATTATTATTATTAGAATAAAAAAATCTAACAAAAGGATAGCATGCCTAGTCTCTCTCTCTCTCTCTCTCTCTCTCTCTCTCTCTCTCACACACACACACACATACATATGCAAACAAACATTTATTATTCTAACATTTGTGTTAGATTGAGAGTCGGGATGAGCATAGTTCAAATTGGTTCGATTTAATCCATTACCTACGGTTACACCAAATTTAGAACCAAACCAATCCATAAAAATCTTGGAATTAATCCAAACAACTAAACCACGGTTCAATTCAGTTCGGAATCGCGAATTTTAAAAATATTATCATTATACATAATGTGATTAGAAAATATTACTCAAGAAATGTTTATATGGTTGTTTAGAACTATTCTATCATGTTGCGTTTGGTTGGGGAATTTGGGAAGGGATTTAGAAAAGACAAAAAAAAAAAAAAAAGTGTGTGAAACTAGGTAAAATGAAAGTATATTTTATTCACATTTACCCTTTTTTTTTTTTTTTTTTTTTGGTTCAATTACCTTTCCAAATCCTTTCCCAAATCCCAAACCAAAAACAGGCGTCATTAAATTTTTTATATTTGATAGTAATAAAATATTTTATTATAACATAATCTAAACTGTCTAGTTCGGACTGAAGCGTAAGGTTTCGTGTATTTCAAAAACCAAAAACGATTATGGTCAGCCCTAATTGAGTGTGAAAGGAAGGAAGGAAGGAAGTACGTACCTTGTGAACGTTCATCGAGTTCTCTAATGGTATTGAGAAGCCTCTGGAGCTCTGCTGGCAATGTGCTTGCATCTATTCGAATTTTTAAATAAATAAATAAAATCAGCAGCAAATAGAACTCAAAAAGAGAATATGATAAATTGAGAGAGAAGAGACAGAGGAAATAACATACATTCCAAATAGTCATCCACGAACACTCCAGTTCGAGCGATGGCCATGGCGTACCAACCAGCTGCGGTGCCCTTCTTCTCCTCCTTTTCTTTTTTTTTTGGTTAGGGTTTTACAATTTTGAGAGGGAAAGACGAGCTCGATTTTCGATTTCCGATTTCCCTTGGACAAAAGTGGAAAGAAAAAAAAAACCACGCGGGTCCTTCTGAAATGGGAAATTCTATTTGCACTTTCAAAACTGTTTATTAAGGTCAAGTTTGGGTACTTTCAAAAAAAATCAAAAAGTCGAAAAGTTACTCAAAAAATTAAAAAGTTAAAACTATTCATCAAAAGTCAACAATTACGGCTGCACAACTCCCAATTCAAATTTTTCCCTACAAATCAATTTTTACAATTTTTTATTACACATTTTTCAATAAAAAGTCAAAAAGTTAACCCAAACATCCATATTTTCAACCTCAATTTTTTAGTCCAAAAAGACAAAAAATGCACTTTTTTAGTCTTCCCAAACTTGGCCTAAATTCTATTTGCACTTTTAAGTTTATTAGGTCCCGTCTGGTAACAAATATCAAAAATTACGGCGTCGTTCGGTTTTTAATTTTTTATTTATATTTATAAAAATTTTAAAAATTTAAATAAAAACTTGTTTGATAAAATTTTTAATTTATAAATCAGTGGTCACAGTTTACAAATTTTGCCAAAAAATAAAAACACAAAAAATGTGTTTCCGTTTTGAGTTTTGAGTTTTTTTTTTTTTTATCACCCAAAACTAGCCACCGCCCGCTACCATTTTCCACCACCATTTTTCGGCACCACCACCCACCACCACCACCTGCCACCACCACTCACCACCCACCTGCCACCACTAGTCACCACCCGCCACCACCAGCCACCACCCACTCGCCGCCGCCACCCACCCCTTGTCGCCGTCGCCGCCACCACCACCACCACCATCACCCACCACCCACTGGCTACCACCTACCACCCGCCATCGTCACCCACCCACCCACCACCACCACCACCCACCCGCTACCACCCACCGCCACCCGCTATCTACCACCCACCGTCACCACTTTCCACTACCGTCTTCCGTCGCCACTTGCCACCACTTGCCATTTCTCACTCTCTTCTTGTTTAAACAGATAGACACCCTTAAACATGGAGTTCACTTACTTAACCTTAATTTCTCATAGAAATTCACAATAAGCATTCAAAATCACAAAATAGGGTCTGAAAATATATCAGAAAACATGTACGAGGGTCTGGTTATTACAGGTTGGCCAGAAATCCCAACCATGCTGACATGCGAGAGGCCGATGGGAATGGCCTACCAGATTCTGATCGAGCCAGCGGAAGTCGGGAATAGATACGTTAGAGCTCGCGATGCACCTCCGGTATGTACCACATTTTCTCCAGCTTTTCATTTTCTTTTTGATATTTGTTCCTTCCGAATACTGATCATTCCCAATGCATTTGTAGGCACCACCGAAGTACACTGAGGGACTGCTCGAGCTACTGGCTTCGTTCGAGAGCATGATACTGAGAAATGAGGCACTGCTCAGTCTCCATAACATCCAGGTATTCTCTCATATTTTCTACCCGTATTTCAGCATTTTCAATACTGTTGTGCACATCATTCTCACTAAAGCACTGATACTTATATCACGGTATGCATTTTTTCCCTTGTCACATCACACTGATATGTTGCACTGACACACTACACTGTATTTGTACTGTATCTAGCTCATTGCATCCCACCACTTTCATCATGCTGCATCTGTAACTATACATTGTATCTGATATGCCAATACTACATCTCTTCAGGTTCCAGCCGCATCGAGAGCACTAGTGGCGGCGATTGTGCCTGTACCATCACCACCTCATCCAGCAGCAGAGGGGAGGGAGAGACAGACCCCAACATACAGCCAAGAAGAGCATTGTGGTCGAGGTTGGATGAGCCCCTCGGGGCCAGTGTTGAGTGACGATGATGCTGAGAAGTGACTCCGGAGAGGCAGTGAGTCCACAGTCTGAGTCCTTTGAGAGTGGAGATGATGGTGGCTCGAGATCTAAGAGCAAAGGCAATACTAAATCGGGTTTTGAGGCAGAGAGCGGCAATGATTCTAGTTTTGGCTCGACATCTAAGTCAGACAGCGGCGCTGATAGAGACAGCTTTGAGTCTCCACCCAGGAAGAGAACGAAAAGGGCCTCTCGAGCCTGAGATGACTGGCATTGATCTCTTTTGTACTTTTGCTTAGTTTCTTTTTGGTTGGTAGCATTAGCATATGTATAGCTTTAGGAAGTTCTACTTTGCTTTAAAAACTTGTACTGCTCTTTTGTAAAAAAGCCATGATCGGAATAAAACCTTGTAGTTTTTATGAAAAGTGTGTTGTCATTTTTGCATCATGAGCACCATATATGCATGAAATGAACAGGGAACTGAAATGGCCAAGAGCGCTTAATTAAAACAAGATGCTTAATCGGGTAATGAACTAACCAACAAACAAAGTACAAAATGCAATATACAACTCGATAAACAAAACAACAATAACTCAATAAACAAAATAAAACAACTCAACAAACTTGCTAAAACCAAAATGACTCAAAACAAGACCTTAAAACACGCAAAGAGTAGAACAAAACACATGTTTTCAACATTGTTCATCACAAAGGTGGACAGCAGACCTGAGAGAAAGGGTGCCGACCAAAATAGGAATTTGCCGGCCATCTGCCGACCGCAAGAAATGGCCTGCCGGCCATCAGCAGTGGGCTGCTTGCCACCAATGAGCAGAACCTCCAGATTGTTGACAATTGGCTTCCACTCACTGCCTTATCTTCTACAAAAGGTTCACCTTCGTCATTTCTTCTCTAGAACTCATTCTAGCTGTTATTTTTTGCCACAAATAGAGCCATTTCTTGCCCAAAACCTTGCGGATTGGATTGCAACTTTGGATGGCTCAAAAAAGGTGAATTTTTGGGGTTTCGGCATAAATGCACTTTTTTCATTGAGTCGGACTCCACTTTGTTTTTCGTTTCTTCATATCGCGGCTAGATGTTAGAACCTGATTATACATGTCTTTAGCTTTGGGGGACAAGAAATATGCCCGACAATTGAAGAATTTCAGGCATTAATGGAATCCTGGCATGATAAGAAGATTATGCCTCAGCCCCGTTTTGGTCATGCCCAAGTTTTGGGACGGATGTGTGGGCTCACTCTGCACAAGGCTCGATCTCTGGCCCACAACGGAGAGCTGGATATTCCTAGTTTGATTCGTCGATTTTTTGATGCCGGTGACCGCAGCGACCGGCTTTGGCGGGGTTTCGGCAACATGCCTTCTGCTTATGTATGTTGGCTCATTTCCTTCTTGCCCCTAGTTTTGGTAGATCTAGCATTCACTTGATCGAAGTGGCGCAAGGCCTAAAAGAAGGCAAGAGTTGCATTGGCTTGACACTGGCCGAGACTTTGATGGGTTAAGATGCCTTCCATCGGCGGGAGACTACCAGATTCACAGGGAGTCCACTACTTCTTCAGGTAATGTTTCCCACCCTTTCTCATATGTGTTTCTCACTTCGCTCGGCACTCATGCTCTGTTGTTCTCTCAAAGCCCTTTTTCTGACTTTTCTCTCAACATATACCTCTATATTCCTTAATCTTTCTTTTCTTTCATCCCTTCCCAGGTGTGCCTTATGGACATGTTAAAGGTAGTGGACTATTGCCCTAAATACTTAGCTCGAGGTTATTTCTTCCATCATCGACTAGTGGATTCCCCGAGTGAGGGATAGTGGTGTGAATGGATGTGCAACAGGTCTGTTGCTGACATAGCTTGGTGCCGCCCCTGGTTTAATCTGACCGAGATAAGCTAAAGCATGGGCCGGCAGTCCAACATTCAGTTGATTGGCCTGACTCACTGTGTATTTTACATCCCGTTCTGGTTAAGGCGTCAGTTTGGGCATGATCAGAGCTGCCTAGAGGAAGGGGTAGAGTACCAGTTTCATTCTCCATCTAAGGTTCACACTTGGCTAGGTACCTCACTGCTTGGAGGATGAGGGAGCTTCTGGCCCCTGCCCCTAGTTTTAGTTGCGCCCTTTCTGGCGAGTGTTTGGATTGGCTCGAGGATGAGGCACAAACCGGGCCCACTTTGGCATCAGAAACTTCCACAAGCACGAGCGGGGGACGCAAGAGCACCTGACTCATCCATGCCCCTAGTTTATTACTTTGACTTTTCTTTCCAAGTTTTTTTTTTTTAATGTAATAAAAGGAACTTTGATTTGTATCGAGAGTTGGAGAACTTTGTATTGAAATCAATGAAATTAAAGTTGTAAGCATTGAAAATTTTCCTTTTGGTTCAAAAATAGTCCAAGTTGTAAAAGGTAAATTTTGAACAAAAATCAACTTCTATTAAAACTTTTCAAAACCATTTTCGAGAAGGACCACCACTTGACACACACAGAATCAATTCTCGAGATGTACAACTCCGAATCCAAAGATAGTAACTACCCCTTGATTGAACACCACTACTCTGCATTGTAACCAGCTTTTCTCTCAGAGTAAAGATCACAATCGAACCCTCAGGTAGAGAACGGATAAAGATTACTTGATCAGACACATGGACAGCGTAGTTGAGTTGGAGGTGTTTACGGCCGGATTTCAGGATGAAGTTGCCTATGTATCCCGAAGATGAGAATCAGGCCTTACGTAGTTCGGTTCAGGTTCACTCAGGTATTAACTCTCTGTTTTTGCTCTTTAACTTTTACCAAGGCCACCCCTTAGGGTTTTCAACCTTGCAAGCTCAGTTTTTCTTTATTTCTAATTTTTTGTGCTCTAACTTTTGCCTAGGTTGCCCTTTCAGGTTTTCGGCCTAGCGAGCCACTCAGGGATAATATTTCTTAAACTTGTCCATATTGATCGGTTGGGAAAATTCCAGGTCATCTAGGTCCATAAGAATAACAGCTCCACCTGACCACATAGTTTTGATGATGTAAGGACTAGTCCAATTAGGTCTGAACTTGCCCCTAGGGTCATGGATAGGAGCTTGGTTGTCTTTCAGCGCTAAATCACCCTCTTTGAGATTCCAGGACTTAACCTTATTTTTAAAAGCCATAGCAATCCTACGTTGATAACCTTGAACATGGTACAATGCTTTCAGCCGTCTCTCATCAAACAACATCAGTTCTTCAAACCTGCTTTGTTGCCAGTCTGTCTCTACTATCTGACACTCAGCCATAACTCGCAGTGACGGGACTTCTATTTCAATTGGCAGAACGATTTCCATTCCGTAGACAAGAGAATAGGGAGTTGCCCCTGTAGACGTCCAGATTGAAGTTTTGTAGCCCCAGAGTGCAAATGGCAATTTGTCTTGCCAATCCTTGTAGGTCTCGACCATTTTCTGCAACATATGCTTGATATTCTTGTTGGCGGCCTCAACAGCTCCATTGGTTTGCAGCCTATATGTAGATGCCTTATGAAAAGCCACATTGTATTTCTTCAACAAGTCTATGACTTCTTTCTTGAAAAGAGAGCCATTATCTGAAATAATCTCATTTGAGACTCCATATCGGCAAATGATGTTGTTTCAGATGAATTTAGTCACATAAGCTGCTTTCAACACTGCGCAGGACTGAGCTTGCACCCACTTTTTAAAGAAGTCAATTGCCACCAAAATGTATTCATTCGCATTCGACCTTTTTGGTGTGACTACGTCGATGACGTCAATTTCCCAAACTGAAAAAGGCCATGGTGAAGTCATATTGTACAGCTTTGACGGCGGAATATTCATGTGGTTAGCATGAATTTGGCATTTTTGGCATCGCCGAACAAAACCAATACAATCCTCCTCTATGGTGGACCAGTAGTAACCGTGCCTGAGAGTCTTCCGGGCTAATATTACTCCGTTCATATGCTCTCTGCACTCCCCTCCATGGATAGCCTCCGTCAAGCGCTTTGATTCCTCTACTTCGACACACAACTTGTGCATTCCCAAATGACCTCTCTTGTACAGTTTACCTCCGCAAATGATAAATTGAACGGCCATCCGCCGTATTCCCCTTTTGTCTTTGGCTTTTGCCCCTGGCAGATAAACCTCCTTTTCCAAGAAGTTCCAGATATCATAGTACCAAGGGTTTTGATCTTGAGCTTCATCTATGGCGGCAGTAGTCTCATAGGCCGGCGTGTATCTCTGCTTAATGATGATTGGACGCATCTGGACTCCAAGTGGGATGTCTATCGTAGAAGATAAAGTTGGTAAGGCATCAGCAAACCTATTGTTCTCTCTCAGTAGATACATGAAAGTCAGCTTTTCAAACCTAGGAATCAGAACGTCTAGGGTCTGGTAATAGATCTTCATCTTTTCTTCTTTGACGTTCCAGTCTCCGTTTGCTTGAGACACAACTAGGTTTGAGTCCCCGATAACATCCAACCTTTTTGCCCCTAATTCTAGGGCGGTTTCCAAACTAGCGATACATGCCTCATATTCTGCTTCGGTAGTGGACACCTTGAACCGGAGTTTGAAGGCTAAAGGTATATGGGAGTTGTCGGGTGCTATCAGCAACACACCTATCCTATAACCGTATTGATTAGACGCTCCGTCAAAGTACATTATCCAAGTCTCCTCATCGACTTGTAGAATAGCTTCATTTGGGAACAGGTATTCTACCGCTTTATCCCCTTCTATTGGATGATCTACCGGGAACTCCACCACAGCTCTCCCATTGACAGACTTGTGAGTGACATACTTTAGATCAAATTTGGAGAGAAGAAACAACCAACGAGCTAGCCTACCCGTAAGCGCTGGTTCTCAAAGAGATATTTGATGGGATCTAATCTTGAAACCAGAATTATGGAGTGAGCTAACAAGTAGTGCCTCAACTTCCTAGTAACCCATTCCAAGTCTAGGCAAGCTTTCTCTAACGGAGTGTCTCATAATCTAGCATTTTCTTGCTCAAATAACAAATGGCTTTTTCCACCATATCCTCAGATTCCTGAACAAGCATGCATCCTATCGTCCTATCGTTGTGTTCGTGACAGACAGATACAAAATCAAAGGCTTTCCCGACTCTGGCGGCGACAACATAGGCGGATTCTGAAGGTACTGTTTGATTTGCTCAAAAACAAATTGACATCGATCATCCCCTTGGAATTTCATTCCTTTCTTCAGGAGACCAAAAAGTGGTTCACAAGTCAACGTTAATTTAGAAATAAACCATCTTATATTGCACTTTGCCGTGAAAGCCTCGCACTTCATTTTCAGTCCTTGGTGGTGGCATTTCTAGGATGGCCTTGATTTTTGAAGGATCTACTTCGATGCGCCTCTGTGTGATCAAAAAACCCAGCATTTTCCCTACTGTCACACCGAAAGTACACTTTTGGGAGTTCAACCTCAGTCTGTATTCTCTGATCCGTTGAAAGAATTTCTTTAAGGCGGTGTAGTGGCCCTATCTTTCCTTGGACTTGACAATCATGTCGTCTACGTACACCTCGACCTCTTTATGGATCATGTCGTGCAGGATAGTGGTTGCAGCCCGTTGATAGGTAGCCCTGGCATTCTTCAATCCAAACGGCATCACCTGATAGTAATAGGTACCCCACGGCATAGTAAATGTAGTTTTCTCTCTGTCCTTAGGCGCCATCAGAATCTGGTTATACCCAGAAAATCCATCTATGAAAGAGAGCATGACTCGCTGTAAAGTCCACCAACTCATCAATATGTGGTAGGGAAAAACCATCCTTCGGACTAGCCTTATTCAGATCCCTGAAGTCGACACAGACTCTGATTCTGCCATCATTCTTTGGGACTAGAACAATGTTGGCCAACCACGTTGGATACTTGGACACAAGCAAGAAACCTGCCTCAATCTGTTTGGTAACTTCTTCCTTAATCTTCAAAGCCCAATCTAGACGTATTCTCCGCAACTTTTGCTTGACAGGTTGGGCCTCAAGATCGAGAGGGATCCGATGCTATATAATCTCAGGATTGATTCCAGGCATGTCTTTGTAGGACCACGCGAAAACATCTTTGAAATCTTTTGATAAAGCGACTAAGCGCTCGCGCTCCTCTGAAGACAACGTGGACCCGATCTGGACCAAACGCGGATCCTTCTAAGTACCTACATTAAAAGCAATGATTTCATCAGCAAGGGTTTTGCAAACCTCTCATTTTCCCGATTAATCAAAAATTTCAAAACCAGAGGAATTCCTTCCTCATCATTTTCATTAAAATTTTGAAAGTCTTGGTTAATGCAATAAACAAGTGGCATAGAGAAATACTCAGAATCTATAGTGGCATTCTCATTCATAAAGTCTAGCTCGTCCAGCTCTTTGGTTACAACCGACTCAAAAGCAAAAGAAAAAGAGGACCTAGACAAGACCTTGGCATCTGGGTTATCACCCCCAGGAATACCAGACTCAAACTCAGAAGAACCGAAATCTGATTCTGACTCCACAGACTCTGTGGAATTAGATTCTAGCTCACTACCCAACTCAGAACTAGACAGGTAGCCCTCCTCTAGTTGCCAAACGAGAGATGGTGCTTCAGATGCGTGCAAAATGCTGCTAGAAGGGTTCACACCCAGTTGGTCCCCGATCATAGAGATGGTCATGTAATAACCTGACCCTCATATGTGTTTCTGGTATCATATCAATCCCACGTTCTGTGCATTCAAATGCTTATTATGAAATTTTATGTGAATTTAAGATTAATTAAGTGAATCCTATGATTAAGGATGCGTATCTGTTTGATAAGAAAAATATCTGTTATGATTATAATGTTTGGATCATAAATTAAGGGCCTTGGAAGCCTAATTATCTGAAATTGCTTTTGTATTTGGAATCAGCGTAATTTTTAAGTAATAAGAAGCATTTTTGTGAAAATTCAATTTGGAATGATTAAACTGATTAAATTTCATTTCTATCTACATTAGATATATATGTATGTGAGTTCCTTAGCTAGGACTTAGTTCAACATAATTTCTGGGAAAGGAAAGTAGAAGTGTAGAGAAGTTAGAAGGGAGTTGCAGCAAAGAGTAAAGATTGAAGATTGACTAATCTAGAGAGAATTTGGGAGATCTAAATTCAAAGACGTACTTCGGGAGGAACTAGCGCGTCATCACAACACTGTGAGTAGTAGTACTGTAATCGAACGATATTATCGTTAATAATTAATGTTATTGACGTTCTGTGCTTCGTAAATGATTACGTTAACATTTGTATAAAATTGTCGAGAACGACATATACTATAGATGTTGCACTCTGACTGAATTAACAAATATGATGAACCGGTGATATGAACGATGAAATAAATGTATATACTTCTGTATGCTTCTGATTAATAGTTAATATTAACATTCTATTCTCCATAAGTAAGTTACGTTGTTCTTAAGGAATAAAAGGGAACTTATGTTCATTCTTGAATAACGGTTTCAGTGTAAATATAAGAGCATACTGTTTTGCTACTAATGGGCCTGTGGCCATCCAGGTATAAGTCAATGAATATGAATATTTCCGAAGAGCCAGAGTAATTACAAAAGTTATGTGTATCCGTATGAATCTGAAATAATTCTGTTGTGTTCCATATGGACCCGAGGTCATTCAGATTCTATGATATAAATGCGACGGTTTAACGTTATTATGTGCGCTCTATAATAGTTATTATTCTTATTCTGTTACACGCGAGACAACCATGTTAATCTGTAACTAACCCATGAGAAACTTATGTGCACTATGGTATTCTTAGGAAACTAAGATTATTCTGCTTCTATTTATGTTCTGGCATGTTTTGGATTGTGCGGTCTTTAAGACCTAATGATTTTTGGTGTGGAACAAAGTGCTGTATGGAACTAAGTGCTGCAATGTGAGCCACCTCTAGAATCCGTACGGGTCACCTCTTGAGTCCATACATATGTGAACTGGGCTTAAAGCCGATGTAAAAGTTATGAGGCCTATGGCCGTTCTGTAATATCTGTGAGGCCTATAGCCAATTTGTGACATTCGGGCCTATGGCCATTCTGTATGATCTGTTAGTATGAAACAAAGTGCTGCACGGAACTAAGTGCTGCCGTGCGAGTCACCTCTAGAATCCGTGCGAGCCACCTCTTGAGTTCATACATTCTGATAAGGGCTTAATGCCATTCTGACAAGGGCTTAATGTCGTTCTGTTAAGGGCCAATTTGTGTTGTGAAGTTATGAATCTATGAGGCTGAGGGCCAATTTGTGAATATGTGAACCCACCAAGCTAAGGGCCAATCTATGACGTTGTGAATCGACAAGGCCGTTTTGAATATGAGTACAGAATCAAATTAACTACCTGTCTCTTACATTATATACACATTGCTCCGCATCATAATGCAAGTTGAACATTGAGTTATTTAAGTACTATTATTCACTGTGATTGTCTCACTTTGTATTTTGTCTGATTCTGTAGGTAATAACTCTGGAGGTCAGCCATAACCCTCGATGCTCGCCTCCCTTTGTCAGCCTCTGTATGACCAAGCATTTGGGTGAAGCCTACCCGTTTTTATGAATTATACTAAGTTTGACTTGTACTCTGATTGTCTATAACATGTTGAAGTTTCCAATGTTTTTGTTATTCGCCCAAACAAGGGGCGGGTTTGTATATGTGTATATAAATATGTATCATCTGATGCACTGTTTGTGATCCTGGCATGATAGTGGTCGCTCAATGGATGTAGTTTCTTTTTATTTCATGTTATTTTATAATATATAATGCTTCCGTTCAGGCCCCATATGTAGGTATACCGAATTTTATGTCCGTTTTTTAAGTGGTCATACCCAAACTTCTAGGGGCGAGTTTGGGGTGTAACAGGTCAGGTTATCCCCCAAGCACTCTGAGTCGACCAAAGGATCTGAAAGGAGACATGCCAGTGCTGCCTCTACTCCAAGCTTGTTGTTGTCCAAGTCACTTTCCATGCTCTTTTCAGCTTCAGCAGTTGGCTCAGCCTTTTCCTCGACATCACTTTTTTGCAACTAGAGGTCAAAGAAGATTTCGAAGTTGGGGACACACTGCTTTGCAGAATTCAACCAGGGCTCGCGAAAGCCTCAAAATGGGAAGTTTTCACCCTCCCGAACAAAGTGACCATTCAGTGTTCCCCGGATCGGCCTGTGAACATGCTCATATCGTTTCCCGGCCTGCTTGGCTCTAGCTTTGCCTGCCATTTCTTCTTTTTTCCTGACCCAATCCTCTTTGGTGGTGTAGACGTCCCCGAACGTCCCGGGAGGATGATCCCGATTTGTTCGTTCTGGGCTTACTACAATTCAGACTCGAATTGTCACGGTTCTTAATCTGAACCCAAGAGTCCAAATCCAGCAAATCGTTTTGGAAAACAGATTTTTGTAAAGAAGTGCCAAACATGGACTGCTTTGACAGATACAGAGTCACCACCTAAATATTTTATTTTGGGGGAATTTAGGAAACCCTGACTCGTTTGCCTAAGGCCACGTGTCCGTCATCACCAAAGTTGCCTCAGCTCAGGAACTTGGGTACGATTGGGGAATGTCAGCTATGAGCACCCCCTCTCGCCCGATCCGAAGATCGGCCTCTACTAACCATGATATCTAGTTTTAAAAACGTTATGCGTTCTTATACCGGTTATTAGCCTAGATTTACTATGTGATGCGCACAACATGACAAATATAAACTGAGTCGCCTGAATTGGGACAAAACATTTCACGTTTGTTTTGAAAACAGTTTGCTACTCGCAAGTAGGCTAAAAGACAGATTTTGCCACCCTCGAGTGGGCTTAAGACTCGCATTCAACGCATTGTTCCAGTTTAAGTAACCCAACCTTCACCCATAGGCATTCAGGCAGTTATAACACGTAAGCACATAGCCTCATGGTAAGCAAGCTATCATGGCAACATTCACACTTATGCAAGGATGCTAAAACATAAATGCTTACCGAGTACTCCAAGCCAAAACAGAAACTAGTTAGTAATCATATGCATGATCCTAGTTCATGTTAAGATGGCTAATGCAACACATGCAAGATGCAACTACAATGGGCTCGGCTATCCTAAGACGGCATGTGATGATGCTACAGCTAACACGTATTCAACTTGGAATTGAAATACAATGCAGTTAGTATGATGCGCCGAGCCCGGTGCATGCAAGACAAATGTATGGATGCACGCATGCATAGCATAAGGTATGCTAATTTAATCATGCCCTAGTACTAACCATTGAAAGCAAGTAAGTAAAAGGGAGAAAGAAGTGGGGATTGGAAGACATACACACACTCACACACACGTATTACAAATTCGCCCTCGCTCGGAGGGACCAAAAGAATAATACACTTTAATTAACCTACAAGCTAATTAAATAATTTACAGACCATCTAATTAATTAACAAATCAATTAGGCTAAGGAAAACATTAAAAGGCCTCGAGAAGAGGGATGCACACGTGCCCGGATTGGCTTCGCCCGGAAATCCAATGCCATGCGCAAGCTGCCTCTGTTTTCCCTACTCTGCTCCTCTGAAAATGGCACAATTCCTAAGGTACACCTCATGAACACTGGAGAATGACACCGGCCATGAGGAATGGTCACCGGCCAAAGGGAAGTGGTCATTGACCATCTATGGAGCAATCGGCCATCCATAATTGGTCGAACGACACTTCATGTAGTCGACCGGCTAACCGGCCAAAGCTTCTTGCAGAACCTGTTTTGACAGCAGCAGAGGGCAAAACAAGGCATGGCAATGCATTTCAAGCAAATGTGTGCACCAATACACCCGTTATCATGTTTATGACTCAAAGGGGGATGGTACTCGATTCTCGGACCACCAATCACGTATTTCAATGCGTGATGGCCCAAGAAACCAAGTATGCATTTTGATTTCAAATGACATGCAAACCAAATAAACACATAAAGCCCAACCTCTATCATACTCAATTCAAGAGGCAAAGCATGCATGCTCAATGCAATGCAACCTAAGCATGCTAGCTAAATGTGCAATAAGAGCATGCAAGCAAACAATGTATGCTAGGTACACAACCTATGCAAATAAGCATGCAAGGCATGGACCACTATGCTAATGACCAATCATGCAAGATGTAATCTAAACAAGCAAGCATGTAAGGCATGCAACATGTTAAGCAACTTAATCAAGGGAGATTGCATGCCAAATGCAACATGATTCAAGCATGCAACACATGCGATAGTCCGAGTATGCAACAACACACAAGGTGAGCATGCAACAACATGCAAACAATGGACTTATACCAATTTGGACAGCTCTCAAACAAACCCAAAACAGTGGCCAAATGCTAAGGAAATGAGGTGCAAATATACATACAAATATGCATTTAAATGGACCAACACTTAAGCATCAAAGAAGCAACCTTTAAGCACACTTAAAAGGGGATAATCATGGACAAATGGCATGCATAATAAGCTCTAAAATCATGTTATAAGAGGTGCCAAACCAAGTAAACAAGACAAGCCAAGCATGCAACAATGCCCAAAACTCAAGACAAGCCAAGGGGTTTAAACCAAAGCTATATGAAGCAAGCCCCAAAGGGTCATGAGGGCCTAAAACAGGTCTAATGCAGGTCTAAACAAGACCAAAGACGCATCTAGATGGCATCTAGATGGTCTAAACATGGAAGCATGCACAAAGGTCCAAACATGGAGCATAAGACACAAGCCTTTCAAAACATTAAAGGGGCATCGAATGCAAGCATACAAGCATACCATGAGGACTGAAATGACATGGTAAGTGGTTCCAAACCACTAAAACAAAGCAAGTAAAGCATGCTAGAGGGGTCAACACTCAAGGCTCAAAAGGGGGATTACATGGTAGCTATACAAAGCAAAGCATGGATGACCCGAACAACCAAAAACAGACCTTAGGCATACTAAAACATGCATAAAAGCTTCACAAAGTTAAGCCAAAACAAGTAAGCATAGTGGTCTAAATGCTAGGCACATGTTAAGGCAATTCATGGCATTACAAGACAAGTATGCAAGGCAAGCATGGTGTGTCTAAACCAATTAAAAACAGTGCTAAATCATGGCAAAATAAGCACAAATAGCACTTAAGACATGGCTAACACGCACTTAAACAAGATGCTCACACATGAGGCTAAAATGGCCATTTTTGAAGGCAATAAGGAGAGAGGATGGCCCTCTCCTTCTTAGAACCTTAAAGCACCATCCCCACCACTGAAATCCCTCAAGATTTTAGTGGTGAGGAGGCCCAAACAAGATGATCCCAGAGCTCACCAAAATAGCACAAAATGGGGGCCAAACAAGGCCTAAGAGGGGTCAAACAACCCCAAAGCTCAAAGAAACCTTAAACAACTATTTTAAGCAAGTAAAAAAAGACTTTTATATGTTATACACTAAGCTCAAAAACAGATGCAAGGTAGGCAAAAAGACTATGCAAAAATGGCATATTTAAAGGTAAAGTTCTTACCCTTGTAGACCCCTTCAAGAACAGCACTCCAGCCGCTTTCCTTAGCTCAAAACCAGCTCAAAACTTCAAGAACAACCTAATGGCTCCTCAGCAACCAAGGTAAGGTGTAAAACTAGGTGTTTGTGCACAAAAGTAAGGACAAAAACACACTTATACACAAAGGGAGGGAGATATAGAGATAGAATAGATACACTATGGCTAACCCTAATCCAGACCTCTGGAACTCAACCCTCTAACCTCTGAGGAGGGAGGAGAAGCCCTCCTCTTATAGAGGATCACTCTTGCAAAGCTTACAAGACAAGCTAAGCAAGAGTGAAATCGTGTATGGAGGGGGTGTAAAGTGTATGCCAGCTAGCACAGCTGGCATAAAAATATCTGCAAAAGCAGATGCACAGTGATCGTCCAGCCAAAAATGACAAATTGGTAAAAATAATGGTCGGCCGACCATCAATAGTGCTGACCGGCCAAATATATGGCTGATGGCAACAAAACAATGGCCGGTGGCCTCAAGCCATGGCCGGTGAGGTGTGGGGGTGGCCAACAAGCCATTCCCTATCCTCCAAAGCAAAAACACAAGTGTTTGGTGCAAAACCAAGCACAAAACAATTGAGTCGAGCAATCTTTAGGCAAGGCCCGTGGCCGAGACCTCCGAGAACTCAAGACGAACACGAATATGGATGATCACCGAGTGTTCAAACGGTGACGCCCAAGTCTTGAGGACAGTCAAAAATGGGGTGTCTACAGTTGTCTCTCTTTAACAGAACTCGAAAGTCATAACAATGACGGGAGTGAATGTCAAAGCCCAGAGACGACCCATTTTTGACAAGGTCGAAGACTTAGACAAAGCATACAAGCTACAAGCAAAGATATGCGCCCGAAGGCAGGGGCAAAATACAACTGACAATGCAAGAAACGGAACATAACTCATGATCATGCAAAGAAAGCTATAACGAAGCATAACATGCAATAGTTTTAAGCAATCTAAGCTACATTACAATGCAGAAAGGATGTAAGAGAATTATTCAATTCTCGATACATCTCACACGGAGAATACAATACCTGTGCGGCTCGTCTGGTTGCACCAGCTTCAAATGAACCGTACATACAATATCGTGCTTGAAAGAGAAAGAAAACTTAACAAATACGATATCGTTAGCAATATGCATAACAATGCAGTCTAAGTTGCGTAACAATGCAGTCTAAGTTGCGTAACAACGCAAGTGAATGAGTGTATGACAATGCAACCTATGTGTGACAACGCATAACAATGCGGAATGGATGCAAAATAATAATGCAATATATACAAAACTATATATAAACAATGCAAATGATATGCAATGCAATTGAAACATGATCAAACCAGAAGCAGTTCAAAACCACACAAATGTCATAAGGATGATGGAGATACAAAGTCCGTCTACCATAGAAAAGGTGCCGCAACCCTCAAACCACAATACCAGCAGTGGAATAGGCGCGTACACATGCAGAACCATGAGTAATGTAGACGGACACAAGAACAAGTAATTGGGTGGAATGACATAAGTGGGGAAATGACCTGCTGAGGAAAGACCGTGATCCTAAATGCAGGAGGCAACAAATTACACTACAATGTAATATATACAATGGATAAGGCCTACGGCCAAACCGTATCTTGCCTAGGAAAGACATGGACACATACAAACCGCGTCTAACACAGAAACGGTGCCGTCACCCTCAAACCACAATACCAGTAGTGGAATAGGCGCGTACACATAATATCATAATTGTGCTTCGACGTGAAAAATATGGGCACATACCAGACCAAGCTCAACATGGAAAGGTGTAAGCCATAGATGAATGATGCATGCAATACTAAACTATCTGCAATACAATGCATGCATGGCAATGCAAGCTATATACAATGAATGCGTGACATATGCACTATTTACAATGAATGCATGACATATGCAAAGTAAGGAAGAATGCATTACAATGCATGTAAGGAAAGATGCATGACAACGCAAGCTATGCACAATGCAATATTTACAAGCTAAAATGCAATGGATGCAGTGGATAAGGCCTGCGGCCAAACCGTGTCTTGCCTAGGAAAGGCATGGACACATACAAACCACGTTTAACACGAAAATGGTGCCGTCACCTTCAACATTAGGTGCGAACACATAATATCATAACCGTGCTTCAACGCGAAAATTACGGGCACATACCAGTCCAAGCTCAACAAGGAAAGGCGCAAGCCGTGGGCGAGGGTGATGCAATGAATGCATGCAATCTACAATGCAATATATACAATATGCAATGGATGGATACTATGTACGATGCATTATATACAATGAATGCTATGCACAATGCAACCTGCTGGGGAAAATGCAACGGATGCAGTGGAAAAGGCCTGCGGCCAAACCGTGTCTTGCCTAGGAAAGGCATGGACACATACAAACCGCGTCTAACACAGAAACGGTGCCGTCACCCTCAAACCACAATACCAGCAGTGGAATAGGCGCATACACATAATATCATAACTGTGCTTCGACGTGAAAAATATGGGCACATACCAGGCCAAGCTCAACCTAGAAAGGCGCAAGCCATAGATCGAGGTGATGCAGTGAATGCATGCAAGCTACAATGCAATATATATAATATGCGATGGATTAAATAGATAAGGCCTGCGGCCAAAACGTATCTTGCCTAGGAAAGGCATGGACACATACAGACCACGTTTACACGGAAACGGTGCCGTCACCCACAACACTAGGTGCGTACACATAATATCATAACCGTGCTTCAACGCGAAGAGTACGGGCACATACCAGACCAAGATCAACATAGAAAGGTGCAAGCCATAGATGGAGGTGATGCAATGAATGCATGCAAGCTACAATGCAATATATACAATATATGCGATGGAATGTATGTAAATGCAATATTTACAGTGAGATACATGACATATGTACTATATACAGTGTAATGCATGACATATGCACTATTAACAGTGTAATGCATGATAATGCAAAGTTGTTTTTTTTTTTTTTTTTTTTTTTTTTTTTTGAAAATGCATGAAAAGTGCATGATGATGCATGTATTTATTTTTTGAATGCACAACGACGTGTGTCTTTTGAAAGGCATGACAATGCACATGACCTTGAATGCGCGACCACGCGCGTCTCTTGAAATACATGACAATGCATGTGAACTTGAATGTGTGACGACACGAGTTGCTCGAAATGTATGACAATGCATGTGAAGTGCGCATGACAATGCGACATAAAGAAGATGCATACTAATGCAAGTATGGCATGCGCATGACAATGCGAGTGGAATGACGTATAACTCAACGCGCGTTTACAACAAAGCGTTGTAACGTATGCACGTGGGGAAACTTTTGAATCTCTCAGGAGACAAAAGGATACAAAAAGGATATGCCGCTCACGTATTCGAGTGCTATGCACAGAAAACACGGTCCGGAGTCAAAACGGAGTCCGGTTGAGCTTCAGAAATGCACCCTCTTGCATTGTGTTGAGCAATGGAGGCCCCAAACCACATCAAAGACCCAATCAAAGGTGTGGGAGGTTCACCGGCCATCCATCGGCCTCAAAACAAATCCATCGGCCAACAGTGTGGCCGACCGGCCAAATCTGCCTAAATCGGGGCAGTTTGGACATTTCGGTACGGGTCTTTTAAAATAGGACCTCTAGCCCTATTTCTTCACTTCCTCCTTGCTCGAAATCTCTTCCCCTCTTCTTGTAGGTCATTTTTCTTCCTTCTATTCTCCGTTTTCCTTGGTTTTAGAGCCCATTTTGACATTCGATTCGCGAACACCTCATCGTTTCGCACGTTTTGAACCGAACGAATCTTCGTTTCGGTCCCTTTTTCTCGATTTTCACCACTCGGGGCTTGTTTCCCTCGAGTTTTTCTCGATCTCTGTGCCTTTTTCGCACCCCGACCTTTTCGGTCATTTTTCGCCCTCTCGGGGTTAACTTTTAAGTTGACTTTTCATATTTTCGCCCGGTTTTCACATTCCCGGCCACTTTCACACTCTCTCTGAGATGGCAGACGATCTTCTAGGTGATGGGGCTCCCTCGGAGATGGATATGGACCCAGAGGCCGAGCTCTTGCCGCTTCACATCCGGCCGTTTGATCCGGCGGCATACAGACCGGCGATTCATGTGCTGCCTCCTGACGGATTTCGCCAGTTCAGGAGTTTTGATAGGAGGGTGCCATCAGAGCTGCTTCTGCGTGAGCCAGAGACGCACCTTTCATACGGCGCTTCCGAGGTATACTCTTCCCCGTTTCATTTTCTGCAAAGTAGAATACCTAACTGCCATAGTCGATTCTGCCTTTAACTGTTTGATCCGGATACACCGATATACCATATGCGGTAGTTGACTGTGAACACACCTGTATTCGGTATCTGTTTGAATTGGAACATGCGCACACACACTGTATTTGCCCTGAACCACTCAAACACCCCGACACATCATATACTGTAGTTCATTGCGAGCACACCAGCACCCAATGTCTGTTTGAATCTGAACACGTGCACACACGCTATATCTGTACTGAACCACTCAAATACACTGACACATCATATGCTGTAGTTCACTGCGAGCACACCGGCACCCGATGTCTGTTTGAATCTGAACACGTGCACACACGCTGCGTTGTTACCAATTCTGAATGCTCTTTAAAACTGTACATTGAATATTGCTTCGCAACTGTTTGCTTTTGAATACAGGGGGATTCCCATGCCTTCTGGGGGTATGGGAACGTCGCCGCCCGAGATTGGTACATGGGGCTACCGGACGCAGTCCGTCGCATTGTTGACCAGGCCGGCTTCGGCACCTTCTGCAGGGGACTTTCATGCCTCACCGCGAGCAGGCCTCTTTTTGCCGCTCTGGTGGAGAGGTGGTGGGACACCATTAACTCCTTTCACTTCTCTGCCATGGGAGACATGACGATGACTCCCTATGACTTCTCGATGCTCACCGGCATCAGGGTAGGGGGTGATCCGATCCCCTTTGACACAGACATGGACGAGTGGGACGCCGCTCAGATGTATACCACCTCTTGCTCGTCCAGGCATCGTCAGATACTCGTGGTTCGAGGACCACTTCCGGATTCAGCCAGCTTTAGCTGAGGAGCCACCGATGGCTCAAGAGGAAGCGGAGCGGTATGCACGCGGCTTCCTCATGTTCTTGCTGGGGACGACCCTCTTCGCCGACCGGGCAAACACCGTGCCTCTCTGTCTACTGAGCGCTTTGGTGGACATCACACAGATCTTGCGCTACGACTGGAGTGGGGCAGCCTTGGCCACACTCTATGGATACATGAGTTCATCATCTCGCCTCAGCGGACAGTTGCTCGGAGGCTACTAGCGGGCTTGGGAGGTACATCTTCTTTCTCTGTTTTACATTTCTGCTCTACATTATTTGTACTCTGTACACCGCACACACTGCGCATCACACTTCATATACTGCACACATGGCACACATATAATCTGCTTTACACTGACTGTATACTGTACAATACTTCACATACTGCACAATCTGCTGCCAACTAACTGTACACTGCACACATTGCAAACATGCAATGCTTTACACTGACTGCATACTGCGCATACTGTACACTCTGCACAATACACGGTTCTGTCATTTCTGCTTTATTCTGCATTCTGCTTTATTCTACATTCTACTTTATATGATAAGCACACTGGTATTTGCTCTGCAGTTATGGGTCTACGCCTACTTCCCGAGGCTTGCCCCAGTACCTGACGAGGAGACCCCTCTCGGCGTTCCTTTCTCCCGCCGCTTTGATGTGAGATGCGTGCGGAGACCCCGGGAGTCGTTCATATTCTTTGGCTGCTACTTCGACACCATCATCGCCGCAGAGGTATGTTCAACTTTAGAGTTTATTTCAAGCTTCGCTTTGCACTGTATTTTTAATAACAGTAGATAACTGACTGCATATCACTTTCAAATCAGCTGGCAGCCCTGGGCTCCATTGCCAGCTACAGTTCGGGAGCGGTTTGTCGGTGCTGAGGAGACCGCCTGGTTCAGGATTTTGCTAGAGGGCCCGGTCTGTTGGGCTTGGTACCTGGGCGAGCGCTTCTTGCGCCAGACCCTGGGTTTACCAGAGCAGATAGTTCCAGGTCAGCCCCCTGTCCATACGAGGGACACAGAGAGGTACACCCTGGAGGAGATGGCCGATTACACGATCGGCTGGGATGTTGAGGGCTTCAGGGGCGAGGGCGACTACACAGAGTACGTCCAGACCTACATCATGCGGCCTTTGAACAGTGGCCGTCGAGCTGAGAGAGAGGGAGACCAGGGGCGCCGGCGGCTAGGGCAGGAGCGGGAGCAGGAGCGCCGAGGGTGGCGTAGGTTCGTGGCAGGAGTGGGGCTCGGAGAGGACAGGGGGCTAGTTGGCCAGGACTGCCCACGACGATGACATACAGAGGGCAGAGTGGGGAGATGTATCAGATCCCCTTTGCTCCCCCTCCGGCTGATCATGAGCTAGTCGGTTTCTACGACTTGCCTCCGGTATATACTACTGCATTTGGTACAGTCATTTCATTTCATTCTGTTTGATATTCCGCAGAATACTGATGTACACTTTTGCAGGCTTCCTCCGAGTATACTCGCCAGTCCCTGGAGTTGAACGCCTCCATGATGGGGATGCTACAGCGGAGCTTCGACCTGTTGGCCATTTACGGTATCCCGGTAAGCTCTTTTTCAACCACAATCTCAAACTGTGCATAATCTGTTTCACGCATAATCTGATGCATCGCGCTACCAATATGGTTGATACACTGTAGCCCACAGACTGTTCACAGCATTACTCACGGCATTCATACACTGCACTCAGTCACTGCATTTTGTACTGACACACTGTTCACAGCATTCATACACTGTACTTATACACTGCATTCTGTACTGATACACTGCTCACAGTATTCGTACACTGTACTCACACACTGCATTCTATACTGATACACTATTTTGTGTAGCATACTAATACGTTTGCCATTTATGCTTTTCAGTCTCCATTCCAGATGTCATGTCATGAGCCCAACCTGCCCCTAGTAGGATGGTGCCGTGATGGCCAGTAATCCGAGATTACCAAAGGCCACTTACAAAATTCACACACAAACAGAGTAAAAATATATGGGGCTCACAAGTACGGAAGCAATACATACAAATCAGATTAGTCCATAAGAGATGTGCGTAAGTCAAATGAAATAGCAAACATCTTCACATATGTTACAACTTAATTACAAAAGAAGCAAAGTACAAATTACATCTTGATCAAAAGGCTTATCAAGCCGACGTTTGCAAAATACAAGTATTACGAGCCAAGAAGCACAATTTTCAAGACTGTCGACGTAAATACAAGTCAAGCCGACATAACAAAAATCCAAAACAAGCTCACGAATCACATCTAAGCGTCATCGCCTTCTTGCTCATCACCTACATATATATAGAGAGGGTGAGCTTGGATACTCAGTGAATGATATAAATAATAAAGGGGTTTGCATGAATGATAGCCGAAGTCTTTTCAAAACAAATACATATCAAAACTTTATATAACAAGGGATGGACCTCGTCCATCTAACAAATCTTCAAAGCTTCAAGGGATACTTACTAGCATCAACATATTACAAATGATGACGTTCCGGACAACAAACCCACGCGGTAAACCGTCAGTGGCAAAACAAAACAAAGCAAGGAAAATATCTCAAACAAGGGTGCTACAAAAGTTTAGAGTCCTCTAGCACAAAGGACCTATGTTACAAAGGCCCGTAGCCCTCTAACACGAGAATACTGCGAAAATTTAGAGTCCTCCAGCACGAGGGACTTTCAAAACAAGATATGCTGTAAAAGTTTAGAGTCCTCCAGCACAAGGGACTTTCAAAACAAGATGTGCAGTTGCATTATAGTCCCCTGGCACTAAGGACTTTCCGAGAAGGTCATCAAAACAAGATAATGCTTGATATACAAAATAGGGACAATCATTCATGCTTAACAATACTTTTCAAAACAAAGCAAAGTAAAGCTCATCAAAACATTAATAACATAGCTTTATTAAAAATACCACTCACATAGTTCTTCAAATGTTGGGGTCAAGGCAAGTCCCAGTCCTACAAACACATGGCAAAGTCTATTGAATGCACGTCTCAAAACAAGTCTTGCATGCATGCAAATGGCCTCGGCATTCTTCAAAAACTAAGTCAAATCAAGTCAAAACACAGTTTCTTATCGCTGGAAAACAAGCTGGGCAACCACCAGGTCTAGGCCGAGGTCCCACACCTCCTTGCCGAGGTGTGGCCTCAATGGCCACAGTCAAGGAAATGAAGTCGGGAAAATCTGGGTTTCCCTCTCTTGAAGAACATGACGAACATGAAAAACATGAACATGAGGAAGATGAATGCAAAGATTAAAACTTGCTATTACAAAATCTGAGATTTCATGCTAAGAATCCAAAATCATGGACCTCGGTACCCATACTCGAAGATCTTACGAAAACAAACACAAAAACATGGTTCTAGATGCAAAGTTTCGGATCAAAACAAGACTTTTCTTCAAGAACACATGAAAACCATTTTCTCTTTCTAAAACCAACTTTAAATCAATGCATAACGTACAGAACATGTTTGATCGTGCAATGCAGCTAGATGATCAATAAGAACAACAAGAGTAGGTTAAGATTCTAACCTCAAAACTTGAATCTAACGGTTCAAACTCCAACGATCAAGCTTGGAAGTTCACTCTCTCATATTCAAAACTTCTCCTTCTCCTTCCTAGAGCCCCTCTCTCTAAAAGACAAGATTTGATACAAAATGATATGTTTTCTCGACAGTCACTGACTTAACCCTCTGTTGGGACACGTGGCATCGGCTGATTGGCTCTACTCAAAAAGGTGACTGACTTGACAAGACAAGACCATGACAAAGTATATCTAACAAGCTACTCGGTAAGGCACTCCGGCAAGTGATGACATCGGCTAAGGACAAAGCTTCGGCAACTAAGGTGACAATGACCTCGGCTAGGAGGGACAACACTTGATTAAGCTATGCCACACCTTGGCCTAGATATGCCACACCTCGGTCTAGGTCATACCACTCCAGGACAAGATCACTAAGGTGCAAAGGTAACATCTCAGCCTAGATAATACGTATCTCGGCCTATATAATGACATCTCGGCCAATATGCCAGGGTGAAGATGGAGGTCAACCGAAGTGGTTACAAGATAATTCTAAGTGTAGAAAGGTTCCAAGGTGTCTAGGCTTAAGATGACCTTGGTAACACACCAGGCAAGAACAAAGTATGCAAGAAAACACTCAAGTAAAACAAGACAAGATTTGCAAATGCACATAACAAAACAAGATCATACATAAATGTATGCAAGTATGACTAAGTTGAAGTGAGGGTTGTTACATGTCGGCTGCAGGAGGTGCTCCAGCTGGGCCTTCTATTCCTACCCAAGGAGGAGGGCGAGGTAGCTCAGTACATCCTCGCACCAAAGCGGGGTGTACTCATGTTGGGAGCAGCTCTCGAGCACCAGTCCCAAATGATGATGATGAGTCCGAGGAGGAGGCGGAGGCAGAGTCGTCCGAGGAGGAGACCGGCGATGGCTCGAGCTCGAGCTCGGGCTCAGATGGTGGTGCTAATGACGATGCTCTTGGACCTTCGTCCAGGAAGAGGAGGAGGACAGACCTTCAGGCCTGAGACCATTTGACGCTGATCCAGATTTCTATTACTTTTCTTTTTTGTTTTGCTTTACTTTTTGTTGATAGCTTGAGTTCCTTGTACTGCCGCGGGCAGGTTTTTTTTTTTTTTTTATTTTCTCCAAAATTGTGTACTTGAAAAGATGATGAAATGAAACAAACTTTTTGTCTGAAAAAGTGTTATATTTGTAAATTTCATACTACGCATTGCATTGCATCATATTACACCTCAATGTAAATGAGATTGATCTCCTGTCTGAAAATCAAACACTTGTACTGCAATAACCAGGTAACGAACCAGCTATTAATAAAACAACTTGTATAACCCACTGCTCATTCTGAACATACAGCCCTTAACACAGCGCTTGGTTTATTCTGCACACAGCGGATCCACACAGCTCATACAACGCACTGCTTGTTCTGAACACTGCTCATTCTGAACTCATAGCCTATAACACAATATTCTGTTCATTTGCACACGGCGGATCCTGAACAAACAGTCCAATCTGAAAAGACGGAATACAAAGGTGGAAGCTGCTGAAGCTGAAACACGCTCAGATGCAATCTGGAACCCATATGTTCACTGTTTCCAAGTGACCCAGGTTGAACCCCTGCGGTGTTACAAAAGAACCAAACCTGTTTTGCAGAAATGTGGAGAATGACACAGCACTCTGAGCACAAAACAATTTGAGAAAAGGGTTTTCAACCGGGTATTGAGCCTACGACTGAACATAGTGAAAAAGACTCAATAACGAAAAACAAAAGGTAAACAACCTAAACACAACGAGACACGCCCGGAACTGACTCAAAACAAGAGTTGAGGTAAACAAAACAAAAGACACAAGACACAGACGTGTTACAAAGGCGAGAGACCTTAGATCACGAGGAGCCAGTTTCCTCGAGTATTGCTTCCCACCCTTCTTATCTGTGATTCTCACATCACTAGGCCCTCAGGCTCGATTTTTTTCTCTCAAAACCCTTTTCTTACTTTTTCTCTCATCGCATATCTCTCTGTTCTTCAATCTCTCATTTTTCCTCCCTCCCCAGGTATGGTCGGTGAATAAACAAGAGGTTGTGGGTTCATGCCCAACACTGTTAGCTCGCAGCTATTTCCTCCGGTGACATTTAGTCGATGTTCCTGATAGGGAGTGGAGTATCTTGATCCATTCAGGTCCGCGCTTCGCACTTGGCTCGATACCTCGTTGCTCGGAGGTTGAGAGAGCTTTCAACCCTTTAATGACAGCTTCAGCTGTGCCCTTTTTGGAAAGTATGATGCCCTTTCTGGTAAGTGCATTGATAAAGGGAGAAAAGACAAAAAAACCTGACTCAACTATGCCCCTAGTTCATTATTTTGACCATTTTTTGTTTTGGTTTTCTATTAAAATAATTTTGACCGAAATGAGAGTTAGATTAACATGTTTGTTCGATTTTTGATTTAAAATCATGCAAGTCAGGTTATGAGCACTGAAAATTTTCCTTTTTTGGGTCCAAGAAAATGGTCCAGTTTTGGAAAAGATGGAATAATTTTCGCGACAATTAATCAACCTCAGTAAAAATTCTCAAAAACCATTTTTTGCGAAGGGCCACTGCTCAACGAGCACGGAACCTACTCTCGAGATGCACAACCTCGGATCGGAGGCAATGGAAAATTGCCCATTGTCTCAGAGGGCACAGCACGACAACGGGAAGTTGCCCTGGTTTGGACGGCGACTCATGGCAACGGAAAGTTGCCCCTTGTCTGGATAACGCCGTAGCATACTGTAGTCAGTCTTCATTAGTGATGATCGCAACCGAACTCTCGGATACAGAGAAGACGAAGATGGTCAAAACCAATATATGGACATAGTCACTTTGAAAGTGCGTGGGGCTGAACTTCAGGATGAAGTTGCCTACGTATCCCAAACATGGGAATCAAGCCTTACGTAGTTCCGGTTTGGGTTCACTCGTGTATTGACCCTCACCTTCTACGCTCTAACTTTTACCAAGGCCGCCCTTCTGGGTTTTCAACCTTGCGAGCTTTGTTTTTCTTTTTCTTTTCAATTCTTCTCTTTTTTAGTATCTTTTCATCCCTTTTTCTTTTTTTTCTTCTTTTCTCTTCTCTTTTTTTTTTTGCATTTTTTTCTTTTCTCTTTTTTTTTTTCTTCTTTTCCTTCTTTTTGTATTTTTCTCTTGCTCTAACTTTTGCCTGGGTCGCCCTTCTGGGTTTTCGGCCCAGTGAGCCTCTCAAAGGGTAAAAGTGTAACAAGTTCATGCCAAATAGTTTTAGGGTTTTAAAGCCATCCGTATTCAGGAGAGTGGCTGTTGTATTGATTTACAGAAAGATCCATCTTCGACTCTTCGAGCACATCGGACAATTTTGCCCCTAGTTCAGGGGGTGCTTCTGTTCTAGCTTCACAAGCTTCTTCTGATGAGGTCTGATCTTCTCGATCTGACTTTGGTGCCTCTTATTCGAGGGCTACTTCAAATCCGGCCAGACAGGTCTTGCATTGCGGTTGATTGTTGAACAGTCTGAACCCAAGGTCCAAGGTTTGAAAGCAAGGGCTCAAGTCTCGAGGCTGAGAGCGATCCTAAGCTGTACAATCTCAAGAGCGATTCCACAGAGGTCTTCGCAGGATTGCACAAAACATTTTGTGTTTGAAAGTTTTTAAGAAAGCGACAAATCGCTCGCGCTGAAGATAGTGCGGAACCAATCTGGATCAAGCCAAGGTCCTTCTTAGTACTCACGTTAACAAACATGACTTCAATCATTAAGGGCTTAGCATGCCTCTCTTTCTCTCAGTTTGATCAAAGTTTTGCAAAACCCGAGGAATTCCTTCCTCTTTGTTTTCATCACCGCAGTGTTCAAAAAGTTTTGAAAAACTTAGGTCAATGCGATGAGTTTGGGGTGCAGAAGAGTAAGTGAGATGCTTCGCCGTTTCATTCAAATCCTCTGGCACAACTAGCTCAAGGTAGTAATAAACACGGAAAACATGATAGTCGTAGCCGTTTCATTCAGATTTCCCTGGTTGCAACTGGCTCCACAGCAGAGACAGACTCAAAAAAGAAAGCAAAAGATAATTACAAAAAAAATGATGTTCGAGGCAACAACTCCGGAATCACCTGACATTCTATACAATGGGACTGACTCGATACAACAAGACAGACCTTTGAGCAAAAAGACTAACTCAAGACAATGAGACAGATTCAAAACAAAAACAAAGAACTAACTCAAAACCCAAGCCAGAAATTACAAAACTGCATTCGCAATTGCTCCCAACAGTGTGTGCCAAACGCCACATTTGAAATACACCGAGCGCCGCCCGTAAGTGGTCCAACCCCTAATCACATACTTGTAGTATCCTCGAAGTCCGACAACTCAGTGGTGACAGACTTTGCTGAGGTAGGTGGGAGGATGACCTCATTGTCGATCAAATCTTGCACTTCGTGGCGAAGGCGGAAACAACCGTCGGTGCTGTGACCGGTTTGCTAATGGTATGCACAGTAAAAGGCAGCATCATGTGTAAGAGGGAGATTCTTCGGGAGAGGTCGAGGTTCGAGGGGTTTAAGATGCCCTTTTTTAGCCAAAATTTGAAATGCCCTAGACAAAGGCATGTAGAGGGCATAAAAGACTCTGCGCCCTCGAGGCAGGTACTTCGAAGTCTGAGGGTTCTTGCTAGATGCACTAGCGAAAGGGTCGGTAGGCACTGCCTTGGCTTTCTGATCTTTCCTTGGTGCAGGGTTGGGAGCAGAAGGAACTGTTCTGGCATGACGGGGCCTATCCTGATGTTCCGTCTAGCTTGAACTGCCCTCGGCTGGAGTGGGGAAAGCATCATCCACAGCTTTAGTCATGACTGCGAATACTTGTTGCTTATTCATCCCCCCGGCTTTCAAAGCCTCGATTGCCCACAGCAGTTGTTCAACGGGATCAACATTTGTTCCCACTTTGTTCTTAACTCTAGCCTCAGCCTGATCGAGGGTTCGGGTTGCTATATCAGAGCGGAACCCGGTTGTTGTTGACATGTCATTGCCATAGCTTGGGACAGCCTCAGGCTGGCTGAGCTTGATCACAATTCGTCCCAGTAGCGGGGGTTCTTGTGGTATGAAATTCCTGGCATATGGTGCATTTGGTGGCGGAGCCGACATTTCGTAGGCCAGATCGGCCACAGATCTCTGGAGGTTGCCGATCATTCCCATCAATTCAAACGTTGTGGGCTCACGAGCTTGAAACAACTGGGGCGTCCAGATCGGGTGCGCAACAGGTGCCCTAGGTGGATGCGGTACATCAACATTGGTCTCATCCTGCAAGATGATTCCTTGGTCTAATACGGCTTCCATAACCACAATTTCCTCTGAACTTTAGGTCATCATAAGTCCGCTGAATTTGAACGGTGACTAACGTATCAGATATCTGTCTTGCCTCAGCAAAGGAGAACATTGGTTATTCTGAACTAACTCTCTGAACTGAAAAAGAAAACATGTAGCGTTTCAGCCCAATCAGAACAGACACAAGCATAGTTGAATAACTGTACTCTACTACTGATCACTGTTCCCCAAAATCACGGCCCCAAAACTGAGTCTGATACCCGCGGATATAACTGATTCTCAGAATACCGATACTGGTGCCCTCGGGCCTGGTATTTGAACTTGCAAACTGACATGCGCATTCCCTGTAGAGATACACTCTAAAAGCACATAGCAAGTAAATGAGAGCCAAAACACCCCTATGTTGGGGTAGGGTTTCCCTGTCCTATTTTGTCAGGAGCTAGGGTTTCACTACGCACGCAGCGGTTTCAAACAACTTAGCATCGGGTAAACAACATGTCCTAGTTTGGAATTGTCACTGCGGATTTCAAATATGCATTAGGTTGAATGGTCAAAAGGGTGCCCTGGTAAAATCGGAGTTTGTGTTCCCATACTGGCAGAGCCCGTAATCGGTCAACCTTATGGCACGCAGCCTCAGGCTAACTGCTCAGGAATAGCAGACGGCAAACACAGTATTCTAGGCACACCAATGCACATGCAATGCAAAGAAACACATAAGTGTAGTCAAAACAAGATATCATGAGTTCGAGTCAAGCTCTCTAACTCCCCAGCAGAGTTGCCAGAAACTATAGACGTCCCCAAACGTCCCGGGAGGATGATCCCGATTTGTTCGTTCTGGGCTTACTACAGTTCAGACTCGAATTGTCACAGTTCTTAATCTGAACCAAAGAGTCCAAATCCAGCAAATCGTTTTGGAAAACAGATTTTTGTAAAGAAGTGCTAAACATGGACTGCTTTGCCAGATACAGAGTCGCCACCTAATATATTTTATTTTGGGAAAATTTAGGAAACCCTGACTCGTATGCCTAAGGCCACGTGTCCGTCATCACCAAAGTTGCCTCGGCTTGGGAACTTGGGTACGATTGGGGAAGGTCAGCTATGAGCACCCCCTTTCGCCCGATCCGAAGATCGGCCTCTACTAACTATGATATCTAGTTTTAAAAACATTATGCGTTCTTATACTGGTTATTAGCCTAGATTTACTATGTGATGCGCACAGCATGACAAATATAGACTGAGTCGCCTGAATTGGGACAAAACATTTCATGTTTGTTTTGAAAACAGTTTGTTACTCGCAAGTAGGCTAAAAGACAGATTTTGCCACCCTTGAGTGGGCTTAAGACTCGCATTCAATGCATTGTTCCAGTTTAAGTAACCCAACCTTCACTCATAGGCATTCAGACAGTTATAACACGTAAGCACATAGTCTCATGGTAAGCATGTTATCATGACAACACTCACACTCATGCAAGGATGCTAAAACATAAATGCTTACCGAGTACTCCAAGCCAAAACAGAAACTAGTTAGTAATCATATGCATGATCCTAGTTCATGTTAAGATGGCTAATGCAACACATGCAAGATACAACTACAATGGGCTCGGCTATTCTAAGACGGCATGTGATGATGCTACAGCTAACACGTATTCAACTTGGAATTGAAATACAATGCAGTTAGTATGATGCGCCGAGCCCGGTGCATGCAAGACAAATGTATGGATGCACGCATGCATAGCATAAGGTATGCTAATTTAATCATGCCCTAGTACTAACTATTGAAATCAAGTAAGTAAAAGGGAGAAAGAAGTGGGGATTGGAAGACATACACACACTCACACACACTTATTACAAATTCGCCCTCGCTCGGAGGGACCAAAAGAATAATACACTTTAATTAACCTACAAGCTAATTAAATAATTTACAGACCATCTAATTAATTAACAAATCAATTAGGCTAAGGAAAGCATTAAAAGGCCTCGGGAAGAGGGATGCACACGTGCCCGGATTGGCTTCGCCCGGAAATCCAATGCCATGCGCAAGCGGCCTCTGTTTTCCCTACTCTGCTCCTCTGAAAATGGCACAATTCCCAAGGTACACCTCATGAACACTGGGGAATGACACCGGCCATGAGGAATGGTCACCGGCCAAAGGGAAGTGGTCATTGACCATCTATGGAGCAATCGGCCATCCATAATTGGTCGATCGGCACTTAATGTAGTCGACTGGCCAAAGCTTCCTGCAGAACCTGTTTTGACAGTAGTAGAGGGCAAAACAAGGCATGGCAATGCATTTCAAGCAAATGTGTGCACCAATACACCCCTTATCATGTTTATGACTCAAAGGGGGATGGTTCTTGGACCGCCAATCGCGCATTTCAATGCGTGATGGCCCAAGAAACCAAGTATGCATTTTGATTTCAAATGACATGCAAACCAAATAAACACATAAAGCCCAACCTCTATCATACTCAATTCAAGAGGCAAAGCATGCATGCTCAATGCAATGCAATCTAAGCATGCTAGCTAAATGTGCAATAAGAGCATGCAAGCAAACAATGTATGTTAGGTGCACAACATATGCAAATAAGCATGCAAGGCATGGACCACTATGCTAATGACCAATCATGCAAGATGTAATCTAAACAAGCAAGCATGTAAGGCATGCAACATGTTAAGCAACTTAATCAAGGGAGATTGCATGCCAAATGCAACATGATTCAAGCATGCAACACATGCGATAGTCCGAGTACGCAACAACACACAAGGTGAGCATGTAACAACATGCAAACAATGGACTTATACCAATTTGGGCAGCTCTCAAACAAACCCAAAATAGTGGCCAAATGCTAAGGAAATGAGGTGCAAATATACATACAAACATGCATGCAAATAGACCAACACTTGAGCATCAAAGAAGCAACCTTTAAGCACACTTAAAAGGGGATAATCATGGACAAATGGCATGCATAATAAGCTCTGAAATCATGTTATAAGAGGTGCTAAACCAAGTAAACAAGACAAGCCTAGCATGCAACAATGGCCAAAACTCAAGACAAGCCAAGGGGCTTAAACCAAAGCTATATGAAGCAAGCCCCAAAGGGCTATGAGGGCCTAAAACAAGTCCAATGCAAGTCTAAACAAGACCAAAGACGCATCTAGATGGCATCTAAATGGTCTAAATATGGAAGCATGCACAAAGGTCCAAACATGGAGCATAAGACACAAGCCTTTCAAAACATTAAAGGGGCATCGAATGCAAGGATACAAGCATACCATGAGGACTGAAATGACATGGTAAGTGGTTCCAAACCACTGAAACAAAGCAAGTAAAGCATGCTAGAGGGGTCAACACTCAAGGCTCAAAAGGGGGATTACATGGTAGCTATACAAAGCAAAGCATGGATGACCTGAGCAACCAAAAACAGACCTTAGGCATACTAAAACATGTATAAAAGCTTCACAAAGCTAAGCCAAAACAAATAAGTATAGTGGTCTAAATGCTAGGCACATGTTAAGGCAATTCATGGCATTACAAGACAAGTATGCAAGGCAAGCATGGTGTGTCTAAACCAATTAAAAACAGTGCTAAATCATGGCAAAATAAGCACAAATAACACTTAAGACATGGCCAACATGCACTTAAACAAGATGCTCACACATGAGACTGAAATGGCCATTTTTTAAGGCAACAAGGAGAGGGGATGGCCCTCTCCTTCTTAGGACCTTAAAGCACCATTCCCACAACTGAAATCCCTCAAGATTTCAGTGGTGAGGAGGCCCAAACAAGATGGTCTCAGAGCTCACCAAAATAGCACAAAATGGGGGCCAAACAAGGCCTAAGAGGGGTCAAACAACCCCAAAGCTCAAAGAAACCTTAAACAACTATTTTAAGCAAGTAAAAAAAGACTTTTATATGTTATACACTAAGCTCAAAAATAGATGCAAGGTAGGCAAAAAGACTATGCAAAAATGGAGTATTTAAAGGTAAAGTTCTTACCCTTGTAGATCCCTTCAAGGACAGCACTCCAGCCGCTTTCCTTAGCTCAAAACCAGCTCAAAACTTCAAGAACAACCTAATGGCTCCTCAGCAACCAAGGTAAGGTGTAAAACTAGGTGTTTGTGCACAAAAGTAAGGACAAAAACACACTTATACACAAAGAGAGAGAGATATAGAGATAGAATAGATACACTATGGCTAACCCTAATCCAAACCTCTAGAACTCAACCCTCTAACCTCTGACGAGGGAGGAGAAGCCCTCCTTTTATAGAGGATCACTCTTGCAAAGCTTACAAGACAAGCTAAGCAAGACTGAAATCGTGTATGGAGGGGGTGTAAAGTGTATGCCAGCTAGCACAGTTGGCATAAAAATATCTGCAAAAGCAGATGCACAGTGATCGGCCAGCCAAAAATGACAAATTGGCAAAAACAATGGTCGACCGACCATCAATAGTGCCGACCGGCCAAATATATGGCCGATGGCAACAAAACAATGGCCGGTGGCCTCAAGCCATGGCCGGTGAGGTGTGGGGGTGGCCAACAAGCCATTCCCTATCCTCCAAAGCAAAAACACAAGTGTTTGGTGCAAAACCAAGCACAAAACAGTCGAGTCGAGCAATCTTTAGGCAAGGCGCGTGACCGAGACCTCCGAGAACTCAAGACGAACGCGAACATGGATGATCATCGAGTGTTCAAACGGTGACGCCCAAGTCTTGAGGACGGTCAAAAATGGGGTGTCTACAGGTGGGCACATAGCCAAGACCAAAGGCATGCAAATTATACGGCACATCGGCCAATGCTGTGACGCCTTTCCGGGCACTTCTTCCCAACCCCATTCCTAACACATGTTGGAGTTTGTTCATGAAATACACATATTGGGCACTGACATACATACCCTCATCTACTGCCAAGATGTTCTGCACCACTCAGGCCTCGGCCAGAGTAAACCCTGAAAGGAATACATCCTCCTCGCCATGAACAATCTCCAGTACTGGTGTAGTTACCACTGGCGGAGGATACATGGACAAATTCCTTAACACAATAGCCACTCCCCTCCCGTAAGGGTATTTCAACATTTGATGGAGGATAAAAAAGACTGCTTTCACAAGGTTCCAGGGCCTCCCTAGTAGTAGATTGAAAATGGTCGGCACATCTAGGACATGAAACTCAATATCTTGCTGCGCTGGGCCCACCTGAACTCGGATTTGTACTGCGCCCATCACCTCGCTGTTGGTATTTGTAGACACCCCATTTTTGACCGTCCTCAAGACTTGGACGTCATCGTTTGAACGCTCGGTGATCATCCCTGTTCGTGTTTGTTCTGAGTTCCCGGAGGTCTCGGCTACGCGCCTTGCCTCAGGATCTCTCGACTTACTTGTTCTGTGCTTGGTTTTGCACCAAGGACTTGTGTGTTTTTGTACCTGATGGTAGAGAGTAGCGTGTTAGCTACCCCTGACCCCCATCGGCCTTGGCTTGAGGCCACCGGCCGTGTATTCTTGCTACCGGCCATTTGTGGAACATATCATTGGCCTGTCGGCACTTGGTGTGGTCGGTCGACCATCTGTTTGGCCGATGGCCTCTTTTGCTGGCCGGTACCACCTTTTTGCCTTTTACAGGCATAATGCATGCCAGTTGTGCCAGCTGGAATGCACAGACCCTCCTCCCCATGCACGAGTGTGGCTGTTTTACCCCTTTTACACCTTTTTGGTCTAGCTTCTTGAGGAAGCTTGGACCTTTGTCTTAACTTTAGCTTCCTCAAGAAGCTTGAACCCTGTCCCATCTTCCTCAAGAAGCCTTGGCCCCTTTGCCTTGGCTTCTTGAAGAAGCCTTGATCCTTTTAATTAGCTTCTCTTTGAAGCTTAACACTTTTGTTGGTCTATATAAGAGCCCCATCCTCCTCCTTTGGTGGGGGTTCAAAAAAACCAGAGCAAAATACATATATATCTGATATACACTTTCTCTCTCTATATCTCCCTCTCTCTCTTCATTTGTGTGGGTTTGAGAGCCTAAAGGTGTGTTTTCTTCTTAGTTTTGCACTAAGACACATAGCATTACACCATATTTTGACTTGGAAGGCCTTGAGGGTTTGTTCTTGAAGTTTTGGGTCGATTTTGATCAGAAGAAGAGGGCTGAGCTTGCTGTTCTTGGAGTGTTCTTCAAGGGTAACATTATTTACTTTATATTTTCCAATCTTGCACTAGTCTTTAGCCTATCTTGCTTACTGTTTTAGACTTTGTGTATAACTAAAAAAAGTCTTGTATTTGCATGCTTAAGATACTTCATTAAGGTTGTTTTGGTATTGGGGGTCGACCTCTCCTTCTTAGGCTTTGTTTGGCCCTTTTTGTGCTTTCTTTGTTGAGCCTTGGTTATCTTTGTGTATTGGCCTTCTCACCACTAAAATCTAGTAGATTTTCAGTGGTGAAGAAGAGGTTTTGAGGTCTTGCATAGGGAAATGACACCCCTCTCCCTTTGTCTCTCTTTTGTCCTTGTTTTTGGCTCACAAGGGTAGCATCCATGATTAGTTGTTCTTGACTTCATTTCAGAGGTTTTTGGGTGTTGTTGGGTCATATTATGCCTATGTTTTTGGTCGGATTAATGGCCTCTTTCATGTTTAATATACTTGCTTTGTATTCCTCTCTTTGGCCTAGAAGTGCATCATGCATTTAACCTACCATGCTCTCATGTTTTGGCCTAACTTTGTGAAGTTCTTGGCCATATCTTACCATGCTTGAGGCCTGTTGGGTGCTGTTTTGATCATATTTACCATGTTTGGTATAGCCTCTTTGCATTTTGGCTTGTGAGCCTTGAGGGTGTGAGTCATGAGCATGCCTGAGTTGGGTTGTTTCAGTGATTTGGAGTCATTTCCCATGCTATTTCAGTCCATAACCCATGCTCGTATGATTGCATTTATCATCACTTTCATGCCTTGAAGAGTTGTTTTGTTGTGCCTTGAAATGAGCATTATGCATTCTTAAGTGTTTAAGTCATTGAGGCTGCCCTATCAGTGAGTTTTGGGGGCTCATTTTGCATGTTGAAACTCTGTTTTTGGTTGTTTAATTCATGCCATGTGTGGTCATGATAGTGGTGGTAGAATGCTCCTTTTTTTGTGCCTTAGTCTTAGGCTCATTGATGTGCATGTTTGCATGAACATTTGTCCACCATTTACACCATCTTTGGCCACTGTTTTGGAGAGGGCTGAGGCCTTCTCATTTCAGTATAAGTCCATCTTCGCATACTTTGCATGTTTGGCATGTTACATTGTATTGGTTGTATGCTTACATTGCATTACATTTGCATGTTTGCATGTTGTTTAGCTAGTTGCATTGCGTGTTTGGACATTGCATGCTTGTATGATAGATTGCATTGCATTTGACATGTTTTGCATCTTAGCCTTATGTTGCATAACTTGAGCCATGTTTGTATACATGCATTGCATTGCTTGGTTTGGGGTGTCAAACTAAGCATGAGGGGTGAGGTGTGTTTGTACTCAAAGTGACAAAACACGTCTCAACCCTTGGGTCACCAATGCCCTTGATCTCAATATGATAGGGTGTTGGCATTCATTTGTTTGTTCCATGCATTTACATTAAGAGGCAAACTTGGCCTCTTAGGCCATCACGCATCAAAATGTATAATTGATGGCCCGAGGGTCGAGGGTCATGCTCCCTTGAGTCCATTGCATGATAGGGAGTGTGGTCATGCTCACATTTGCTTGAGAATTCCATGCCATACACTGCTTGTCCTCTGCTGCTGTCAACTGCAGGATTCTGCAGGAAGAAATAGCCGGCCAGCTACTTGGAGTGCCGACCGACCAAATACAATTAGCCGATGGCTCAACCGATGGTCGATGACCATTCCCTTCGGCCGGTGGTGTTCCCACTTGGTCGGTGATGCTCCCCAGTGTTCAGAGAAGCATCATTGGGACTTACGCAAATTTTCAGAGGAGCACGACAGTGTAAACAGAGGCAACAGTGCTATGGCAGCGAGTTTCCGAGCGGGGCGAGTCAAGCATACATCATTTGCGCATTCCAAGGCAGAGTTACGGCAGTCTCTTTAGCTTCACATTTAAATCATTTTTGTGATTAATTCGTTAATTAATTAGAGGGTCTGTAATAATTAATTAGCTAGGATAGTTGATTCATTATTTGGACTGTATTATTCTTTTGGTCTCTTCGGGCGAGGGCGAATTTGTAATAAGTGTGGGTGAGTGTGTGCATGTTTTCCAACTCCGGCTTCTTTCTCCCTTTTACTTACCTGCTTTCAATGGTTAGTATTAGGTCATATTTAAATTAGCATACCTTATGCTATGCATGCGTGCATCCATACATTTGTCTTGCATGCACCAAGCTCGGCGCATCATACTAACTGCATTGTATTTCAATTCCAAGTTGAATACGTGTTAGTTGTAGCATCATCATATACCATCTTAGAATAGCCGAGCGTATTATAGTTGCACCTTGTATGTGTTGCATTAGCCATTTTAACATAAACTAGGATCATGCATATAATTACTAACTAGCTTCTGTTTTGGCTTGGAGTACTCGGTAAACATTTATGTTTTAGCATCCTTGCATGAGTGTGAGTATTGCCATGATAGCATGCTTACCATGAGACTATGTGCTTACGTGTTATAACTGCCTGAATGCCTGTGGGTGAAGGTTGGGTTACTTAAATTGGAACAATGCATTAAATGCATTGAATGCGAGTTTTAAGCCCACTTGAGGGTGGCAAAATCCATGTCTTAGCCTACTTGCGGGTAGCACCATCAAACCATTTTCAAACAAACAAACATGAAATGTTTTGTTCCAATTTAGGCGACTTAGTCTATACTTGTTGGCTGTGCGTATCACGTAGTAAATCTAGGCTAATAACCAGAATAAGAACGCATAATGTTTTCAAAACAAGATATCATGGTTAGTAGAGACCGATCTTTGATCGGGCGAGCGGGGGTGCTCATAGCTGACCTTCCCCAATCGTACCCAAGTTCCCAAGCCGAGGCAACTTTGGTGATGACGGACACGTGGCCTTAGGCAAACGAGTCAGGGTTTCCTAAATTTTTCCAAAATAAAACATTTAGGTGGCGACTCTGTATCTGGCAAAGCAGTCCATGTTTGGCACTTCTTTCTCAAAAAAATTTGTTTTTCAAAACGATTTGCCAGACTTGGACTCTTTGGTGATTTATCAATCTCACATTGCACATTGTGAGATCAGATTAAGAACCGACACAAAAGGAGTCCAAACTGTAGCATGAGGCCCACGGGCGCGTCTACAGTATTATCATATGCCTAAATCACTTGGGTTGTGGGCACGAAATCTGCTAGTTTCAAACCAATGGCATAAGTTATACGAGACGGACAAACATTCATAGCTGACCCAGTATCGACCAACACCACTGGTACCCATTTTTCTCTACACTCAACAAATATGTACAGAGGTTTGTTGTGTGCTCAGCCTTCTAGTAGCAGTTCTTTGTCGAAAAAGGTTAGGGTTGGGCTAGCACCACCTGGGAAAACTAATCCCACAAGCTGTTCAGGGGTGGTGTCAATGGACAGTTTGGCTTTATCCATTGCTAATAGTACAGCTTGTCGATGCACTCGAGAAGCCATGAGCAGACCCCAGATTGAGATATCTGCTTGGATCTTCTTCAGTTGTTTCAGCACTGCCTCTTTTTCCAACTGCTTCTCTTTCTGCTTCTCAACTTCTCTATCTTTCCTAGAGGCCTCAGCTTGGTCTAAATGTGGGGGCTTGAAATACCGCCCACTTCACGTCATGTGGTCTATCTCTTCAGCATACCATGTGTTGTCTGGCATCCATCCATCCTAGTCCTCATCAGTGTGGGCCAGATATAGATCATCATCCTCCCACCATACACCTCCGGCAACCAACAAATAATTGTCTAGTTTTGTTCTAACCATTCTTATATCAGGAGTATCCCCCGCAGGGTGTTGGGCTTTTCCAGCTTCCTGTTTGTCTTGATCCCTTTCTTACACAAACTGCTTCAACGCAGCTTCTTGTTCGGTGTCCGTAGTACTCACAGTGCTCAATTCTTGAGCTAAATTCATGACGCCGGTGCTTGCTGGCAGTTTCTCATTTTCATCAGCCATTCCGGCCTCTGTAGCAATTCTGGTTCTCTTTTCTTCTGGTTTTGGTTCAATTCCTTCCTCCTGTCAGGTTCATCACTCAAACACCCAGAGTTGTCCGCCGACCCATTCAAATCGAAAAAGTCAATCTGCACATCTCCTTGATGTTGTTCATCATAGAAATGCAGATTGTCTAAGCCCTCCTCTAGCTCAGCCAGATCATCCAAACCTTGTTTCGGGCCATCCTCTCTAACCACATTGACCTCCACTGCAATACCACTTCTGGCTTGATTTGGCCAATCGACACAATGTAGCAGCTCGGATCATACTCCCTCTCAGTCAAATCCTCAGAGCACTCTGGCAGTAGACTTGTACTCTTATTTAAGGCCAGCCTCTCTTCTTCTACCGTTGTCACCACCACAAGTTTTGGTTAAAGTACGGACGTGTCCATCATGCACTAATCTGTGCTTTCAAGGATGAATACTACCGGTTTGGGTAGGTGAGAAGGGGTAATATATGCGCTAGGGTCATAGGGAACGGCCAGTGTATGGATTATGTTTAGATTGTGAGGTGGGGGAACTTAATTGTGGGCCGGGAAAGGGTTGGTAGTCACATTTAGCTTTTGAGGTGGTGCGATCACCTTATTATCAATGAGATCTTGAATCTTATGACGCAGCTTGAAACATTGATCGGTGTCGTGATTGTGCTGCTGGTGAAATGCAAAATACTTGGTTGGGTTATGTTTTGGTGGGAGAGGATCAGGTAGTGGGCGAGGCTCTAATGGCTTGTGGTGCGCCTTTTTGATCAGCACCCTCAGGGCTTGTGATAAAGGCATGTAGAGTGGGGTAACAGTCCTCTGGGATCGGGCCTGGTTGTTTGAAGTTTGTGGGGTTGTACTGGCAAAAGGATTGACGGTTTTGGTTGTGGTGGTGACAACACTTACAGTAGATGGCCGCGCAGTTGTGCTTCCACTAGTGGTTGCATTGGAACTGCACACAAAAGGCCTCTTGGCCTGCTCTTTCTCATCAGTTATCAACCCCTGTTTCATGGTGTCTTCAATCTGAACTCCCATCTCATGGAGCTCGATGAACGTGAACAAGGGTAGGACTATCATTTTTTGTAGGAATTTTCCATGCAGATTACGGACTACCATTCTAATCTAATCTTTCTCTGAAGGTTGTGTAGTCATCATTGAAGCCTTGGCCCTCCATCTTGTTAATAAATCTGAGAAGCCCTCATTTGGCCCCTACCGCGTCGCTTCGAGATCATGGGTTGTGACCTCGATTTGTATGTTGTAGGAGTACTGCGCAATAAAGGCCTCAACCATTTCCTCCAAACTCTACTTCACAGAATCCTCGAGCTTTGCATACCAGATAGTTGTTATTCCAGACAAGGTCCGGCAAAAAAGAGACAACTTTTGAAGTCTGGTAAGGCCCATCAGCCGCAAGATATCGGAGAACAACCGCAGATGAACCATGGGATCTCCAGAGCCATCAAACCGATTGATGTGCGGCATTTTGAATCGATCTGGCAATGTCACCGCAAAGTCGGTATATCCATCTTCAATGTCAAGGATTGAGTTAACACCCTGTGCCCGCTTAAAAATCTTCTCCAGCTTGTTGACCTTAAGTACAATTGGGTCAACTTTAAATTCCAACAGAGCCTCAGTTCGGTACACTGGTGCCTTGGAGGCTTGTGGTGGGATCAGCTCTGTTGGGTTACCCTAATTCTTAGCTTGGGCATTAGCGGTATAGACTGTAGCTACGGGTGCTGGGATGTCCATAGGAGGTGCATGAGATGCAAAAGCCGCTGCCGACTGCGGTTGTTGTTGTTGCAGCCTATTGATGACCTCAGCCTGACGTGCCGTGACCTCGGCCTGACGAGCAGCGTCTTGTTGCATGGTTTCAACTGTTTGTTGAAGGTAGTGGATTAGGTCTTCCATTCTAACCGGGGGATATTGTGCCATTGGAATAGCTGAATAATTTCTTACTGGACTGGATGTAGAAGACTGAGCCTGACTAGATGCAGGTAAACTGAAGAGTATCTGCTGGACTGGTGAATGGTGCCTAACTCTTCTCCATCTGGTAACTGGTGGGAGCGAAGCAAACACAAGTTGTCCCCTAACAAGATCTCCAGATCTGTAAAGCCTCCTGACACGGGTCCAGAGCGCTTGGGGGATATCCGAACTGTCCGAAGCAATTATGTTATACTACCTAGCAAAAAGTAATAAAGCAAAAGAAGCAAAAAAAATCAGAAACCGCACAGCACCTTAGCTCAGATATGAACAACACACAGATGTAATCAAAGCTGTAAGATTGCACTCAACACTAAATTCTGCCCCCCTAAAATTGATACTCAACTTGCAACTGATACGTACGTTCCTATATAGTTTCACAGTAAAACACATACCAGTTAAGTGATAACCAAAACAACCCTATCAGGGGATAGGATTGCCTTATCCTAGTTTCTTCAGGAGCATGGGTTCACTATTCAAACAAAGCCGTTCCACATAATCCTGCATTCGGGTAAGCATCATGTCCTAATTTGGAACAGTCTTTATGGCTTTCGATATGCAACTAGGCCAAATGGTTGAAAAGGGTTCCTTGGCAAGACTACCTAATATATCTCTTACTCCTAACACTGAAAAGTGAAGGGAGGATCAAATGGTACAGCGGTAGTCTAGATCCAAGGGGTGTGTCCCCATCATGGCAGAGCCTGTGACCGGTCAGCCTTTGGCAAGCTTTTCAGGGAAGCCTCCAGAAAACCGTCCAGGAATAGCAGATGGTAAACACAGTGACTTAAACACACCAATGCAAATGCAATGCAAAGAAACATATAAGTGTAGATAAAATTTCATATCATGAATTTCAAGTCAAGTTCTCTAATTTTCCCAGTAGAGTCACCAGAAACTGTAGCTCGACTTTTTCGCGCCTCCCTTTTCGGAAGTTCAAAATAAGGCCTACAGTTCGGACTCCCGCAGCTCTGAATCTGATTCCACAAGTGCAATGCGAAATAGATAATCACCAAAGAGTCCAAATCCGGGAAATCTTTTGGAAAATCGATTTTGAATCAAATTGCCAAAAATGAACTACTTTGCCAGATACAGAGTCGCCACCTAAATATTTTTTGGAAATTTAGGAAACCCATGACTCGTGCCAAAGGCCACGTATCCGTCATCACGAAGATTGTCTCGGCTTGGGAACTTAGGTACGAGAGGGGAAGGTCATGAATTAAGCACCCCCGCTCGCCCGATCAAAGATCGGCCTCTACTAATCTTGATATGATTTTTATCAACATTATATGCTCTTGTTTCAGTTTATTAGGCTAGCATTTACTTTGTGATGCGTGCATACAAGATATAGACTAGTTTGCCCAAATTGGAACAATTCAATTTCATGTTTGCTTTTCGAAAAAGGGTTTGATTTTGCCACATAACAAAGCGGGCTTAAAGTTTGCGAATTTGTCACTTGACAAAGTGGGCTTAAATGTACATTCATTGAATCATTCCAATTCAAGCAACAAGCCTTCATCCACAGGCACTCAAACAGTTTAACAAGTAAGCATTTAGCCTCATGGCAAGCGTGCTAGTCATGGCAGTCACTCACACTCATGCAAGTATGCTAAAGCACTAAAAACTCACTTAGTACTCCAAGCTAAGATAAAACAAAAGAGTTAGAAAAATATGCATGACACCTAACTATACAAGATGGCTAATGCAACACATGCAATAATACAACTAAAATAGGCTCGGCTACTTAAACATGTTATTTGCAACAATTTTATAGCATGCGTTTAAACACGTATTCAATGAGGTAATAAACGACAATGCGAGTTTGACTGATGAACCGAGCCTCAATGTATGCAAGACAAATGAATGGATAAAAACATGCGATATGCTAATTGAAACGTGATGCCCCTAACCTAACCATCAAAAGCGGATAAATAAAAAGGAGAAAGACGTGGGGTTGGAAGACATACACATTATTACAACATTGATGCCCTCGCTCAGGAGGGTCCGAATGAATAAACTAGCTAAGCTAAACTACTTAACTAATTATTACAAAACTTGAATAAATAAGCTAGCTGTCTAAGCTAATTAAATAGTACGACAATTAAATAATTAATTATGTTAAGCTAATTAATTAAATAACAATAATGAACTAATTTAATTAACTACTTTAAGCTAATTAAATAAGTACAATACGAAGCTAATTAGCTAACTATTTTAACTAATTAATTACAAAGCAACTAATTAAACTAGTTAACTAATTAATTACAACATGAATTAACTATCGCTAACTGGTCCCTAGAACGAGGGAGGCCCAATGCATGCTTGGTTTCCACCTGAAGAACGTCCACTGTTTGCTCCCAAAGGCCTTTATTGCACAACCCTTGCACTGGTTTTCTTCTTCCAGATCAACTCTGCTCTACTTTATAAACATTCTGCTCAAAATTCACTGGTGGCCGGCCGGCCACCAGTAAGGGGTTGCCGTCCAACAGTGATGGCCTACGGACCAGAAGCAGTGATCGGGCGGCCACTGATGATGCATCATTTCTTGCTGCAACATAGAGCAAACAGAGCAAAGAGAGGGTATTCTCATAAGTTGTTTGTACAATGTATCCCTCCTTATCATCAAAACAAGCTAAAATGAGTGATACACTTGGTTTAAAGACTATCAATCAAGCAATTTCATTGCATGATGGCTAAAAAACCAAGGTGTACAAGTTAATAAATGCGCAAACAAGACGCCAAACCTTCACCCTATCATGCATGATCAAGGGCAATGGTGACCTTAGAAAAATTGGCACATTTCGTCACTTTGAGTATGAAATGCCCCAATTTTTCTTGTGTTCAATTAACGTCCGATTCAACACACCAAAACACAACCAAATTCTTATCTTGCACAATTTTAGTTTCCATTTTTGGTTACTTATTTTAATTACCCTTCCATTCTTTAACCAATTAAGTCCATTGGTGAATTAAGTCCTCTAAAAGAGAAGGAAGTGTTAAACAAAGGGTAGTCTAAGGCAAGAGAGAGGTGTCATGCCATTGATAATGAACCACCAAAAGAGGATTAAACAATTAAGCATGAACCTCAATCTCAAGCTTAAACAATCCTAAGATTGAAACAACCCTCAAAGCAAACAAAGAGTCAAGAAATGAGGGAGGTTACAGAGATTATGCTTGCTGAAATTAAGTGAGAAAAGCGCTAAAACAATGCAATCAACTCAAACAAGTGGTGTCTAAAGGCCTAAAACACCAAGCTTGTGAGGACACCTACACCAGAAGCATGCAAAATAAGACTCAAATGCAACAACCAGCCAAAAATAGAGGAAAAACAGTCCAAAACAGAGGTTAAAACATGCTGGAATTGAGCAATAAAAGGCTAGAAAAATAAGCTAACACATAGAGCTATCTAGGCTAGCAAACAAGGCACAAAGAGAGGAGGCTAACCCCTCCAAATTTGGACTTCAAAACACGATTTTCACCACTAAAAATACTCTGAAATTCAATGTTCAAAAGCCCAAAAAATGATGGTTTGAAAGTGGTAAACAAATATGGAAAGGCCTTACAAACAAGGAAGAAATAAGGGTGAACCACCCCCTGACCTTAAATGGCCTAAAATCACAAATTCCAGCCCACAAAAATAGAGTTTTATAGCCCAAAAACAACCCAAAATCAGTGGAAAAGATAAGAAAACAAGTATGCAAAGCAAGTTTAAAACGCAAGTATTATACCTTTTGAAGCAAAGACCAATTTTAGACAACAATTTAAGCCAAGACCACCTTCTAGAGCTCCAAGAAGGCCTCAAGGAACCTTAGCTCAAAGATGAACAACTTTGGTTAAGGAGCTGTAAGCAAAAGTGTGGTGTATCTAAGCTATTATGCACAAACTTGCAAGAGAAAGAGAGAGAGAAATATATATATATATATATATAGAGAGAGAGAGAGATAATTTTTTCTCCCAAAATTCTAACCCTCAAAAATGGGAGAGGAGACCCCTTACATATAGAAAAACATGCATTTGGCTGAGATACATCCCTCCATACACGTGTAGGGAGATGCAGCCAATTGTGATAACAGTTGGAACAACTGTCAACAAAATATCTGAAAAAAGACACTGATGGCCGGGAGGCCACCAATAATGGCCTGCAGGTCCCAGGGTCTTGAGTTTTGAAGCACTAAGGTTTTGGTCCAAAACAAGGCATAGAATGGATAAGGTTTAAAGGGTCAAAGACATGGCATTTCACCGAGGACTTCAGGCACTAAAACGAGCACATGCAATCATAATCATCGAGTACACAACCGATGACGTCCAAGTCTTGGGGTCGGTCAAAAATGGGGTGTCTACAGCTGTCCTTTGTGCTTTATCTGATTTCCTTTTTATAGCTACTTGGTTCTCATTGTTATCGTCTATTTCCCTTCTGATCGGAAGGTTCTGTCCTTATCAGAGTCACTTGGGCAAGTTGCCAACTTGCTTTTGTTATTGATCGTCGGATCCATGCTCATCAGATAGTGAAAATGATGTTAGATCATAGTGGCCAAGTTGCATTGCATGATGATCGTTGGATAGAGAATGATCAAACGACTCTCTTGTCTGTTAGATTTAGTCTATTCCGTAGCTCTTTTGCTATTAACTTTTATCAATTAGATTGGGACATAATCTAGCGATCTGTGTTACTTGTAATGATATTGCTTTTAGAAGAATTATTAGCCCTGTTTGGTAGAGCTGTGGGAAAGTGCTTATAGCTTATGCCTAAACAGCTTATCGCTTATAACTTTCAGCTTAAGCTGATTTCCAGCTTATTCTTAAAGCATCTCCTGCCCCACTCAAAGAATAAGTTGATTTATGACTTCCACAAAGCTATAAGCTATAAGCTATAAGCTAAACCAAACACATCAAAATAACTTAAATTAAGCTGAAAACTGAAATAAACTGTAAATAATTTCTGCCAAACAGGCACAATATCTTTTATCCTCAGAACCTTACGCCCTAGCTTAAGATCCATTTTGGGCTAACACTCTTTTTGGGCCCTATTGTCTTTCGGGCGTTGCCTTAGTTGGATTGGGATATATTCAATGTGTAAGAATTGCAGGATATATATGTCAGGAATTAAAACACTGTAATAATTTGATTAAACTAAACAATTAAAATAGATTTAAATCACTACTACAAAAATAATTAAAGATCATATTTTGATAAATAAAAATATCTTATTTTTATTAAAAGTGTGATGAAAAAAAATTAAATTGATATTTTAATCACAATTAATTTGATTAAGTGTGATAATATTTACTTTTTATGTCATTTTTTAATTAAATATGATTATATATATATTAATCACACTTTCTAATTAATATGTCCTTAATTATATTTATCATTATATATATATATATATTTTAATCACAGACTCTTTCTTTCCATTTCTCCTTGCCTCACTTTCTAATTCATTAGCCCTAGTTTAGTTTTCTTAGTTTGCTATCTATGAAACAACCATATCTCTGGTCTCTGGAATCACCTCTCTCTCTCTCTCTCTCTCTCTATTTATATATATCGTAACCTTTTCTAAAAACATCTTCACAGGCATGGCCAAATCAGATCTCCTAAACATTCAACCCCAAATGGTACGATCAATTATCCCTAAATTCAACTTCAATTCCTTATCAATTTGATTGATTTCGATTTTGATGTTTATGATTTTGTTGATTAGATTTCTAATTATGTTGTGTTATTGTTGTTTGTGTTTAGGGTGAGAGAGAGGAAGAAGAAAGGTTGAAGTATTTGGAGTTCGTGCAAGTTGCTACAATTCACGTTTTGATGTGCTTGGCGAGGTTGTATGACTATGCCAAGGACAACTATGGGCCTCTGAAGCCTAGTGTTGAGATCGTTGAAGGCACCGTCAAAGGCACCATCAAGACTGTCGTTGGCCCTGTCTACGATAAGTTCCATGACGTCCCTATCGAACTCCTCAAGTTCGTCGATCGCAAGGTTCGTGATTTGCCTTCTTTTTTTTTTTGATTCTGTGTTGGTATGATCGATTCTGGATAATTGGAGAATTATATTAATGCCTAATATCTTGTTACGAATAATAGGATTGATTATGATGATGATGATCATTTAAAAAAGTTGAAGTTTATGTTGCTATTTAGCCAGCATAGAATTCATGCCCTTTGTCAGGGATTTGAGGTTCTAATTCAAATTTTGATTAACGATTGTCTCCGAGTTGAATTTTCATTCATTGCTAATTCAACATAGAATCTTACCAACACAAGAGGATGATATATATTTGAATGTGGTTAACCTAGGAAGTATAGACACATATATGGGACATGGAAATTTTTTAAAATTTATGTCACCCACATGGTTCGGGCATGTCACACACAATTGAATGTTGATATTATATTATATAGTTACATATGTAAGTAGATATTGCATCTAACAATCATATATAATTGCATCATTTTCTTATCCCCTGCCATCTACTTGTACTTCTTTTTTATTTTCCAACTGTTATATACATTGCATATTTTTAAGAATTGTACATTTTTTAAGAGTACAAGATATTTATGTCAAATGCTTTAATTTTGAATATCATACGTTAGCAAATGTACAAGAAGTGCTAATCTCATGTTTATATTTTAGTGATACACATGCCCAAGAAGAGACGGACATGTCGCAAAATGAGTGTCGGATACATATTCAAAATTAAGATTTTTTTTTATTTTGAAAAAAAATTATGAACACATAAAAAACATTGTCCAATATGTGCCCAACATGGACACGTCACTTTCTTAGAAGTGTTCGTACTTCTGAGGTTAAGTCATGTTCTGCAAGATACTCATATTGATAAATTCCACCTTCTTTGAAGTGTTCGTGCTTCTGAGATTGAGTCATGTTCTGCAAGATACTCGTATTGATAAATTGACAATTATTAGATTGTATAGTTGTTACAAGATCCAAATATTACTTTACTTAAATGATCAAACATGATAACAAGTTCATAATATTTGGGAGCCAAAAACTGAGATTATGGTTACTTTGGAAAGGTCAAAGACCAAAGCTTTGTTACACAATTATTGTTACATTGAAAATTTGCTTATTATATTGCCTTACATTAAGGCCAATGCATTAGTTAGTAAATTTACGTGATCAACCTTTTGATGTGTGTGAATAGAAACAGAAGGAGCCTATTTCTGCAGTTGCTTCTATTGCTATGATTGCTTGGCTTACAATGATAATATTAGAGCTAAACCCCTTTTCATTTGGCTGGGGTGATTTGAAGAGAAAATAAAATAAAATAGTATCTTCTCCTAAATTACTCTTTTGGATGAGAGATTTGGAGAGGAAAGAAAGGGAGTTAATAATTACTACTTTTGGCCTTCATTTTTTTGCATAAAGATTATTTTTGTGGAACTATTGGAACTGGTCTTTGTTATTATGATTGAAGATCAACAGTAAAGAAAAAAATTGGAGCATCGATTACCTATGCGGTGAAGCTTGCAGATATATATTTTCATCGCCTGCTGCATCATCGACCATAAAAAGTCTGATCTATATTTCTCTCACTCTCTGGTTTTTTGTCAACATGGAGACTTCCAGTCTCAATCCTTAAAGAGGCACCCCTATTTGATCTATTAATTGTTTCTTTCTTCTTTGTAGTAGGTTCAAACACTCTTTGAGTGTTGGAGCTTATTATCTCTAGTTTGAGTGTGGTGAGTTTACAAATTGAGGGTCGAGTGATGGGGAGCAGACACTTTTTAGTGATATTTTTATGCCTAATTATTTGTTGTGCAGGTTGACAAGCTGGCCTACCTTTAGGAATGGAGGGATGAGTGTTTGTGGGTATATATTTAGATATATGTGTGAGTGTGTAAGGCTATAGGCCTAGTGATGTGAGTTACCATATTGTTATTCTAAGTGTTTATATGCAGGTACTTAAATATGCTGGTACTTTTGTTAAGGGAGTCCATTGTTATGAGTCAAGTGTTGGGAGCTCTAAATTTTTGGAGTGTTTTTTTCTTTTCATTCCCTTACTTGCTTTTGTTGCTGAGTGTGTGCATGCACATTTTTTCTGTTCCTCATCTATTGTTTTCTTTATACCATGGATTTGATCTTGGCTCTTGCAAATGATTATTTTTGTTGCAATTTCTTACCTTTTTGTTTCTTGTGTAGTGGTGTAAGGCCTTTTGGTGTTTGACTGCTAGTTGCTGGCTTTCATGACAAAGGTCCACAACTATATTGGGTATGTCATTTGGGTCCTCATTTGATATTGACCTTAATTGTGTTGGAGTTGCCTAGCTGATTCATTCATTTTCATTTATGGTTGGATTACCTTCTTTATTTTTATACTTGGATGGATAACCAGCCCAACTTTCGAAGATTTTGGGATATAGCTTGTTCTATTAGATTATTTTTTAATGTGGGTTGGGATATCTCTAATCAAAGGCTATCCAATTTTTATTCTTCTTTCACATGTGCCACTACCCAGAAATTATTTTGTAGTCAAAGTGCGTAAAGCATAATAACCACATTATCTCAATTATTTCCAAACACACATCTTTGTGAATTTCTTGCCTTTATTTTGCCTTTAGCCCAAAATTATTTCTAAAGAAGAGGCAAATTTTGCCTCTAAATTAATTTGTGCTTTCATTTTTTAGATCAAAAATTGTTTGGAGAGATGCAAAATATAGTCAAAGAATTCAATAATTTTGTGCTTCAAATTTTTTCATTTTTTAATATATGTAATCATAGTTAAATTTTTTATTTTTATTTTTTATTAATTCCTTTGTATGTACTTTTGAACATTCAACTTTCATTTATGAAATATAACATTATTCCATTCAATATGTGATTGTGATTGAAAGGATAATATATAGTGTGTATTACATTCTTCAAATGCGTACAAAAATAATATTGATTATTCTTCAAATATATTGAACCCTTTTTTATCACACGCATTAACTGTGATGAGAAATGCATATAACGTGTAATCTTATTTCATTATTAATCACATGTTTTATTAGATATTAATCACGTTTAAAATATTTATTATCACAGGTTTTATTAGTTATACATCACACATAAAAAGTGTGATCTAAATGTTTATTATCACACTTAAAAAGTGTGATCTAAATATTTATTATTACACACATAACGTGTGATGAAATCATCTTTTAATAATACTCAAAACGTGTGATTAAAAATGACTCTTTTTAATCACTCTTAAAGATCACACTTTCGTGTGATTAAATAACATACATCACACATAAAAAATGTGATCTATTTATGATTTTGTTGTAGTTAGGCCAAGTTTGGCATGATTGAAAAAAGACAAAAAGTCAAAAAGTCACTATCCTATTTAAGTCACATCATCTTATTTAAGTCACATCACCTCTCTAACACATCACTTCAAACCCAACCCAAACCCAACCCATAGTTCATAAAAAATCAAAAAGTACACTTATTTAGTCTTCCCAAACTAGGACTTAATATATACCATTTAATCTCGTCATCACTATGAGATATTAAGGAATGGTCTTCACAATTGGAAAATCTTAACAGCGACTCTTCCCCCCCTTCTCCTAATCTTTATGTTGTCTTTGAATGGGGCTGACAACCTTTTGACCCACTTATATAAAAATATATATAAACCCTAATAAGATAGGAGAAGGGACCGGACCTAAATAAAATAATCATAAGGCCCTCCCATTAAGGAGCCCAAATAACTTGGAATAGGCATTACACCTCCATACCACATAGCTACATAAAATAATAAATACACTAAGATGGACCATGATCTAAAACCGTATGGATCACTATACCAATTTTGGGCTCATACTAGTCAATCCGTCTTAATCACTTTCAACCCATTTTTCATTGTGACAATTTGTTTTGGGTGACCGCTCAAACAGTGGAAAGACTGCTCGAGCGGAGCTAAGGTGCTCCCAGTAGTTTGTTTTACAGGTCGAGGGAACAAGTGGTCACTCTAGCGAAGATGAGAGGGTTCTCAGTATCTCATTTTGCAGGTAGGGATACTGAGAAATCTCATTTACCGCTCGAGTGGTCTGCGCGATATCAGTCACTTAAAAAGTGACTTTTAGATCATTTTCTTCACTTATTCTTTTCTCTCTTCTTTCGTCTCTCTCTAGCTCCAAAACCATTAGCTACTTCTCTCTAGAAATCTTCCATTTCTACTTAGATTCACAAACCCATTGGTTGATAAAGTTGAAGTTTAAGTAAGGACTAAGCTTTCTACTGATTGGATTGGGATTTCGCGAAGAGTTTGTTGATTATCTATCTTTTTGGTCTTGAAATTTAAGGTATGACTACTTTTAACTTTGTATCTCTTTGATTTGGAAATGATTATTTGGCGTTGCCGTGACATTGTTGAGTTGATGGATGCTGAAGTTATAAAATGAAGTTTTTCTTTCAAAAATAGTATTTTCCCTACAATTTTCTTAAGATTTCTACTTTTAGCCATGGATTATGGAAGTTTTTGATGAAAACTAATATTATATATAGTGGAGGGGAAAAAGGCCCAAATCTTATAAAAACCCTAATTTTGAAATTTTAGAAATGATGTAATAAAGTGAAATTGACTCTTAATTCTTTAGATTGATGATTGGCTTACGATAATAAAGATGTATTTGAATGGAGAATTGTAAATCTGAAATCTTCTTGAGATATTGGATATCCTCACTTTATTTTTGCCATAATTGCTTGGATGTGAAAGATTACTTTTAATTTAATGAATGTATGAATACTTGGAAACTTCAGAAAAATTGTTATGGGGGGAGGTAAATAGCATGTGAGTCCGGGTAGAGAGTCAGTTTTTAGAAAAATAGTTGTGTTGTGTTGGTACCCGCGTAGGGAAATTTAGGTGCCCAATTGCCCTGTCTTGAACTTATCACCGGACGGATATGGGAAACATTTTTGGGTGTCCTCTAGTCCTGCCGTGTTGTAGTTGGTAAAAGTGGAAAAAGAGATGATTTTAGGTGTCCATTTCCAGCTGTATTAACAACCGACAAATGTGGGAATATTTTGGTTACGAACCTAGTTATATGTATGTATAGGGACTCTCCTTAAGGACTTAATGGCTTTTTTACCCTCAGTTTGGAATTATCAAATTTTATGGAAATGGTGGATTCTTGTATTCCCTTTTATAATAACACTAATAGTTGAATTAAATATGTTTTGGGTTGTGATGATGATGCCATATGGATCTCTAAATAACTAGATACTTTGTTAAAAGTTTTTCTAATGGGTATCTTGCTCATTCCTATCTAACATTTTAGGACTTGTGGCCACCGCCCCAATGAGAAGGAGGTGGAAGTTTTGTGTTGACCGGAGCGTGAACTCTCATTGATGTATTTTGTGGGAGCTCTAAGCATTATTGTTTTGGGACCGTGAGACCATTTTGTTGTAACAAGGCATGGCCTTGATATTTGTGAGCCACTGCGGCATTTTGTATTAACTCCTCTAACTTCTTGAACTATGCTAATGTTGATGTAACTAAGAACTGAACATGGAAATTTGTATTTTTGAAGTAATAGTTCAATGAGAAAGAGGGTACTGGATTAATGTTGTTGGTTGGTGATGAATGGATTAACATTTATTATATTGTGAGTAATGTTTTATGATTAATAATTTGGGGGTGTTACAAATTGGTATTAGAGCTAACCAGGTTTAAATACCTTGTGTTCGTGGGAAGTGGCTAGAAGCATAACGGGTTTGCCATGCTAGGCAAGGATGTTAATTTCTTAACATGATTATGTTTTTATGTGACTATGTGTGTATGGGATCAAACTTCTAGGATACAACTTGGATTCACTGCACTCATTGAAGTCCTTTTGGAACGGCACTTGACCAATACTTTTTCCACTTGGAAATCTTTGAGCATTGTGGAACTTGTTGATATCTTAGAGGGATGGTTCGTATGTGCTCTATGTGACAAGGTGCTTATGTGGTTTGCTCTATGTGATTTAAATGTATGTATGGTCTCATGCTAGTGCATGTGGTACGGGTGAGATTGTGGAAAGGTGAGTCACGAATTTAATTCTATCTCTATTTCTTATAGGATGTCAGGACGTGGTAGAGGTTGTGGTACACCTCGTCGGGATTGTCAGGATATTCCGGCTCCGACAGAGATCCCTCATTAAGAAGATTATGGCCGTCCAACCGGTCCAAGATGCAATAGAGGTTTTGGCCTGAGAGATGACAAGGGCTCTTAGAGAGTACATGGACATATTAAGAGCCGAACAAGTGGCTAGGAACGTAGAAAGAGAGACTAGAACTACTTTTCTGAAGAAGTAATTCTTCCGTTCCAACCCCACCGAGTTTAGTGGCGGTCCCGACCTTATGAAAGTAGATGAGTGGTTAGAATAGGTAGTCAAATCTTTTGAGATCTTGGACATTCATGAGGGTGAGCTTCAGGTGGCATTGGCAGCCTATCAATTAAAAGGGGAGGTCGGGCAGTGGTGGAAGTATGCCAAGAATCGAATTGAGCACACCTAGGAGGCATTTTGTGACACTCCAAATTTTGGAAACATCGATAATATAATACAACGATACACCGGGGTTTAACTAGTGGATACACAACATTTTTAAGCACAAAATACAAATAATTACACTAAAAGAAAATATTAATAATAGTTATAGATAAAATTCTTCAAGCCTTTAAATATAGATCAGTTTCTTAATACAAAAAGATTATCCAAAATACAGGAAATATAAAATCTAATCTCTAAGGCAGCCATGGTTCCTCAAAGCTTTTAGGGATTCCGTTCTTGGTGTAAAACTCGCCTTCACTTGGCGTAAAACGCCATGAGCTTGAAATGCCCAGTAAACACACACACCCTGTCCATTTTTCCATTCCAAATACACAAGTAAAATAACGGCATAATCATAACATACAGCAAAAACAATAATTAAGCAAAGCTTATAATAAATTTCAGTTCTCATGAATAACAGTCAATTTATATATATATATATATATAGGAGATATTTGTATTTATTAGCATATAATAATAGGCACAAGTACATTAATTAATAAAATATTACAATTAAAGTTTGGAATAAAATAAAATAGAAGTATATAGGGACCAAGTCTAAATTTATGAAACCTTGATATTTATTATTAATATATTAACATTAGAAAACAGTTAAAATAATAAATTCAGGTCTCGTTAAATTAAAGTGCAAAGAAATGCGAGAAACCGAGTGAAAATGGCATTATCGGGAATTAAGATTTTAAAGTAATTAATCTATAAGTATAAGGTCTAATAATTAATACCAGGGCTTTAAAGGTGATTATTAATCTACTGAGATCAATTAGGGTTTACTCAAGTTAATCCGCAATGCTTCCCGATTCTAGGGTTTAAAATGCAATTAAGCGAAAATTCAAGGGCTTTATTGAAATAAGCTCAAGGTTAGGGATTTAATGGTAATTACAAAAATTAGGGTCTCTACACATTTACACACCCCTTTCAGGAGAAATTTTAGGTTTCAAAGCAAAATCAAAATCTCATTTAACTCCATGATTAAACTCTTTTCATGAACTCAATGTTTTCAAAACTTTTTCTTTCTCTTTTTCATAGTATAAAATTGAATGACTTAAATTCCTTCAAAATTCATGCTGCATGCAAACATAAAACCCAATTACATCAAAGTGTTCAAAATCAAACTCAATCTAATGAAATCTTAAAATTATTTTCCGTGATTATTAACCTAGCTCATGTTCTTCAATTTAGTCTTAATTTCTTCCAATTACATGACGTTGATTCCAAACTCATCTTTAATTTCAAGTGTAATACAAAGATTCTACAAAAAATCTAGCATAAATTTCATACCTTAAACTTTAATTTTAGCATGTTTGGTTGATTTTCCTCTATTTTCCCTTGTTCTTCCTTCAATTCACAAGCCTTGAGTTCCTCTCTCTCTCTCTCTCTCTCTCTCTCTCTCTCTCTCTCTCTCTCTCTCTCTCTCTCTCTCTCTCTCTCTCTCTCGGCTCTTCTCCAGCCAAGATGAATACACTACATTCCTTTCTTTTGTTCCATGTACTCTCAGCTCTTCTCCAGCCAAGATGAATACACTACATTCCTTTCTTTTATTCCATGTACACGTTCACATACACACTCCAATACAACAAATTAGAAGACCCTACATACTTCTTCTCAATTGACTAAATGAATAAATTAACTTAGTTATTAATTTATGAATTAACTTAATTAAAATCCACTGAATTTTAATCAACACCACACTGATTCGTATACGATTGGTCGCTCGAGTGGTCTGTAACAGAGAACAAGAGCTTGTATTTGTTATTAGTCACGACCCAAACCACCCTATAGGTTAAGCATCATAACTCGTCATCTGATCAAACTTAACAGTTATAAGGTTATTGATAGAGTAAACCGCTCGAGCACTTTGTCAATAACCATATAACTGTTAAGTTTTAATGACTGTTCATGACCAACTACTCCAAATTTAGAATTACCTTTCTTATTTGTACACATGATACCTATCGGAAACTAAGATAATTACTATGTGATAATATTTCCATATAAACTGAAAATTTCTGTTATAGATTGACATGTGAAACTTTGTTTGAGAATACTACATTATATGCATAACTTTAAAAAAAAAAAAAAAAAAAAAAACAAACAAAACAAAACAAAACAAAACAAAAAAACCCTTTGACATAGTCAATAAAGGTTAAATGACTGTTCTTTTGGGAAATAATGGATTACGAATTGCATAGGAATAATGTAAGGACCATTATTGTCAATAGACTTGAAAGACCAAGAACTTGTATTTGTTATTACTAATGCATTGATTATTAAATTCAATTTGAAGAATCTAGCATGTCAATAGAGAAGTACTTTGACTTATTTGAAGTTAAGAAGGATTATAAATATCATTTGTGATCAATTCTCAACTATTTGGAGACATGTGGGTTATTTGGAAATATGTGAATTATTAGAAGATACGTGGTTAGCTAAATAAAGGTATATGAGTTATGTGATTAATGTGTTTTATGTTATGATGTTATAAGGTATGTTATGATGATACGAGGTCAACTTCAAGATCCACTCATGTTATTGATCATTATTGAATGGCCTTTGATGATAATAGAGACTGTGATGAAACTTCAATTTGGGTTATTAACCAACAAATAAATAAAAATGAGTTGAACTCCTGTGATGAGAAAATCAAATGGTAAGGAAGTTACTTGGAAAAGAGAAATGAAATAAAGCAAACCTATATGATTGGGTTTCAGGTACAAGTGCCTTAAGTTTGGAGGACCAAACTTTCTAAGGGGGAGAGACTATGATGACCCCACCATGTATAATAATTGGCATTCAATTAATTAAGAAGATTTAGGTTTTAATTGTCCAATATGTTGAATTAGTTTGGGATTTATAAGAATTATGGAGTTTAATTCGTATATGATATGATTAAGGATTTATTTTGGAATTAGAAATTGAATGCCTAAAATGCTTAAAAAGATAAAATTGATGAGTTGAATCAGTTTAATTGTAAGTATTAGACCATATGGGAGTTTAATTAAATATTTGATTCAGTTTAGTAAAATTAAGATTCGATTAATTGGGTCTGAATTGGAGTTAATTATGTTAATTAAGTTATGAGGATTGAGAATTATGATTATTATAGATTAAATTTATGTATAAGGTGTCCAATTTGAGTATGTAATTTATTAACGAAGATTTTGAGTTTGATCCGAAATTGAAGGTTTTAATGTTTTGGGAAACCAAAATTGATGATGGTAATAAGTTTAATTTGATATTTGGAGCTTTTAGGGAGTTTGATTAAAAAGCTGATTCAGATTGATAAATTTAAATATAATTAATTGAGCTTTAATTGAAGTCAATTAAACTAATTAAATTATGTGGGTTTTGTGATTAGTTATGATTAATTAAATTATATGCTAATCAAGATTTATTAAGACTAAGTGTTGCCTAATTAAGTCAATCTTAATCATAAATGGAATTGTGGAATGGTTTATAATTCGAGGGTGTATGTGGGTGAGAGTGTGCTAAGAAATATGTGTGTATGCATATAAGTGATGTGTTGAATTCAAAGAAGTGTGCATGTGTGCTTGTGTGGTGTCAGGAGGTGTAGTGTGTGTATATGTTATTTGCTGGTGAGTTATAGATGAATTGTTCATTTGTTTGTGCTAATAGTTCACTTTAGAGAGAGAGAGAGAGACTAACTCTAGAGAGAGTGAGTTCCAAAATTGTGAAGAGAAGAAGAATTGTAGGAGAAGCTGAAGATTTGGCTACAACTCTTAAAGCTAAAGACTCTAGGTAAGATTTTAGTCCTTAATTCTTGTAGAGGAATCATCTAAAAGTTGAATTTATGAAGTAATTGGGTTTAATTACATGAAATTTGTTAAGAAATGTCAAAAAGATGATGAATAGTAAACTAAGTTCATATCCATGGTTGTATGTCTCGTGTTTCATCATTTTTTTAACTTGGTTTTGAAGTTCCTACATACATAAGAGCATATATCTTGCACGTTTTCAGAAAAATTCATGGCTCACATGTTTAATTTCATGTTTTGAAAATCAAGAAGAAATAGAATCCAATTGTAAGAAATTTTGCATATAATGAAAAGAAAAGAAAAGAATTAAGGTCAAGAACTAAGAAACTAATTTAGAAAATTTATCGATTGAGTTTAATTTGTGTTATTTTTCATGAATTTGGACTTCATCTTTACATGCATCAATGAATTTTTAAAAGATTTGAAGGATTTGAGATTATATTCATGAAATTAGAAAGAAATTGGGTTTTGAACATGAAATGGGTTGCATGCATGTTCATGGTTATGGAAACTAATTATTTTGGATTTGATTTTGAATATCTTACATGGGTTTGAGTCTAATTCCTAGATGCATGTAAAAATTCTACAAATTTTGATACTCTAATTGTACATACATAAAAGATTTCTAAGAATTGATTCCATGTGTTGATGAAGCAAGAACTAAATTTTGGACAAATTATGAGTCTATGAAAAATGAGCATAATTTTTATATTAAAGGAGTTTTGATGTAAATGGTTTAAAAATGATCAAGTTTTCTTAATTATTTAAGGGGTTCTACATTTTTAGACAAGCCATGTTTAAACCTAAGTTTTGGAATTATATTTTGAAAGCTTAATTCATATTTTAGGACTTATGAGTTTGAAATTGGGTTTAATATAAAGGAAATGAATTAAATTTCAATTTGGACAAATTAAGAAGGTTTTTGTATTAAGAATTGGAAATTAGTCATGTGTTCATATTTATTAATGACATAACATGTTTAAATTGAGTCTTGCATGAGTCTAAACTTGAAATGAAATTTGGAAGCTAAATTTGCAGTTGTGAAAATCCAAAAAATTTACACACTGCTCGAGCGACCAATTAGTGGCTCGAGCGAACATTACAAGCTTCTAGTATTTTTACAGATAATACAGTCTGCTCAAGCAACCAAGTGGTGGCTCGAGCATTCAGGCTATTTTCAGCATGTTTTGAAAAATCACACTTTGTTCATATTGTCATCTCATCTCCTCCAAAACATTTCTAAGCAAGAATTATGACTCAATGAAGATTAATGAGCTAACAATCAACATAAATTAGTTGGTTAAAGAATAAATCATTAATTTAGTAGTAATTGATTAAGAAGCCAAGTAAGAAATCCGTCTATTTGGAAAAGAACGATTTAGTAATGAAAAAATATGTGAAATGAGAATATAATTCATTTGAATAAAGAAAGAATAAACATAGTAGAACTTCAGATTACTTAGATAGAAAAAGACAAGAGAAGTCAAGTTTGATCAAGGAGGTGATATTGTGTTTCAATGTGTATATATTATGTGTTTGTGTAGGTCACGTGCTATCGTCTGTCTAACCTATCTGATCTGCTTCTAGAGCTATCTATGAGTAGAAACTTTGTAAAGATATGTTTGATTATATGCATTTTCTGATTATACGTTAAACTCTATTTTCTAAAATGTTATTTTCTGATTAGAATGAATGATTGTCCAATTTCTTAAATGTATTTGTGGCATCCTTAGCATTATGTGTATCTATCATGTGTTATTTGTTATCTGGTACCAAGGTTTCACGTGGGTTTCATTCATGGAACTGATTAAGCATAATCAACTATTTGATTTGCATGTGGGTCTTTATAACCAATCTGAACTGTTACTCTGCACTGGGAGGTGAAAAGTCGAAATTGTCTCTGAAAAACTTGACATGACCCACTGGACCAATTCTTGTTCGGCTAGCTAATTTTGTGTCCGGCGGCCAAATAATAGGACTAGCATAGTTCTTTTGTACAGGCAAAGTCTTGTTTTGCTCAAATGGTCTTTGTTTCTATCTAGGAGGAGAAAACAGTGTTCAAATCAATTTTAGAGGATCAATGTGCACTCAAAAGGTCAACTAAACAACGGTCGATTCCAATTTATACATAAGAAGTGTTATATTAAACACGGGAGGTTTACAAGAGGTTCACAAGGGCCTCTAGCCCATTACAGTTGGTATTTCACAAAGGGGTTTCATTATACACAAGTTCTAGCTATCAAAACTATACAAGGAACCCTTTATCTCTGAGAGCAGAGAAAAGGCACTACCGAGGCTAGTCTAAACTGATGAGGCAAGGCTACAGTTCTCCAAAAGGTATATGAGGCCCCCCAGTGCATCTTCATCACTGCTGGAATTACCCCAATCATTGGGGCTTTTCCAACATCAGAAATCACTTGCATCATGTCCCCGTCATTGCTACTACAATGGGAAGTCCGAAGTAGGAGGTTAGAGTAGCTCTACGTTTTCATCCTGGAATTAAGAAAGGTGTCCATGCGAAAAGAATGAAAAATAGTGGTATTAAACCAGAAATGGGACAAAGATGAAAAATTCAACGAAGTAACCTCCAAGAAGTTTGGGAAGTATAGAGGAAAAAACCTAGAGGTGGAGGGCCTTAGCCATACCCATACTTATGTCCTAGTGCTTGATCGAGTCCATAGAAATTACCTTGAGCCCGAGCATAACTCACAGATCGTCCATAGGCTTCATCGTGACCTTGGACCTTTCTTCCATCATTGTTATTGGTCTCTCTCGAGACGACTCATGGTTCATCCCTACCTTTACGGATGAGTCTTTGCCCGCCACCACAGCCTCTGGAACGAGCTCTTGCATGCTCTAAGTCTAAGTCTAGAACTACGACGTCACTTGAGCTATCATCAGAGGAGTCATCGTTGTCTGGGTAGTGAGGGAAATCAACCTTGAGAGGAGAATGAGGAGAAAGAGGAGGAGAAGTATTCCCAGCTATAAGAATATAGTGAGAGTAATGAGGCCACCCACAACAAAGGTTTCAAGTGGCCATAAAGAGCCTTCAAATGGTTTCGAGCCTTTTTCATAAACAGTCAAAGGTTGAAAATTCAAATCTTCCCCAAGGGCCACCCGAATAGTTTGACCAAATTGATGTTTGACCGACCGGACAGAATTGTGTTCGGCATCTAGAAAATCTCCTTGGAGTGATTCAATGTGCTTCAATATATAAATGGATCCAGTTTCAACTAGAGAAGGGAAAATGATGTGTTGTAGATCTCAGAATGACAATGTGTGCTCAAATTTAGAGCAAGACGAGAGCCAAAGGTCATCCATTTACAAAAAGTAGTTATATATATATTTATGAGCTACAACCACGAAGTTGATTACGAACAAATGGCTACAAAAGATGTTTTTTGCACAAAGATAAAAAAAAAACATCTAACTATACAAAGGGATAAGAAGCGAAAAAGGATAACAAAAGTGAGACTGATCATATGCAAGAACTAAACAGCAGGCGCAGTTATCCTGAGGGATAACGGAGCGCTAACTCCATCGGGCCAGTCATCGTCATCGCTGGAATCATCACCGAGGTCACCACTACTATAGGAAGGGTCACTGAAGTAATCGTCAAGCTCATCATTCTCCTCATCCTCATCGCTACTGATGACAATCACCTCTGAAGGGGAAGCAACCTCATCATCCTGCAAAAAGAAGAAGTGAGAACCGTTAGCAGAAGAACATGTATACAAGTAGTTCAGAAAAGGATCAGCTTCGGGCGTTAAAGAATTTAACCTCATCAAAGAAATCAGGGAAGTGTTAAGGGAATGGACTCGGAGGCAAGGGACCTCATCCTCATTGTCCCCTGCATCCTTGGCCTTGTCTCTCATCTAAAGCTTGGCCTGGCCAATAGTAACTCCCCCGCCACGAGCCTAGTTCTGAACAAGCTCATGACCTGCTGGCCATCTGTGATTCCTGCTACCACCACGAGCCCGTCCTAGACCATGCCTTCTTGCGTAAGTTGTGGCATAGGCAAGCTCCATGTCCACATTCTCTGTTATGGCAATGGAGATCACTTCTGCCATAGTGTTCCCAGAAGGAGAACCACTGTCCTCCAGAGTATCTGGTTCATTGAAACCAATGGGCAAATATGGAGGAAAGGGGAGGAAATCATCATTGTCCATAGGTAATGCTTAGAAATGGTTTTACAGAGAGTGAGAGGTGTTTTCAGATGAAAATGAATGGAAGCTGGATGGTCACGCCTTTTATAAAATTTCAAAGATGTGAAAAGTCAGTTTTGTCCCTAAAATGGCCCTGACTAAGCCGACCGGTTAAATATATATTCAGCCAGATAATTTATGATCTGGCTAAATGATCATCAGCAGTATATTGAGATGAAGATGTTTAGAATAGTTGTTATCTCCATCATATTCTGAAATGCAGTCATTTAGTGGCTCCAATGAGGGAAAGGTTTGCCCTCATTGTGTTGTGTTTCTCCTACATTTGCCTCAGCGATAGGATGCTTCTGTTGTTGCAATCACCCTCTGCACGTGTGAGGTGTTTTGGTTAGCCACCCTTGGTTAATACCATCTCCTTCTCGGGTTGATGGTTAATACCCCGCTTGATTAATACCATCCCCTTCTCGGGTTGATTGTTAACACCACCCTCAATTAATGCCGTCTTCTTTTCGGGTTGATGGTTAATACCATATTTCCTCCATTCACGTTGTGGCGTGTTTGGAATGTTTAGGGATTCGCCTTTGTTGATTACCAATCAGAATTGGAGTTCGCTATCGTTGTGACTACTAGTCATGTACAAGTTTAACTTCTGCTCTCGGATAATACCATCTCCTTCTCGGGTTGATGGTTAACACTACCCTCGACTAATACTATCCCCTTTCCAAGTTAATGGCTAACACCACCTTTCCTCCCCTCGTATTGCGACGTGTTCGGGGTGTGTTGTGAAGTTTTTTGTCGCTGTGACTACCGGTCAAGTACGACTTTGGCGGAGGCTATCCTTTTGTTCCTCCCTGTGTCGCGGCACGTGTGTGGTTTTTTGCATTCCTTTCATTCGTGGAGCATACTTGTATTATGCGTAATATTCTTTACTCTATCCATGGTTGTTTGCATGCTTTATGTAGTTTGCACAAGGTTCACCTCTTTTATGTGCGATCTTTGTAGCTTTATCACTGTTGCATCTTGTTGCATTGCATAGACCATTGATTTTCAAACTGGCGGTGTATTAGTAAGCCCAACTTTCAAACCAAAATTGGTTTCACGTGGTGTGTAAATCCAATTCTCAAATTGCATTTCATTTACATTTTGCTCCTGAACTATACTGGTTTGATTCCTTGTAAAGGGATACATAGGCAACCCTCGGGTTCAACTGGCTTCACATGGCGTGTAAGTCCAATTCTCAAATTGCATTTTTTCCCTAAACTACACTAGTTTGATTCCTTAAAAAAGGATACATAAGTAACGCTCGGGTTTAACCAAATTTTAAATGCATTTTGTCTGTTTGCCCAAATCTTGTAGCCTCGTCAAAAGGGTCATCTTCGAGATTTGACATTCACTCATGTCACGAAATGACGCATCGAGATCTATCAAAGAAGGGCAACTATAGACACTCCATGTTTTACCAGCCTTAAAACTTGGGCGCACTTTCTTGGGTATCCAATGATGAAAACAAGATGTGCTAGTTCTATGGATCTATCAGCAATAAGTCTAAGGTTTAAGTCTTAAACCATCCAAACACCTATTTTGGCCAAAATTCTTTTCGACCAAATGGAAACCTTTTTCAAAATGAGTTTGGTCTTGTAGTTCCAAACATTACCAATATGTCTTGAGGTTCATTATTTCTCAAACCAGAGTGTCATTTACTTTCAAACAAACTAAGCAACGAACACAGTTGGAATGAATAGAAGAGGTGAAATCCTCTAAAATACCTATTTCTCCTTTCAATTTGTGCTACCTTGTTAATCCACTGATGCATTTTCCAACTGGCCAGACAACATTTCATGGCCGACTCAAAATACATTCAGCCGAAAACAAATGGTACGGCTGGCTGAATTGTCCAAGTACAGAGTATTTCGGGAATTTCAGCTTGTTCAACACACTTTCCACAAATATCTCAGATATTTACACCTGAAGCTCTATAAATAGAGTTTAGTGGCTCATTTCAAAGGGTTGAAAGTTTTTCCCAAGGCTTATACAAGGATTGAGACCTCTCCTCCTCTCTTTTCTTTATTACCTACCTGCCTCCTCCAACTTTCAACAACCAAACACCATTGAAGCTTAATCCTAAGCTTCTTGCTGAGGTTCTTGGACATCTTAAGACATATTTAGAGGATCTTGAGGGAACTAAGAGGGAGTTTGTAAGACTAAAAGACTCATCCTCTTTAAGAGGTGAGATTATTGCACTTCCAACCATTTTTCTCCCTTTTTTTTTTTTTTTCATTTTTAACTCTATTCTCATTATACAGTTGTTGTAATCATGTAATAAGTCCTCATAAATGTGGTTGGGAGTAGAAATTAGCCACTCAACTATTGATTGATAGTTTTTCTCTCTTTTCTTGCTTTCTCTAGCTAAAATCTATTGATATTGTGTATTTTGGAACTTTGTGGATGTGATTGGGAGTAAAAATTAGCCATCCATTCACAAGTTTGATATGTAGAATAGATTTTTTTTTTCATACACATCTTCTCTTCACATATCTCATCATTTAAGCATATTTCCATGTGTCTCAACCCATGCTCAACATTAATGAGTGATAGGGGTTGTTTCATAGGATTACTTGGGTAATCCTTGGGATTTGATGTTGAAAAGATTGTGTTATTTCCTTCTATTGATTAGTTTGGAAGTAAAATAAGAGATTTTATGTCAAGTGCATTGAGATCTCTCTTCTCAATCATTTGTGAACATAGAAAGGGGTGGAAACACCCTTGTTCCATGAATAGAAAAAGAGTTTCCAATAGCTTTTAATGAATCCCTTATTTTCAAAGCAAAGCTTCCACTAATAAATGATGTGCATTAATCTACTGTCTCAAATTAATAGCATAGAATTGGGCATTAACCTGCCCTTATTCACAAAGAGATGGTGTAAGTTTACATCTATTTCTTATGCTTGAATTTGGTCTCCCTTTAATCCCTTTAATTTGTTAATTTGTTGTGAAATATATGTTGCATTTATCTGTTTATGCTTTTGATTGAGGGTTGAGGCCCATCTATCTCGTCCTTAAGTAATTTCCGTGAATGGAAGTGGTAGAATGGACAAGCACCCCTTAGGAAAGGTCCTAGGCTTTTGTTTTGGATTTTCTGCACCAACCTGAATCTTACTTGGAAGAAGGGTTCGACTAGCAATGTTCATGTTCGGCCAGCCCATTTTGTGTCTAGCCGGAGGATCTTCCCAAGAACAGAGCATATAGTTTGGGGGGAGTGCTCTCCAGGGTGATTTTGGAGCTACTGGATAAATTATCTTGTTTATTTATTATGTTTTGTTAGATTCAGTAGTAGTTTGGCTGAATTCATTTATTGATGTAATAATTTCTCCAACCCTCCGTCTTTTCTTTTATTTTCTATTCAATTGTTGTGACAATCTTTCTCTTCCCTCCCTTCTTATTCAAACTGTTGTAATAATATTCCAACTCTACATCTTTCTAACCCTTTTATTTAAATGTTTTCTGTATAGCATTGTCACGACCCAAACCCACCCCTATGGGTTTAGCACCGTAACTGGCCAGTAATCCGTGGATTACCAAAGGCCTCTGAACAGATTAACAAATAATAAGGGGCTGCGGAAGCAATAATACAAAATAGACAAGGTCCAATGAGTTGTGATAACATACATGGGACAGAACATTTTAAAACTTACTATAGATATATAAGCATGCCAGTCCGGATACACAATATTTACAAATATTTACAGAAGTGAACTTCCCAAGATCTGACTTTACAAATAGTTACAGAGACTAGCATGAAAATAAAAACAGCCTTGGCGTTAGACTTCAGACGGAACCTCCTCGGGAGGCACAACGGTTGGCTGACCAAAAACAGTACAAAAGGGTGTCAACTCTGGCCCTGGTCAAGTGTCGGCTCACCTACATACATAATATAAACTGTGAGCGAAAGCCCAGTGAATAATAACAGAGTAAAGGGGTTATATGAATGATGTCCAGCACAAGTTAGAATCCATCATTTAAATCAGAGCATAATCAGACTTCAAAACAAAAACAGATTCATATACATTTTCATATTCAGATTTTGCATCAGATCATACGTGGTACACCCATTAGCTATCAGAACAGATTAGTCCCGAGACCCACATACACATTTGGTACCAACGACCACAAAGGTCCATAACTTACGCGCAAGTAGCCATGGTATTGTTACCCCCAGGCAAGGGCCACGTGCAGATTGGCCGCAGTATTGTTACCCCCGGGCGAGGGCCAGATGCAGATTGGCAGCGGTATTATTACCTCCGGGCGAGGGCCACATGAACTAAGGGTGCCACAATTACTTTTTAAGAAAATTGGACATTCATTCATCATTAGTAAGATAGCATTTTAGAAAACAGATTATACCATACCAGTCAGAAAATACTTAGGTTAAGCATAACTTTATAGAGTTATTACTCACAGTGGGCTTGGAGACAGACAGACAGAGCAGATCGATCAGACAGGACGCGACACGTGACCTAAACGACACATAACAGATACACACTTAAAACACACGTTCTAAATGTACAAAACTTATGCCGATAGTTCTTAGTGTGTTTCTAACCTTAAATCCTCACTATAGAGTCTTAAACATGGCCTAGGAATGCCTAGGATGGAATGAGGATACAAAGATGCACTTCAAGACACTTTACAAAATTTTGCTAAAACAGGGGTCCCGTTCGAGCGTGGCCTTCTACGCTCGAGCGGACATGCAGACAAAAGGAATCCGCTCGAGCGTGGATTACTCCGCTCGAGCGGACTGCAAGCTACAGTAAAAGTACTAGATGCACGAAATTCACGCTCGATGGGCGCTCAATACCCGCTCCAGCGTTAGACATAAGTCCTCGCTCGAGCGTATATTACCCCGCTCGAGCGGACTGTAAACACATGCAAAGTACTGGATACACGCATTTCCCGCTTGAGTGCTACTTTCCCCGCTCAAGCGGACTGCATGAATTCAGTGTGTACGCTCGAGCATGGAGTTCCCCGCTCGAGCGTGAGTCCAAAATCTGGAATTTCCAGATTTGAATCTCAAGCTCAAAACTCAACTACAATGCATCAAATTCGATCTTTTTGGGCTAATTTTCTGGAAAACTTTTGTAAACTCATAATATGACATGTTTTGAAGATCAATTTGCTAAATCAAAGCCCAAAGGTAGTTCAATTAAACACAATTTCAAGAAAAACTTCAAGAACAAAACAAGAGCTTACACGCAAGTGTTCATTTTAAATCCAATGTTCTAAAACATGACCAAATGTAAGATTGAACTCAAAATCATGATGAACTCATGGACTATAACTAGAATATGGTCTTGCATGCAAGAATTTCCATGAAAACACTTCAAAATGCTAAGATATGAACATGCATGCATGATACAAGCTTCAATTCAACATTTTCAACCAATTCTTGTCTTAAACTCTAAACTTCCATGAACCATGCAAGAATTAAACTTAAATGCAAGCTTAAGAAGTTGGTTCTCCTACCTTAGACCTTGAATTACAAGTGTAGAAGCTCAAAAATGCATGACTCCTTCAATTTTTTCAAGTCTCCAAGTTAAATTTGATGAATTCAAGCCTATCCTCCCACTCTCTCTCTCTCAATCGGTTTGTCTCTCCAAAGAAGGCTGATGAGAGATGCCTCTAAATGTAATAAGGTGTAATGGGGAGTGGTCTCAATACAAGTCACTAAGTGGCATAAGTGTAATAATTCAAACTAGTGTAATTTAATGTTATTTAATCCAATTTAATCATACCAAATCACATTTCAACTAAATTTACCATAAATTCACATAAAATCTAACTAACATAAAACATTAATCAATTTCGGAATCGGGCGCTGATAAGGCTTTCAATTCGCAGTTTTAAGTCAAAGACATGAACAGATCATTTTATGGCAAACAGATAGAAACACATAAATAATGCAATACACATGAAAATAAATCCCAAATCCTTCCTAAATTACTTTTAAGCATAATTAATCATGAATTAGCATTAATTGGAGGTCGGGGTCATTACAAGCATCATGTTTTATTTATCACACCCATGTATTACGTCCACTTTTCATGCATTATAGTCCGGCTCATTTGCATTTGTGGAGTTTATCATTTATGAGCTAAATATATGTGCTACCTCATGTCTTGAGATGATATCCATATCATATCTTAGTATCCGGACCTATAGGTGCATGTTATATATGTATTGCATTTAGTTACCCATACATAGAATCATGCATATACTTTAATACTTTCTTTTGATTCACCACGGAGTACTAGGCGAGCATTTCTTTGCTTTAGCATACTATAAGTGCATGTTACTATTCATATGTATTGCTATACCATGAGACTAAGTACTTAATTGAAACATCTGTATGAATGCCAGTGGATGGAGGTTGTGTTGCTTGTATTGGAATATAATTGATTCTTATGCTTTTGAGTTTGTACACAAAAGGGCTTTTCCAAAAATTGCATGAAATCAAAGCATAACCAAAATTAGTGACACAATCTATACTTGATTACCTCAGATAGTAATATTAGCATTATTAATAAATCAAAATATGAACATATATCAATCATAAAAGCCCCATCATGACTTATTAGGGGCCAATCTTTTGATCGGGTGAGCGGGGGTGCTCAATTAATGACTTTCCCCCTTCATCCCTAAGTTCCTGAGCCGAGACACTTTGGTTATGACAGACAGTGGCCTTTGGCATGAGTCACAGGTTTCCTAATATTTCCAAAAGATTAGGTGGCGACTCTGAGATCTAGTGATATAGTCCATTTTTAGCAAATATCTGCAATAAAATAGGTTTTTTTTACAAAAGTTGCTAGATCTGGACTCTCATCTTCTATTTTCACATTGCACTAGTGAAATTAGGTCAGGAGATTAGAAGTTTGATCTGTCAGGCACGTTGGGTAACCCTCAAGGCATCCTATAGTAACCTAGTCATAAAGTCCATTGTTACATGTTCTCATTTTCATTCAGCTATTAGTAGAGGCTACAACATTCCTCTTAGTTTCTGATGTTCTGCTTTCACCAGTTGGCATGTAAGGCATCTCGCCACAAACTTAGCCACATCCTTTTTCATACTACTCCACCAATGCTGTCGCTTCAAATCGTGGTACATTTTAGTCCCTCTTGGATGTACCGCAAATGCTGAGTGATGAAATTCCTTGAGTATTTAAGTAACTGTTTGGCACAAATAGCCTGGCTTGGTACCTCAATTGTCCATTCGAGTGAATTGACTAGTTGGGCACTGGTTCCCCTAATTCCAAGCGTGTCTTGATGAAAACTACTTCTTGATTGTGATCTTGAGCTTCCATGACTTTACTTATCATATTTTGTGCACCAAGGTATGCCTTCTCCTCTTGAACTTTGATTTCTTTGAGAGTTTTAATCATATCCCACTCTTTCACTGTCAATCTAGCTATCATTCCCTTACTCTTGCGACTCAATGCGATATGAGAGAGTAAATTGATAATCTTCGAGATACTCCTTCCATCGTCTCTGCCTTTAGGTCCTTCTGTGTAAACTGATACTTCAAATTCTTGTGATATGTGAAAATCTCAAACTGCTCTTCATTCAAGTAATGTCGCCATTGTTTTAGGGCAAAAACCACGACTGCCAATTCCAAGTCATGCGTTGAACAATTTTTCTCATGCGGCTATAATTGCCTAGAACCATAGGCTACTACATTTCTATTATGCATAAGTACGCAACATAACCCTTTCTTAGATGCATCACAATACATGGTGTACCTTACATCTCGTTCCGGAATGATTAATATTGGTGTGCTGGTTAATCTTGTCTTCAAGTCTTGGAAACACTTTTCGCAAGCTCCATTCCATTCTTACTTTACTCCTTCCTATGTCAAATGTGTCAATGGCTTGGATAATTTAGAGAAATCTTGAATGAACCTTCGGTAGTACCCAACCAATCCTAAGAAATTACAGATTTCTGACACAGTCTTTGGTTGCTTCTAATCCAAGACTGCTTCTACCTTGGTTGAATCTACTGCAATCCCTTTCTCAAATACTAAATGTCCCAAAAAAATTTACTTCTTTTAACCAGAACTCACATTTACTTGCGTTAGTGTATAGCTAGTTATCTCTAAGGACTTAAAGAACAATCCTCAAATGTTGTTTATGCTAACGTGCTAAATAATGTATATTAAACTCAGAAATTTGGATTGAAGGTATGCCTTTAGAAGTTATGAAAGATAGTTGTAGAGAAAGATAGTTTTGCACCGATTAAGGGAAAACACAAGTAAGGGTAGAACAAGGCTCAACTCTTTTTATTTTTGTCACGACCTAACCCCCTTCCCAATGGATTAGAGAGGTGATCGGCTAGTAATTCGAGATTACCAAAGGCCTGCTTAACAGTAATACAATACTAGGGGCTGGCGGAAGCCTTAAATAATAAATTATAATGTCTAATGAGGTGTAAAGACTTAAATGAACAAAACAACCCTTTATATATACATAAACATAAGCCCACGTCAAAATTAAGTACAAAAACATAACTTAGGGATTAAGTCCCAATAACAAATCAGTCTTAAACATATTCATAACACTTGTTCACAAATATAAAAGGGTGAATTCTAAACCACCCATGTAAAGCTTGACTTGGTCAGAACCTCAAAATGAGGCATAAAGGCTAGCTTGACAAAAAACAGAGTTCAGCTCAACACCACTAAGTCCAGTCTTGCACTTGATCACCTACATACATATATAAAACAGAGCCCAGTGAATAATAACGGTGTAAAGGGGTAATGAATGATGTCCTTTCAGTAATTTTAAACAGTCAATTTCATTAGTGAATCAGTATCTCATAACATATCAAATCATATTGAAATCATAGTAGTTATACGTCGTACATCCAATAGAAAAACAATACAATAGGTCATATAAGACCAGACAGTTATAATTGATGGCCATCCATATATTCAACTTCAAATTACTCCATAAAACTACCAATTAAGCTTGAATTCTTCTTAATTAAAATTAGATTCCATGAACTTATGAGTGAAACAAGTCAATTTCATGAAATTAGAAGAGAATTCCTACCTTGAGTTGATGAATTAGAAGATTAGCCTTACTTCTTCTTTGTTCTTCTTTCTTCCTTTTCTTGAGTTCTTTCTCTAGATGTCATGACCCGAACCCACCCCTAAAAGTTTGGGTCATAATCGGCCAGTAACTCGTAGATTACCGAAGGCCTCGAACGATCATATAGAATATTTATGCTAATGGGCCATAAACGGAAGCATATAATAATGAGAAGTCCATTGAGTTGTGCCAATCATGAGCAAAATTATAAAGATAACCTCATAACACATCAATACATTTACATGCCCAAGCAAAAATATAAGTGCCATAAGAAATTTGCACATATTGTTTATAAACCCAAGACCATAATGGCAAAAACAAAATAAGTTCAAGGTATGGTGTGAGTCAAAGACAAAACTCCATCTCGGAGGCATGACTCGATTGGGTCACAAAATAGCTTCTGAAGCTGACTCTAGGGGTGTGTTCCATGCTGCTTATCACCTATATGTGCATACATAGTATTGGGTGAGCGAAACTCAATGAGTAATAATATAGTAAAGCAATGTAAATAAATAATGATAAGGTTCTCACAATATCCATAGTCATATAACAATCGGTTTCGGGCCCAATCATATAACAAGCGGCCTCAGGCCCAATCATATTGCATATGCCATATAACATTAGTCAATTTTCTTCATTTCGGTCAATTCACAATATCAGCACCATTCACCATTCATGGTTCGAGGTACCTAATAAAGAGCATATATGTATCATACTATTACTTATAGTGTGTTTGAACTCACGGCGTCTCCTTTGCCCTACGACCTACACAAACATTTCACACATACATTTGATAAATCATTTGTTTCAATTTGTACACTTATTTTTCATAAATCACCACATTCTTTAATGAGTTTCTAATCATCATTTCACTCCCAAAAGGGTTTAAATAAGGTTGAGAATGCGTTCCGGAGGTCGGGGTACCAACACGAGAAAACAAGGTTTCCTTTCCTGCCTGGCCACACGTGTGGCCGGCCAACCGCTTGAGCAGTCTGGCTCTGCTCGTGCTGAAGCTCGAGCCGCTTGAGCGCACAAAGTGGTCTGGTCCAAGCTTGGTTCATGGGCCGCTCGTGCCGAGCCTGCGGCCGCACTAGCGGTTTGGGCACACCTAGACAATCTGAAAATGGCACAAAGATGCAAACCTTCCAAACTCATTTCCAAGCCCAAATCAAAGCAAAACTCACTCGAAACATGATATATAAGCATGATTTAGGTATAATTCCATATTACATGCATCAATCTTGCCTCATCATTAGATTTATGGTCTCATCTTTTCACAAATTCATGATTTACATATACAAGTTTAAAATACATATATCCATGAATGATCTTCCCACAAATCTTGTTTGTATAAACCATCTCAGGTTTGTTTCATGGATCAATCACGAAAATGAACTCAAATCAAACAAAGATGAAGAGATTAGGATTCAATTCCATGCATTTAGCTCTAGCCATTACATAACTCAAAACCTTAGCTCAAAATTCCTAACTCCTTTTTGATTCCGTGACAAAGATGAGCTAAAGACAAAGATTATAAGTAAACCAACATACCTTAACTCAAATCTAAGGTTTGCCCCTTGATTCTCCTCAAAATCCCTAGCTCTTCCTCTTCCACTTTCTCTAACTCACTCTCAAGAGCTTTCCACCAAGAATGAAGAACAGAAGGCTCAACACATAAATAATCCAACTCATAAAACATGGTTTAATCATTACAAATCATAATTTTTCAAAATTTCACCATAAGCTGTATAAACCATGCTAATCACAGATATGAAGTCAGTTTTTGTTTATCACACCTCTAAGGCTTTCAATTTCAGTTCAAAGTTTCAATTGCAACAGATATTCTTACTTTCAACAAATATTTTTCTAAATTCACATATTTCCCATACTTAAACTTGCAAATTCATATCAAGCGCATAATCACATGCATAATTAAGCATAGTACGAGTTGGGTTATCACACTAGAACTCTCTCTCTCTCTCAAGTTGTATATTCTCCCAACAAAACCCATCAACTTCTCATTTTCCTATTTAGTTAATGAATAGGCTTAGGTAGTATAAACAATTCACTAATTTTTCCTAAACCTCAATTAGTTATAAGTTTAAATTAATAAATTACATTGACTTTAATTACATCAAATTCACTTAAATTAAACAATTCTCATCATAATCTAAATTAAATTAAACTAAATTTAATCATACTAATATAAATTAGGCTCTAATTACCTATCCAAATATTTAATTTTAACCTTGTATAAATTACTGATTCAGACTAGTTCAATTCATATCCTCTACACATCTGTTAACAATAACACACTACAAATCACACGTGGCACATATTAACACATAATCAATGCAAATCATATAATTAGCATAATTGATCAAGGAGGTGGCTATCACAATTGTTAACCCAAGAACACTATTAAAACACATCTAAAATTAATGGTTAGAAACTCGAAGACACGTATTTGAAAGAGGAAAATAGAAGAGAATGTTGTGTTGTGGCTTACTTGTTACTTAGATAGGATGTTTGCACAATTCTTTATTCTCCTTTCTTCTTTTCCACCACCAAGCTCTCTCTTCCTCTCTTTTCTCTCCCTCAATAAAATATATAGTGTGTCAGTGTGTAAATGTGTTCAGCAAATGGGGATGGATGATATATTTAAAGAGGATTTGGAGTGAAAAGTCCAAAATGCCCATTGGTTCCAATTTAATTGAACAGTGCCTTGATTTAGTTTGAATGTAATAGAATGAGGGATGATTAGGACCTTAATTATATTCTTAATCATGATCTAGTTAGGTTTTGGACTAATTAAGCGTTTCTAGTTACAAGTACATATATGCATATATATAGCAAAATCTATATTTGTACCCAAGATAATTGCTCCAAGATTTAAGGCATTTTTGTTCTTAGTATATCCTAGTAATTCCTAATGTATCCTAGGGGGGTGGCCGGCCATCATGTGGATTTTGGAGAGATTTTTTTGATTTGTTTTTGTGTACAAACGATCTTTTATGCACAACTTATATATTTTGGAAAATCAGTACAAGTATGTATGCATATATATAATGGTACTAATCTTTGGGTCTTTTTGTGATTCAAGAAAAATATGATGGCTAAGGCCTTAATTTATGAATTGGAACATTTATTTAATTGTAGTATTTAATTTAATTAGGATTTGGAAATTTGGTTAAAGTTTCTTTGTTTCGAATCAATCGACGAATTGTAATGAGAGCTAGAAACCTAGGGTTTTGTGCAAAAAGTAGAATTAGGAAATTAATTTAATTATTATTAGGGTTTTGGAAATGATCCCTAAGTTCCCGGGTTTGATTAGGGTTTGTGAGTTTTTGGTTGGCACGCGTTTTCAACTCTAGGGTTAAAATTGAAATTAATTAAGAAATCAAAGGTCTTCATTGAAATAATTTAAAGTAAGGGTCAAAAAAAGAAATTACAAAAGTCAGGGGCCTCAGAAAAAGCCTCGACGAGATCTTCAATCTATCTCAAAGGACCAAGGTAAATGGATGACCCGAAGTGAGTAGATCTAGAGATTTAGGTGAAAAAGTTTGAGTTTAGAGAGAGACCATGGTGGTTGTAGCAGTCTGAAAATTTTCTCTTCGCTAAAGGGCAAGAGTGAGCGCTCAAGCGATCTTTTGAAACGTTCAATACATTGGTCTACAGTCCGAGATTCTAAGAGTTTGCAATGTTCACTCGCGTACAGATTCTAAGAGTTCGGAATGCTTAGGTATAAGTAGAGTAGCAAGTTTGAGAAGTGTCTTGGAAGGGTTCCGTGAGTGTGGAGTATCCCATATGTAATGGCGAGGCTTGTATGAGGCTTGTCTTAAGTTGATGGAAATTCCTCAGGGTTGAGGGTGAAACATCAAAAATTTCTTGGTTTAGTCTGCATGTGAATGAAAAGTGGTAACGATAAGTATGAACTGTGAGATGTGAAAGGGTGTGTGCTGAATCTAGATAGGGACAATTGGTGTTGGTTAGTATGCCAATTTTTGAATTATGAGAGTAGAACTTGGGTGAATTGGATTAAGTCGCGTAGAGGAGATGAACCCTTGTAGTTGCTTCCTCTGATGGAACTTAAGGATTGATTTGGGATAGTTTGGTCAGTTTTGTTTCGATTTGCAACCAATTTTAAATGAATGTTATTTGAAGTGAATTGACACCTAGTCAATTTGGGAATTGCTATGGTTTGGATAAATAGTGGTACGGCCGAATAGTACTTTAAGTGGTACTAGTAGACATGGAGTTTGTTTGTGTATGTATGTTGTTGATGTGAATTTGTGAAATTACCTTAATGGAATTAAAGTGTTTGAATATAAAACATTGTGAGCGCTGTAGCTCGACTTTTTAGCGCCCCCTTTTGGAGAGCTCAAATTGGTCCTACAGTTCGGACTCCTGTTACGGTTCTGGATCTAATCTCACAAAGTGCAATGTGAAACTGATAAACACCAAAGAGTCCAATCCAGCAAATCATTTTGGAAAATCGATTTTAAATCAAATAATGCCAAAATTGGACTGCTTTACCAGATTACAGAGTCGCTACCTAAATATTTTATTTTGGAAAAATTTAGGAAACCCTGACTCGTGCCAAAGGCCACATGTCCGTCATCACCAAAGTTGCCTCGGCTCGGGAACTTGGGTACGAGAGGGGAAGGTCCTGAAATGAGCACCCCCGCTCGCCCGATCAAAGATCGGCCTCTACTATCATGATATGTTGTTTTATAAACCTCATGTGTTCTTGTTCCGGTTATTTAGCTAACTTTATTGTGTGACGCACACAAACAAATATAGACTAAAATTGCAAATACTGGAACGAATTCAACTCATGTTTGTTTTCAAAAATGGTTTGAAGATGCCACCCTCAAGTGGGCTAAAACGTGGATTTGCCACCTCAAGTGGGCTTAAAACATGATTTGCCACTTCGCAAAGTGGGCTTAAAACTTACACTCGTTGAATTGTTCCAATTCAAGCAACAAGCCTTCATCCACAGGATTCATATAGTTAACCATTTAAGCAAACAACCCCATGGCAAGCATGCTATCATGGCAATATGGCAATCACACTCGTGCAAGTATGCTAAAGCGTAAAAGCTTACCGAGTACTCCAAGCCAAAACAAAAACTTAGTTACAAAAATGCATGATCCTAACTATGTTAAATGACTAATGCAACGCATGCAATAATGTAATAAGATAGGCTCGGCTACGTAATCACAGTATTTGATTCATTTTGATAGCATACTTTGAAACACGTATTCAAATAAGTATTGAAATTGACAATGCAGTTTAAATGATGCGCCGAGCCTCAGTGCATGCAAGACAAATGAATGGATGCAAACATGCAAGCATAAGGTATGCTAATTGAAGCATGACCCTAAACTAACCATCAAAAGCGGATAAATAAAAGAGAGAAGGATGTGGGGTTGGAAGACATGCACACACACAGGCTCCCTTATTACAACATTGTGCCCTCGTGAAGGAGGGTCTGAATGAATAATAGCTAAGCCAAGCTCGGCTAACTAATCTAATTAAACTAATTAGACTAATTATTACAAATCAAATGAATAACTAGAAAATTAATTACTGATTATTACAACACTTAACTAATTAGCAACTAATTAATTAAATTTCAACACAAATGTACATAAACTAATCATGCGAAATATTAAACTATGCTGCCATAGCTCTGCTTCGGAAAGCGAAAGATGCATGCACTCGATTTTCGCCCCGAAAAGCCTTCCGTTTTGATTCCGAGAGGCTTTGTTTGCAGGGTTGAGTACACTTCAAAAACTTTCTACTCCACCTTACCAATTCAATGTTGAGGATTACACCAGTGGCCTGCCGGCTATGGTTGATTGCTGTGGGCCCCCTGCCAGCCAAAAATGTGCCCTACCAGCCAAGAATGAGCCACTGTCGGCCACCAATGAGCCACTGCTGGCCACTGGTGTTTTGAATCACCACACTGTAACAGAGCACAAACAAAGGGAAATTGAGGGTTTTCCAAGGGTATGTTTATGCTGTACCCCTCCTTATCATCTCAAAACATCAAAGGAGTAACGCTCTTAGATCCAAAACCACCAATCAAGAATTTTCAATGCATGATGGCCAAAGATCCAAGGAGTACATTTTCGATAAATGCACAAAACAAGACTCGAGGCCATTGCCTTATCATGTGTGATCAAAGGCAATGGAGACCAAGGAGATTGGCTCATTTCATCACTTTGAGTATGAAATGCTCTAATCTTCCTTGTGTTCAATATAACGTCCGATTGAACACGTGCAATGCAACACAACATGCTTAACTTGCTCAAGTTTTACTGGTCCAATTTTATTTACACATTTTAAGTTACCAAACCATTCTTTAGTCAATTTGTCCAAGGTGAGTGTCCTCTAATAAGAGAGGGGTCAACCAAGGATGATTTAAGGCATGAGAGAGATCATGCCGTTGGTTAGAAGAAACCCTCAAAAGAGGATTAAAACTATTAAGCACAAATCTCAATCTCAAGCTTAAACACAACCCTAAGGTCAACCAACCCTCAAAGAAAATGAAAAAAGTGATGAAATGAGGGAGGTTGTAGAGATTGTATGTGCTGAAATTACATGCAAAATGACACTACAAAATGCAAGCAACTCATGCAAACATGTTTAAAAGCCAAAAACACCAAACTAGTGAAGATCACTACACTATAGGCATGCAATACAAAGCTCACAAGGTACAAACACTTCAAAACAGTCCTAAAACAGCTTAAAAAGAGTCCTAAAACATGCTTGAAGTAAGCTAAAAAAAGCTAGAATAAGAGACCAACACATAGCACAAACTAGACTATTAAGCACAATTGCACTACAAGCATACAAAACAAGCCTCAAGTGACTTACTCAGCCCCAAACAGAGGTAAAACAAGGTAAAATAGTAGCAAAAACATGCTGAGATCAAGTTACAACATGCTAGAAAAACATAGTCACATGTCAAGTTATCTACACATGCAAACAAGACACAAGGAGGGGAGGCTAACCCCTCCACTTTTAGACTTCAAAACAAAGTTTTTGCCACTGAAATAACTTTAATTTTCAGTGGTTAGAAAGGCCAAAAAGTTTGATTTAAAGAACTTTGAAAGATGGCACAACAACTTAGCAAGCAAGCTACAAGAATGGTGGACCACCCCTAACTCCAATCAAACCTCAAACCACCATTTTAGACCATAAAACAAAGATTTTCAGAGGTTAAAACTAGACTCGAAACAGTATGTAAAGATGGCAAAACAAGTATTTAAATTAAACTTAAAACACAAGTGTTCTACCTCTTGAAGACAAGATGCAATCTAAACACCAAAATCAAAACAAATCAAGCCAATATCCTCTTCTAAAGCTCAAAGGGGGTCTCAAGTATCCTCAACTCAATGGTGATCAAGTTTGATCAAGGGCTTATATGCAAAAGGGTAGAGAATTTAGGGTTTAAGGCACAAAATATCAAGAGAGAGAGAATTCTAGAGAGAGAGAGAGAGAATTTTTTTGTCTTCAAAATTTTATAACCCCCTCACATGCAAGAGGGGGCTTCTATATATAGAGAATGCAAAATCCCCTCAAAGAGATCTAGCCATACATGTGCAAGTAGATGGCTCAATCTGTGCAAACAGTTGGCACAAAATATCAGAAAATATCTATTGATACAGTGATGGCCGGCAGGGGCTCATTGATGGCCGGCAAGGCACATCAATGGCCAGCAAGACAAAATCCATGGCCGGTAGTGCCCAAACATGGTCAGCAGTGCATCAAAAAAAACATGTTGAAAGAACCTAAACATGGTCCAAAAATGAGATAAAATTAATGCAGTGTTTGGAAAGCTCAAACCTATGGCGTTCCACCACGAATTTCGAGCGCTCGACGAGCAATCAAACTCATCACTGGATATACCTGCAAGAACATCCAAGTCTTGAGGACGGTCAAAAATGGGGTGTCTACAACCGCACTTGTGTTAATGTGTATTAATGACTATTTGTGCTCCCAATTTTTGGGAAGTCGTATATGTTTTATTACTCCTCTGATGTACCGGATTGTTTCTGTTCGTTGTTATTACAAATGTGTATGGTAAAGATGCTGTGATGTCACCGGATGGGTAACGGAAATTATTGGGTGATGGTTGAAATTCACCAGGTAAATGTTAAGAATAATTTGAAAAATGAACGTTTTGTTTCTTTGTGTTGTGACCTGTGATGGCACGGTTAAACTAAATGCAAAGGATTTAATCAAAGTTGTGTTAATGAATAGCTTGTTGATTGAATGGAAACTAAATATGGACAAGTCATGAGGATGTAATTGGTTTAATGTTCTCAATAACACTTTTGATGGTAAATGTAATTGTTGTGAAAAATTTAGATTTGCAAATGTACTTTGATGGTAAATGATGTAATCTGGAACACCATTTGAGAAAGAAAATTTTATATATGTACATATACATGAACGATTTTTATTGTTTTATCTTTAAATGTCGGGCTGTATAAATAATTGGAAATATTGCTAAGCTTGGTGCGAATTGAAATTGTTGTGATGGACCATACATTGTAGTGTGCCGTTGGCTTTTGCTAGTGTCGGCCGAATTTTTGGTTTAATGGGGGTTTTCCTTCTCTTCCAAAGTGGGTATTGGTTATCCGGTGGTAGTGGTGCGTGTTGTTGTCGGTTGAGGAGTTGTTAATTTTCCTTGGATGTTGTAATAACCCAACTCTCTTCTATGCTTTAAGATTTTAATTACGTGTCTAATTATATGCTTGATGTGAATTTCTATGTGAAATTGTGTTAAATTATGTGAAGTATCTGATTACGGGATCATATATGTCGGTTGTAGGAAAAATCTGTTGAAACTGAGACATTTAGACAAGAAATTGGAAGCCTTGGAAGCACGATAACCCAAAATTGACTTTATAATTATGATCAACATGATTTTTAGGACATAATATCAAGTTTTGTAAAAATTTAATTCGTAATGAATTAATTGGAAATATTTAGGCTCAACACTCTTAAGACTTTAACCTTGATAGATATAAAGGTCTTATAAGAGCCTTAGATGAGTGGGTATCAAAAATATCTCCTGCGAGGGAGAGAGTGCTAGAGAAGAAGAAAAGGGAGAGGAGGCTTCAACAAGAGTGAAGATTGAAGAAATTAAAAAGAGTTTTAAAGATTAGAATTCAAGGTATGTATAATTTAACTAGAATATCCTAACCTCTCTCTCTCTCTAATTGATTTGAGAAGGAAAACTTTACATTCATGTAAGCTAGGGTTTTGCAATGAGAGTCTTGCTTGGTAATTGGTTGATTTGAAGGATGATTCTTGAGTCTTGGGTTGCCTTAATCTATGTTGAGAGGAATTACTTCTTATTCTTTAGCTTTACATGCTTTGAACTCACACATGCATATAGATGTTTATATATATATATATATATATATATCTTGGTAGACCAAGTAAAGATGAAAATATAAAAGATTTGGGTTATAGATATGAATTTGAAAAGGGTTATGACCTAATTATGCTTGTAATTCATGTTTATTGTAATGATATATCATAATATAGAGATAATTTTCCCTATTTTGTACCTTGCATGTGTTTGGTCAGTTACATTTTGTCTAAGTTTCGGACTGCTCCAAACAGAGCATACGACCGCACGTGCAGGACCCATAGCCGCACGTGCGGAAAACATGGGAGGAGAGTTTGAGGTTCTGAAATTAAGGCGCGTGCAGCACACCTTTCCGCATGTGCAGTAGAGGGCTTCAGCACGTGCGGCCCAAGGAAAAAAATTGTGTATGCTTCTTTTTCTCCGTTAGACCCTCTAGAACTACTAATATGTACATGTGGTCCTTCTAAAATGCTTATAATTAAATAAGAGGTGAACGAATCGAATATTGAGTAAAAGAAAAAGACTAAAGAAAAGTGGCTTACTTATGAGTTGTATGCTATGTGTAGGTCACGTGCAGGAACGGACTGTTGCTCCTCCACATCACAGTGAGTAATAGTAGTGTAATGTTATGTTTCATTTACTTCCGTTGATTATCATTTATTTATTGTTAATTACGAATGGCATATGTTCTTGATATTGTGGATGATTGGAACATTGAAATGAAATGATTGAACAATGGCATTAATGTGGACCCAAGGTCGTTTTGCTTCCATTACAATAATGGGCCTGAGGCCGTTCTGACGTGAACTACTTATGATTGGCGGCCCTAAGGCTGAGGGAGATGGAGACATGCCGATGTTCCATCGACTCTATAATGATATAACTTGTCTATGACTCATGGCCTAAGGCCGAGGGAGGTGGAGACATGTCAATGTTCCGTCTACCCTCTAATGTTTCGAACAGCTGTTAATATATTGGGCCTAAGGCCGTCCTATATTATGATGGGCCTAAGGCCGTTCCATATGATATTGGGGCCAAGGCCGTTTTGGGAGTGAATTCAGAACCAAAAGAAGCACATGACTTATAATTTTATGTTCATTGTGTCTTATGCTTATTTATATGAACCTCCTTACATTGCTATTATTCACCGAGCTTTGCTCACTCTATATTATGTATGTTATGTAGGTAATGAACCTGGGGGCCAGCCCTAGTCTAACTCCAACAGCTCTTATGTCGATCCCGTTGTGTCAAGTCAATTAAAGTGAAGCCTTTTGCCTTTTGTAGAGTCCCTTTTAGAGCACGCAATGTTGGGTCATCAATACTTTTGTCAAACGTTGATTAACCTGTATAACTTTTAACTCTTTGACGTTTTTGGTTACACGCCCATTTATTGGGCTGGGCTTGTATATGTATATATGTGGGTGTGATTTATGTATGTAATATCATATGTGATGAAAATGTTTTGCGATCCTGGCATTTAAACACTACTCAATGGGCGTCTTATTTGAATATTAAAATTGCTTCCATTTTAGGCCCCGGTATTGTATAAGATGTTTATGGATTATTTGATTATTTGGTTTTGAGGCCTATATTCAGGCCAGTCATGCTCAACTTTTAGGAGCAAGTTTGGGTTGTGACAGACGTACTAGTAATTGACGTTGTTCCTTGTCTCTTGGACTCTGATGAGTATGTTGGTCGAAAGAGTGATCATGATCTCTTCCTTGTAGTTCTTCTTGTTCGGGTGTTCTCGGAGCGCTGCGATATTGAATCAGAATCTGGGAATCTATCCCAAATATGGATCTAGTTGTAGGTTAGAGGTTGTGTTTCCTATTGTGCTCATGCTACTTTTTGCTTGGCCTTCTTCAATTTCGTGGGTGAAATTTCCTAAGGTGGAGAGGTTGTAGCACTTGTACCCTTTAAAGCTTTTGGGAAGTGTATTTGAATCATTTATTTTATTTTGGGATTCTTTGGTGTTGCTATATCTTGGTTGTAGAGGAGTATAAATCGATTTAAATTTATTGGGATTGTTTGTTCACGCTTGTTTACGTTGAAAAGTTGTTTGGGAACTTAGAAATCTTGTTCTGGGGTCGGCACCAATTTTGGTGGTGTCGACACTTGCCTTTTGTTGTTGACCTCAAGGGTCGACACCGGTCTAGAAAGGATCGGCCCTTTGTCTGTTGCAGAATCTGGGGTTGCTTGCTGGAATTTAGCGTCGACACTAGCTTGGGAGGTGTCGACACCTTGTCCTTTGCACACAATGGTGTCTCAGCTTTTCTTCCTAAGGGTCGAAACTTGTGTGTAATTTTTAGATTTTTGGATCGGTTTGGGCCCTACTTTTTGGGGGTTCTTGACTTGTTTTTTTCATTTGACTTTGGAGCTATTGTTCTATTATTATCTTGCTACTATGAATAGGCTCCAAACACTTATTCATTTCACTTTTTCCCCTCTTTTCTCTCTCTACATCGTGAGTTTCTCTTTTCTCTCTCTCAACTCAAACTTTTTCACTTAGATCTTTAGATCTACTCACCTAGAGTGATCTTTTCACCTTGATCCTTTGAGAAAGATTGTAGATCTCATCAAGAGTTTCCTTTTGATCTAAGAGTTTTGTGGTTTCATCGCCGATGATTTTTGGGTTGTCATCTCTCTTTGCTTCAAGAGGAAGGGTTGGAATAAAATGTGTTTTGTGAAGAGCTTTAATTTCTCTTAAAAATCCTAGTTTGGTCCATGAAGATAGATGATGGTTTTGCTTAAATTGAAAATAATATTATGAAATTGAGGCGTCAAATTACACATATACAAGTTTAATTGAAATTTTAATGAGTTTGAAAATCTATGTAAAAATTGCGATTGAACTCTTAATGTTGATATTTTAAATTATGTTATAATATGAAACCAAACTTAGGGGAAAGAAATTACTAATGGTATGGATGATATGAGCTTTGTGATGAAATGATAATGTGAAGGTATAAGAGTTGTATTGAATTATGCCGAATTATATTGAATGGCGTCAAAATGGTTGTGTTGAATTTTGTTGTGTAATGTTGAATTGTATTAAGTTATGTTAAATTATGTTGAGTTTAGTTGGGCTATGTTGTGTTGAGTTTGGTTGAGTTGTATTGTGTGGAGTTGAGTTGTGTTGGGTTGAGTTAAGTTGTGTTAGGTTGTGTTGTGGTTGGCACCCGCGCGAGAAGTCGAAAATGTTTTTGGGGGCCAACGTCCTACCGTATAATAACCGGCAAATGTGGGGGTAGTTTTGAATTAAAGGTGCGCAAATGCCCTGTCTAGGCTTATCACTGGACGAATGTGGGAAAAATATTTTTGGGTGTCCACACAGTCTTGCTGTATAATAGCCGACAAAAGTGGAAAAATGTTTTTGATGTCTACACAGTCCAACCGTATAATAGCCGACAAAAGTGAAAAAACGGATGGTTTTGAAAATGTTTTTGGGTGCCCACTTTCTACTGTATAATAGCCAGCAAATGTGGGGATGGTTTTAAAGTTGAAAATGTTTTTTTTTTTAGGTTTTACGTCTTGCTATATGATAGTCGGTAAATGTGGAAAAACATGATTTTTGAAAAAATATGATTTTGAGAAAAGGGTTTTTGGGAGCTCACTTCTCGCCGTATAATAGCTGGCAAAAGGTGGAATGTGCTATGAATTGGGTGCCCACTATCCCACTGTATCAAGTCGGCAAAAGGTGGAATGTGTTAAGAAATGTGTTGAGTTGGTGATAATATGTGTGACTTGTGATGAATTGATGAAATTACAATTTGATGTGTGCCTTAGTATGGAAGGGTAATGCACATAGAAATTATTTGAAAAGAATGGATAAGGAAATAGTAACTGGATAAGGGGTTGGTGATAATGAATTTACCGGGTTGTTTGCAACTATAATGAAAGACTAAGAGTTTTGTTTTGTAATTAATGAAGAAATTGAATTAAAAGGATTTATTATCCTTATGATATGTTGAATTATAATTGATAATGCAAACGTGGATGTGATGTAGTTATGATTTGTTGGATTATAATTGATAATGCAAATGTGGATGTGATATAACTATTAGACAAGTAGGAGTTGAATGTAGGAGAACTGTTATTGAACATAAAAGAGATTTGGATTTCTACATTAAGGAGTTATAACAAATATGAATAGACATGTGGGAATGGAGTATATAAGGGCTGTTTTGGAGTATTAAGGGAACTTGAACACGAACTTGAGGTTATGGAGTTATAATAAATGTAATTAGTAAAAAGGGAAAATGGAAATAAAAAGAGGAATATTGCAATGGAAATTAAATGAGGAATATTTTAGAATTGGTTAATAAATTTAAATTAATGTTGTTCCTTAGACATATTTGTTTTCAAAAAGGATTTATGGTTTTCTGACGATAAGGAATAATTTTTATGGCTGAAGGTTTTCCTTAAATGTTCAAATAAATTTTGAGGAAAAGGTACTCTACGTATGATATTTTGAAATTACAAAACAGTACCTTACTATATGGTATCACTCTGCATGCATGATCATTTCTATCTATAGGATGGTTATTGTTTTAGAACTATGAGATTTTTACTGGGCAATTGTGCTCATCCCTTGTTGTTTCATTTTTTTTTTTTACAGGAAGAGAATTTGGATTGATTGGTTAGAGGGTTAAGAAGTTCATGTATCTTTTATGTGCAATTCCATAGTAGATGTGAAAGAAATGAATTCTGTACATTGACGTTTGTAATTATTTATTTGTTACTCCGTAACGGAAGCTTGGCATGTATTATTATTATTGTTGTATTCATTATGAGAGAGAACATGTACTATTATATTTCTATTACATAAGGGTAATGGATATTTGTTATTTAAAAAAAAAAAAAAGGACCTAAATTACAGGCTTTTGGTAATGTTTCTGAGTAATTAAAATTTGGGATGTGACAGCTTCTCCTCAATACCTTGCTATAGATAGGCTTGTGGTATTTTTCTATTGCATAAAATCATGTTTTAAAGGGGAATCTGTGAAAAACATGTAGATGTGGGTTAGGGTTTTGAATCCAAGGAATAAATCTTATGTTTTAATGTTGATTATGATAAATTGATAACAATAGAATATAATTATGATAGTTAAAATCAAAAGCCTTAATTTTGTCTATTTAATCATGTTGAGAAATAAGGTTAATCGCTAATATCGTGAATTCTTTGAATCATATTAATTATTATGATAAAAGATGCGATATGAAAATAGGAACAAGAAATGGATTAAGTTATGTGTTTAACATGATGGTGGTTAATGTTTATATATGGCGAGTAAATGATCAACGGTCATGATTTTGAAAGAGTTATAATGTAAGATCAAAGTGCTGATTTTCACTTTCTCTTCACTTATATTGCAAGATCTAGGATGTATTCTTTGTAAAAATGAGTGAAATCAAAGGCTTGAGACTAGGTTTTTTCGGGAATGGAGGAAAGAGAGAAAGGAAATGAAAAAGTTCAGAGAAAATAAGCAAAAAGTTGATTTTTAATTGGCTGAATCCGAACAGACCTCTCGAGCAGACAATCATGAGCTCGAGCGGTGTGAGAACGAAGACCGCTTAAGCAGTAACTCCATTGCTTGAGTGGAGAACTCATTCTCCCATAATCTCAAATGTCACAACCCAAACTCGTCCCTATGGATTTAGACCGTAACCGGCCAGTAATCTCGAATTACTTGGCCTCAAAGACAGAATTAACAAAAATATTTTAATAATAAATGGGCCAAAAGCGGAAGCAGACTAACAACTTTTGTCCAATGAGCTAAGCATATATAGCATATCATAGACATCTCATTTAGTTAATTACTCACATCCATTCATACACAAAAGATACTACAAAACCAGGACCATACAAAACTTAAAACTTATGTACAGACATGGCCAATACATGACCAATAAAACGAAACAAAAGACGAAAGGCAAAAGCCTCATACATGAGGCATCTTGGGCTAACTCCACAAAACTCAATAATCCTTTCACAAACTCACTGGGACTGGACAACTCGTTGCTCACCTACATGCATACAAATATGGGTGAGCCTAGTGAATAGCATCAGAGTAAAGAGGTTATATGAATGAGTTCTATATACATAAGTAAAACCATAAAGTAACCTCAATACGTAACGGAACAACCTCAGGTCCAATACATGACAGAACGACCTCGGGTCCAACGTATAACAGAGAATAGAGCAGAAAACAAAGTAGAGCAGACAATGGCAAAAAAGGACAACCTAGGTTCCAATTCAACACAACTGTATAAAACGGCCTCCGATTTAATACATAGCAAAACGACCTTAGGTCCAACATGAACAGAGATACAGAATGACCTTAGGTCCGATAGATACATTTACAAATAGCATACCGATCAGACAGATAAAAGACTCATTCATACTTTCAAAATCATCAATACAAAAAAACTTACCACATTGTTATGGTCAAAAAATAACATAGGAGAAAATATCTTTACTAAGATATTACTCACCTTGAGTAGGTTGATGTTCTTCCACAACGTTTGAACCTACACATTACATATAAGCATACATATTGAAACATATTGTTTGAACCAAATAATTCATCTACTCTTTTCTAATCCAATTATTCATGATGGTTTCTTACTTATTAGTTCCTTAATGAGTCATAATCCATGCCTAGGAATGCTTAGAAGAAGATGGAAACAAAGATGCGAACACAAAACAACATCCCAAAATGTGCTGAAAATGATGTGATCGCTCGAGACACCAAATGGTCGCTCGAGCAGACTGCATGGATTTCAAAAATACTGGGAAGGTTTGAAGTTGGCTCGAGCCAACACTCCATCGCTCAAGTGGTAGGATAACATACAAAGGGTTCGCTTGAGCCACCTTTTGGTCTCTCGAGCGATCTGTAAAGACTACAAAACTATTGGGAGCCCATGAAGTTCACTTGAGCCACCAAACGGTCGCTCGAGCGGTCTGCAAAATTTTTGGGTACCAAGCTCAACAAAAATGGCTTCTAACAACTCTTCAAAACTTGGGGTCTTGCATGGTTTGTTCAAATACATGAAATAGTTTTAGAAAACTCAAATACAAGACCTTTGAAACATCCTTTATTCAAATCTTTATCAATTTGTCAAAGATTTGAACCAAAATCCGCGCATGCAAGAATTTCCAACTCTTCTCTCTTATTCTTCAAAAAAATTTGCAATGGTGCTTATAAATTCATGAGTTTCTGAAACAATATACACGATATGAATTCACATGCATGCAAAGACTTCAAAACTCATACTCAAAATGATGAAATCAAAGATTAACTACTAAGAATGTACATGCAACTCATCTTCATGCTCAAAAATCCATTTTTTACAACTCTCATCAAAGTAGCTCAATAACTTGATGAAATCATGACGCATAGAGGATTTACTACAGGAATTGTGTTCAAGATTCTTACCTAGAGCTTTGATTTCAGAAAATATGAGATGATCCTCCCTAGTTTCTTTTCTCTCTAAAGCAAGTCTTCAACTCTCACTCTCTTTCTAACTTGAGCTCTCAACACAAGGAGCCAAGGATGAACTCAATAAAACCAAAGGAATAATATAACATTCCCTCAACTCAGCAGAATACACATACACACACTCTCACATCTTGACTCTCCTACACAAGATACGTGCACACACAACTCTTCCAAAACTTCCAGCACAACACACACTAACGGATTTTAATCCTCTACACCAACGTTACAAAATTCCCATCTCATACTACACTTAATCTGATGTTGAATCATAAATAGGATTAAATTAGATACTAATCATGTATTATCTTATATCATCTTAATTAAACACAAGTAGCCTTAATTAATCAAGGTTAGTATACAACTCAATTAATCAAAAATAGTTCCAATTAAGGCTCAATTTAATCACATGCGATTTTACTAAACTAAATCAATTTCTAATAAAACTTCTCAGATGGTTCCAAAAATTCCAATTAGTCTATCCATGTGCTCAGTTTCAGTTTCTGAAAACATTTTGGCTATCAATTTCAGATTTAGAGCAAAAATCATGATAGATAATTTCCAAATCAGACAGATATGTACAAATTAATCACAAGGCACATATCACAATTAATAAATAAAACATAAGTAAATGAATATAATCATGATATGTATGTTGAGGTTATTACATCAGACTTGTAGAGGAAAATATTGGTTGCCTCAATTCACCGCTCAAGCGGTAACTCCACCGTTCAAGCGGTGCTTTATTTCTCTAAAACTATTATAATGTTTTTGGATTCTTCAACACAGATTATATGTCAATTCAACTCAACTCAAGGAAATGTTTGTGGTTTCTTTGACACATATTGAAGAACCCTCTTCAGTAATGGTATCTAATTGAGCTTATTAGTTGTAGAGGCTCACTAGTTGCTATGTATGTCATCATTATAGAACAAAAACAAAGAAAGAAAGAGAGAGCAATAAATGATAGGCATACTCCAAAATTCATCTTAAGCATTTGTCAAAAAGGCAATGCTACTATATGTAAGTTATAATATTTGTGGGGTTGATTACTACAAATGTCATAACTTAATTTGTTGGGAGCCAAAATTTAAAAATATTCATAAGGTATAACTAAAAAACTTTTGAATCATAACCAAATAATGTCCTAATCAACATTATAATGAGTTATGACTAACACTCCAATAAATTACAACTAAAAATTACAAAAATAATAACTAGAGATGCATATGTATATACTGATAGAAAACTTTGCAGAACATAAACTAAAAATCATTAAGGATTCAATTCTATACATGAAAACTATATGAATTTCTACTATACAAAATAAGTGAATACATACATTGATCCATGATAGTATGAAATACTCTTTTAAGAAAGAGAAACTTTGGATGGAAAACCTTGATCTTCAAGTTCTTTACTTGTCTAAGATCTTCAAACCACTTGTCTCTCTCTAGGCGATGAGAGCCTTCTTGTGGTGACAACTTGAGTTTTTTTGTGATGGAGAGTGTGGTTTGGGACCTTACACTATTTATATTCTTCCCAACAAAGAATCCATTCATTCAATGAATTTCACTAAATAGATTAATGTATCTTATATATTCATGATACATAATGCATCTTCTATATTAATGAATTCATTAGCTAGATTAATGTATCTTATATATTCATAATAGATACATAATGCATCTTTAAGATTCATTCATAATGAATCTATTACATTCAATGCATTGACATTATCTCCATTAGTCTTCTATACATTATGTATATATAGGTGCATTCATCAATGATTAGTCACCATCTAATTGATGTACATGTATCTTACTTAATGAGATGAATCTAGTATAATCATGCATAAGCCACATTAAGCCATATTTAGGAAAAATTCTTACAATCTCCCACTTGGCTTGCATGATTATATTACGTAACTAGATTATCATAATATGGCCAACGTTCTCCCACTAGAAGATTGCACCATCACCATTAGATTCTGTTCAATGAAATTATTAGCACCAAATCATTGTAGTCAGTGATTTACACATTGATCAAAACTGTACAATGGTTATAGTGTTAATATTTTCCATCAACATGAATAAGTGAATCTTAAATCACAGAGATGACATTAGCAACATAATGGTGATTAATGCTAATTCATCTATAATGGTCCCGTTATTTATATCTTCTTCTAAATTGTGCACAAGTATGGAGAATGAAAACAACAAACATAATCATTACTAACAGAAGATGATTATAACGTAACATTTATCACGAACATAATACACTCATTTCAAGTCTAAACATGATAAACTTTTTACTAAGCCCATGTGTGCAACATGTTCTTGAAAGAGCTTAAGTGTGAGACCTTTAGTTAAAAGATCTGCTACATGAGTGTAGTACTCTAGACACCCCATTTTTGACCGTCCTCAAGACTTGGACGCCATCGTTTGAACACTCGATGATCATCCATGCTCGTGTTCGTTTTGAGTTCTCAGAGGTCTCGGCTACGCACCTTGCCTCAAGATCTCTCAACTTATCTGTTTTGTGTTTGGTCATGGACCAAACACTTGTGTTTTTGCTTCTAAGGGCAGGGAATGTCTTGTTGGCCATCCCCACACCTCACCGGCCATGGCTTGAAGCCACCGGCCCTGTTTTTTTGCTACCGGCCAAAGGTGTTGGCCGGTCGGCAATGTTTTTGGTCGGCCGACCATTGTTTTGGTCGATTGGCCACTTTTTCTGGCCGAGACCTTTTCTTTGCCTTTTTCAAGCATTATGCATACCAGTTGTGCCAGCTGGTAAGCACAGACCCTGCTCTCCATACACGTGTATGAAGGATTTGAACCTTTGTTTTAGCTTCTTGAGAAAACTTGAACCTTTTGAACCCTTGTTTTAACTTCTTGAGGAAGCTTGAACTTTTGTTTTAGCTTCTTGAGAAAGCTTGAACCTTTTGAACCCTTGTTTTAGCTTCTTAAAGAAGCTTAAACCTTTTGTTCTAGCTTCTCCAAGAAGCTTGAACCTTTGCTCTAGCTTCTCCAAGAAGCTTGGACCTTTTGCTCTAGCTTCTCCAAGAAACTTGAACCCTTTTGTTTCTCTATAAGAGAGGCCCTCCCTCTCCTTTAGAGGGGTTCTAGAATTGCTCTAAGGCAAAAAACACATATATCTCTCTATATCTCTACATTTTAGGCTTAGAAAGTGTTGATTCTTGGCCTATTGCACCATAACTGTCACACCCCAAACCCGCCCCTAGAAGTTTGGGCATGACCACTTCAGAAACGGACACTTAACCTATTATATATATATATATATGGGGCCTGAACGGAAGCACTAAATATTAAAATTTGACACTAGAAACAAACTCCATCGAGCTACTACTATCATGCCAGGACCACAAACTTTTAACAAACAAATAAAATCTAAAACATACACCTGAACATCGATTATATACATACATATATACAGACCCAGCCCTATTATTGGGCGTATACAAAAACATGAGAGCTATATACATCACTCTTAGATAGACATTCAAAAAGCAAACCAACATCTTATCAGCTTAACAAAATCAATGACTGTGTATAGTGCCTGGATACACGAAGGTTGACAAAAGAAAGCAGCGCCATGGCTAGTACTGACCATCTGATTGGTGACCTACAGAAACAGGCATAACAGAGAGTGAGCCGGACTCAGTGAATAGTAATACATAAATAAAACGATGCTTAACTTGAAACATAACACAGAGCAATGCATATAAAGATGTAGAGTTCACATAGTTAGTCTGATTCTGTGCTAAGTACATAATGGCCTTAGGTTCAATCTTGCAACATAAACATGGTGGCTATAAGCCCTTGAAACATGGTGGCTATAAGCCCTTGAAACATGTGGCATAAAGCCCTTGTAACATATGGCACTAAGGCCCTTGAAAAGTTGGCATGAAGCCCTTGAAACAAAGAACTTGTAACATCCTTGAACTTGTAACATATGGAAACATGCCTGAAACATACTTGAACATCATTTATTAATTCGAACGGAACATATCATAACTAGAGCATTTCTTGTTGTATCATGTCATTATCGTACGCTTAACAATAAGAGACTAATTCACATTCTTATGAGGGTCACACAATGATTCTAAACTTTACACTTATAACGTAGATTCTGAATAACTTCCAATTTATAAGCATCATAGCAAAATAACTTCAATTCATATGGATGCACATAGCTACTCTTATATTTACTCAGAATCCATCATCCAAGAATGAACATAAATTCTTTTGGGTAAATGACTTACTTTACGTGCTCTATTAATCAATAGCATACACCTTTGTTTAATCATTCTTATATGTTAACATAGTTGCCTTGCCTTGTAATTAACAGAGTCCTAATGGTAACCGTTACATTATTCCCATGAGTTGACATAATTAACGTAAAGTTAACAGGACATTCCTGATAATTAGTAACGAAAAGTAAGCACATTTTCATTAGATTACAGATGACTTTATCGGTTTCACAATTTCACAGTTTGGCCCTTGGCCTGAGAGGTTCTCATATTCACAATAGCCTTTGGGTTTCATAGATTCACAACTTATCACATCGGCCTTCGGCCCTTTGGATTCACAAGTTCACAAGTTTGGCCCTTGGCCTCATAGCTTCATAAGTCACAAGTCGGCCCTTGGCTACATAGGTTTGATCTTCACAAATGGCCCTTGGTCACATAACTTCATATTTCACAAATGGCCTTTGGCCACATAGATTCATAATTCACAAATGGCCCTTGGTCACATAACTTCATATTTCACAAATGGCCTTTGGCCACATAGATTCATAATTCACAAATGGCCCTTGGCCACATAACTTCATATTTCACAAATATTCATAATTTCACAAATCTTTTGATGTTCCCATAATTTCACAATGTTTCTCACATAGCATACATAACTTCACAACTTCTTTGATGTTTCCATGAGTTCACAATGTTTCTCACATAGCATACATAGCATACATATCAACATAATTCTTACGACGAAGATCATAACATCAATAATAATAATTATTAACGGTTAAAGGTACATCAAAGTACTACTACTCACAGCGTTCAGGTGCTTGGCCCGCCCCTGTAGCTGACCCTACACAATTCACGTAATTCAAACATCATTTATCATAGTACATCACCATTCAAGTCAGCATTATTCAACACAACATAACTTCAACAAAAGTCAACATTTAGTTCATCAACACCATTTGTAACTTAACATAATTCGAAATAAATCTTTGAATCCCATTTCAACATTGCAAAACCAAGTTCATATCATTCATACCATTAATAGATTATTTCTCCAATTTTCCCTTCACATGCTAGCATGAATTCCAATATTCATAACAAAGTTCATTCGCAAATTTTAAACATAATTTTCAAACATTTCCAAATTCTAATTAAACTTGAACACATATAATTCAATACCTCAATTTCACTATTCTACTTTCAATTTGGGCCAAATCATTGGGTATCATCATTAATCAACCTAGGGTTTCAAGAGAAATGAGGATTTTTAACAAAAATTCACACTTCTTAAATCACCACTTTTAATTCCAATTTTCCCAATGATTCTACACCTAGGATTCACAATTAATCATTTTAACCCACCAATTTAACTTCCAACATCTCAAACTCTAAATCCCCAAATCTCATAATATACCCTAGATGATAAAAATGAAGATTTTTGCATTAATATAATGAAGTTACCATAAATCTATCCATAGATGTAAGTATTGAGGAGATCTAGAACCCCTACCTCGAAGAACAAACAAAGGAGCGAGCTTGGATGAGATTCCACCTCAATTTCAAAATTCAATCGGTTAGAAATGTTGACCCTTTCTTGTTCTCCATCCTTGATACAAGATCCATGGAGGATTTGTTGATAAAAGTGGAGGAAATCAAGGTTTTGGAAGCTAGGGTTTCGGACATGGAAGAGGGGAGAAGAAAAGAGGAAAAGAAATTGCAAGAAATGGTCCAAAAATCCCATTTTTAGAGCTGCTGTCCCGCACAGACCGCACGTGCGGCGCTATTCCCCGCACGTGCGGCTCTGCTTCCAGCACAGATGTGAAAACTTCAAACGGGTATAACTCTTTCATCGGGACTCCGTTCTAGGTCGTTCTTGTGTCCAAATCGAAGCCCCGGAAATAAGCTTTCCAATGGTTCTAACCTCACATTTAAATTCAAAGTGTGGAAAAAGAAAAGGACAAATGAATGATGGCTGATCGTAGGTTAACTATTCGAATTAAATTCGTTGGTCCAATCTTACTTTACCATCATACCACCATCTCAAACAATACCCCAAAATAAGGTAAGAACATTCCAAATACACTATTAAGAATGTCAAAAATGAGCCCATGCTCGAGCGGAGGGTAAAAAAAATTTCAAGCCGATACAATAAAGGTCGCCATAACTCAGCAGATAATTCTTTAATTCCGATAGATATAGTTGAATTAAAACACATTAACCCCTAATTAAATAAGGATGACTTTCTATACGCATTTTGGGGTCATTACAATAACTCTTAAGCACACACCTCCACCATTGATCTAAGGTTCTTGGAGGGTCTTGAGAGGTCTCAAAGAGCTGGTTTTTGGTCCAAGAAGCTGCTGGTTTTGCTGAAGCTACAAGGGTAACACACTATTCCCTCTTTTAAGCTTTATTTTGCTCCATCTTTTAGCCATACTTGCAAGCATATTTGAGCTTTGGTGTAAACTGAAAAAAAAAAGGTCTTATTTTGAGGCCCTTAACATGTTTGTTTAAGATCATTTTTCCGTTGGGAGTCATCTACCCCCTTGCATTCTTCATTTTACCTTATTTTGAGCCATGCCTTAGAGCATTTGTATTGACCTTTGTTTGGCCTTTTAGCCACTGAAATCCAGCGGATTTTTAGTGGCTAGCATGTTGTTTTGAGTGCCAAAATCAGAGAGGAGTGACCCTCTCTCTCCTTGTTTTGTTTTCTAGCATTTTTGGCCTTACAAAAGAGCCATTATTTGCATGCTTCCAAGCCATGTTTCAGGCCTTTTTGATGAGTTTTAGGACCTGCATAGGCTCTGTCTATAGCTTGTTTTGCCACATTGGATGTCCATCTTGCATGTGTAGAATAACCCTCTTCATAGCATATCAAAGGAGCATCTCATTCTTGCATGCATTAACCGTGTTTCAGTGGATTTTTGGGCTTTATTTAGCATGTCATACCTCTGAATTTTGCTGGTTTAGTGGCCTCTTGAATGCTTCACATGCTTGTAGTGTAAATCCTCTTCACTAGCTTGTAATGCATGTTGTTTTGGCTTTTGATTCTAGCATATTTTGGCCATATTGTAAACTGATTTTGTGCATGTTTTGGACTGCCTTAGCTCTGTTTTTAGGCCTCATGGTTGAATGATGTTTGCTATGCATGGTTGTAGTGCAATACCCTTGCCTAGCTTTGAGTTTTGAAGTCTATTGCATGCTTATATTGAGGTGTTTGCATGTTTTGGGGTCATTGTGTATGATATTTCAGAGCTTATTCATTCGCCATCTTCCCATGTTTATCACTCTATAAGCACATTTGAGAGTTGTGCTTGTATGCCCCATTTATGAGCCATTGCATGAGTTTCATTTTTTGTGCATTGCAAGCCATCATTTTAGTCCATTTTGGCCACTGATTTGGGCCTATTTAAGAGCTGCCCATATTGGTTTAAGTCCATCATTTGGGTTTAAGTCCATCATTTGCATGTTGTTGCATGCTTGCCTTGCATGTTGTTACATACTCGGCTTATTAACATGTTGTTGTATGTTTAAGTGGTATTGCATATGGCATGCACCTCTTGTTAAGTTGCCTAACATGTTGTTACATGTTTGCCTCACATGTTGTTACATGCTTGAATGGTGTCACATGCCTTGCATGTTTGCATGCTTGTTTAGGTTGCATTGTATTTGGCATGCTTGTTACTATTAGCCTTGCATGGCATTGCCATTAACATGCTCACGTTGCATTAGTTTTGCTTGCATGTTTACATCCCTTGTCTCTTGATCAACCATGATAGAGATTGGGGGCCCCTTTTGTGTTGTGTGCATTTCATTTGATATTAAATGCACATTCGACACCTTTGGCCATCATGCGTCAAAAATGCGTGATTGGTGGCCCGAGAGTTGAGGACCATACTCCTTTGAGTCTTAAACATGATGAGGAGGGTGGTCGTGCATACATTTGGCTTGCAAATTCCATGCCATGCACTGTCTGTCCTCTATTGCAGCAAAACCAGTGTTCTGCAGAAAGAAATGGCCGGTCGGCAACTTTCAGTGCCAGCCGACTACCAATATCCAGCCGATGGCCCCATCTTTGGTCGATGACCTTCCTTCCATGGCCGGTAGTCTTGTCTCTTCACCGGTGACCTCCCACAATGTTCAGGGAGTGGTTCAGAAGCAGCCTTGGGACCTGTGCAGCTTTCAGAGGCATGAAACAGTGCAAACAGAGGAAATAGTTGGCATGGCAACAGGTTTCCGAGCGAGGCTAATCGAGCATACATCATCCAATCATCTCAAGGCAGAGCTGCGGCGACCTCTTTTACTTCATACTTGGATTTTTTTGTAATTAGTTTGTTAATTAATTAAGGGTTTTGTAATATTTAATTATAGCTAGAGTAGTTGATTAATTATTCGGACTGTATTATTTATTCGGACCCTTCGCAAGAGGGCGAGCTTTGTAATAAGTGTGCGTGTGTGTGATGCATGTATTCTAACCCCACGTCTTTCTCCCTTTTATTTACCAGCTTATGATGGTTAGTTTTAGGATATGTTTCAATTAGCATCTATATGTTTGCATGTTTGCATTCATCCGTATTGCACGCACCGGGCTCGACGCATCATACTAATTGCATAGCATTTCAATTCCAACTTGAATACGTGTATCGAGTTGCCGCATTTCACATGCCATTTTTAGAATAGCCGAGCCTATTTTAGTTGCATTTTGCATGTGTTACATTAGTCATCTTAACACGAATTAGGATCATGCATGATTCCTAACTACTTTCTTGTTTTGGCTCGGAGTACTAGGTAAGCTTTTATGCTTTAGCATCTCGCATGAGTGTGAGTGTTGCCATGAGGCTATCTGCTTATGTGATATAACTGCCTGAATGCCTGTGGGTGAAGGTTGGGTTGCTTGAATTGGAATAATTCGTCGAAACCCGTGTTTTAGCCTACTTGGGAGTAGTAAACCTCAAAACCATTTTCCAAAACAAATGGGTATGCAATTGTAATAACCCTCCCCACTGCTTACCGATAAACATTGATTACCACTAAACTGAACTGATTAGGACTGCTAATTGAACTGATTAAACTACTGAACTGACTGACTGAAAATTGGAACTGAATTGACTGCGTACGTATGTTAATTTGTATTCTATCTGTTTGATTATTTATTTGATCTGTTCACGTTTTATGTTTCAACTGCTAATTGAAGGCCTTATCGGCGGCCGAACCGAGAATTGATTGATGTTTTATGATCCTCATAATTAATGTGACTTTATGGTAAATTTATCTGAAAACTGATTAGGTATGATTAAATTAGATTAAATATTGATGGATTGCAAGTTGACTTAATTACCAAACTAACCCTAGTGGTCCACTATCTCACGCACATTTGAGCCTTACACTTGATCATAACATAACTCCTTCAGCCTTTCTTCTTGAGCCTTAGCCGACCAAGAGAGGGAGAGAGTGAGAGAATTGGATTCCATCTTGAGTTTTGCTTGCTAATTGAAGAAATTGAAGGTTGATCGTTAATTTGAGCTCCTAAATCTTGAATACAAGACTAAGGTAGGAAACTCATCTTCTTATTTTTGCCATTGAGCTAGTTCTTGCATGATTCATGCTTCATTGTAGAACTAAGTCATGTTTTGGTTCATTGTTGTTGAATTGAAGCTCAATCCTTGCATGCATGGTTGTATTGTAGATGTTGAGTTATTTTCATGGCAAAATGTTACATGCATGTCCACAATTATGTTTAAGTCCATGATTTCATCATGTTTTGGAAACAATTGGCTCCTTAGAGCATCAAATTGAAGCTTTGAATTGATTTGAATTCATGCATGGTTGCATTTTCTTCATGTTCATGAAAATGGTTTGAAATTGAATTTGAATTAAACACCCTTGGGCTTTAATTTCTCAAAATTGAGCTTTGAACCATGTTATTCTATGCGTTTACAAATATTTTTTGGAAATTCAGCCCAAGAGGTCGAGTTTTGAGTTGTTAAAACTTGGTTTGAGCTTGGAGGTGCAATTTGGGTTTTCCAGATTCTGCACTTCCGCTCGAGCGGGGGCTAGTGGCGCTCGAGCGGGGAATCCGAGCATCCAGTATCTCTGCACTGTTTTACAGTCCGCTCGAGCGGAGGATTGGACGCTCGAGCGGAGTCATGTGTCTCAAGCTCGAGCAGGCGTCGAGCGTCCGTTGAGCGGAGATTTCACCCATCCAGTACTTTTACAGTACGCTCGAGCGGGATATTTGACGCTCGAGCGTGTACCTTTGTTGCATGACCGCTCGAGCGGGGAAACCTGAGCTCGAGCGGGACTCTGTTTTTCTGAAAACTCCTGAAACTATTTTCTGATCACATCTTTGCATCCTCATCTCATCCTAGGCATTCTTAGGCCTAGTTTAAGACATCTTATTGAGGATATAGATGTAGAACACACTGAGGCAAATTAGGGATTAAGTTATTATCTTTCCCAGCTGTGTAGCTTAGTGTGTTCAATCTGTTAACTGTATAGGGTTGGCGACTGGGGAGACACGCTCTAGTATACTGCAGCCCAAACTCTGTGAGTAACGATTGTGTAAAGATATGTTCAAAAATGATTATTTTCTGAACAACTGAACTGTACTGTTTCTGAATTGAATACTGTTAATTGAATGAATGTATGTCCTATATTCTGAACTGTATTGTGGCATCCTTAGCACCTACTGTTTATTGTTTACTGTTTACTATTACTGTTACAGAGATCTCTGTCGGTTCCCTTGTTGGAACCACTACTGTTACTGACTGATGGCCATCATTTACTGCTCGGTCTTTTAAGACCTACTGTTTACTGTACTGTTATGCTAATGGATGTACCACATATGACTGTACTGACTAAACGATTGAAATACTGATTTAATGAACTGTTTTCATTACTGTAAGGACATTCATTCTTAACCTCTTTACGCATTATGTTATTCACTGGGATTTAGCTCACTGCTCATATATATATGTAGGTGTACAGGCACCAGACCACGGCTAGGAGCGTCATGGTCACTCCAGTTTTGTCCAGCCAACTACCGTGCCTCACTGCGAGGTTCCAAGCCTATCATGCTAAGGCTTAGGGGTGTTTTAGGACTCCCCCTTCTGTACTGTCTTGCTGTTTTGTAATAACCGAGTGGATTGTATAGACTGAATGTTTACTGTACTGTTATATAGGGATTAAGTCCCTATTCTGAATGATTGTATATATTGTGCATACTGTTCTGTACTATTTGTGAATATACGTATGAAAAGTCTTTTTACATACAGACTGTCACAGCTCATTGGACATTGTTTCTTTACTGTTTTGGCTTCCGCCAGGCCCTGTACTCTGTTTTACTGTGCTACTGTTAAGCAGGCCTTTGGTAATCTCGGATTACTGGCCGGTTACGGTGCTAAACCCATAGGGCCAGGTTTGGGTCGTGACAGCAATGCTTTGTTCCAAATTAGGCGATCTAGTCTATACTTGTTTGTTGTGTGCATCACATAGTAATTCTAGGCTAATAACCGGAATAAGAGCACATAATGTTTTCAAAACTCGATATCATGGTTAGTAGAGGCCGATCTTTGATTGGGCGAGCGGGGGTGCTCACAAGGTGACCTTCCCCAATCGTATCCAAGTTCCCGAGCCGAGGCAACTTTGGTGATGATGGACGCGTGGCCTTAGGCACGAGTCAGGGTTTCCTAAATTCTCCCAAAATAAAATATTTAGATGGCGACTCTGTATCTGGCAAAGCAGTCCATGTTTGGCACTTCTTTCTAAAAATCAGTTTTTCAAAACGATTTGTCGGATTTGGACTTTTTGATGATTCATCGGTCTTGCATTGCACTCCGTGAGATTAGATACAGGACCGTGACATTGAGTCCAAACTGTAGTAAGCCCTAATGAACAAAACGAGATCTTTCCCGGGACGTTCGGGGACGTCTACAATTACTAAAATGAGAGATGGAAATAGTCTGATTCAGAACCCTTTCTTTAACAACTAGATACTTGATATCAATATGCTTTGATCCTCCTGAAGTTTTGTTATTATTGGAGAACCGCACAGCAGCATCATTATCACAGTAAATCTGTAAGGGCTTCAAAATTGAATCGACAAGTTGTAATCCAGATATGAAATTCTTTAGCCATACTGCATGACATGTGGCTTCATAACATGCTATGAACTCTGCCTCCATAGTGGAAGAGGCTGTCAGAGACTGCTTATGAATCTTCCACGAAATGAGTCCATTAGCAAGCATAAAAATGTATCCTGAAGTGGACTTTCGAGTGTCTTTACATCTAGCATAATCAGCATCTGAATAACCAACCACTTCAAGACTGTCTATTCTTTGATAAGTGAGCATGTAATCCTTAGTGCCTTGTAAATATCGCAACACTTTCTTAACTGCTTTCCAATGATCAAGTCCGGGATTGCTTTGGTATCGACCAAGCATACCAACTACAAATGCTATGTCAGGATGCATACAAACTTGAGCATACATAATGCTCCAAACTACAGAGGCATAAGGAATTTCTTTCATTTGTTCCCTTTCTAAATTATTTTTGGGACACTGAAATTCACTAAATTTATCACCTTTAACTATAGGGGCAACACTACTTGAACAGTTCTGCATGTTGAACATTTTAAGAACCTTTTCAATATAGGCTCTTTGGGACAATCTTAAAATACGACGAGACCTATCTCGGTGAATTTCTATCCCAATGACAAAAGAGGCTTCACCAAGATCTTTCATTTCAAAATTTCTCGTAAGAAATTTCTTTGTCTCATGTATCATTCCCAAATTATTGCTAACAAGCAATATATCATCAACATACAAAACTATAATGCAGATATTGCTCCCACTGATTTTAAGGTAGACACATTGATCAACCACATTATCCTTAAAATCAAATTTGATGAGAACTTCATGAAATTTAAGATACCATTGTCGAGATGCCTGCTTTAGACCATATATGGACTTCTTAAGCCTACAAACCATATTTTCCTTGCTTTTATCCTGAAAACCTTCAGGTTGGTCCATGTAGACCACTTTATGCAAGTCACCATTCAAAAAAACTGTTTTAATGTCCATTTGATGTAACACTAAATCATAATGAGCTACTAAGGCCATGACTATTCTCAAGGAATCTTTATTAGAAACAGGAGAATAAGTTTCCTTATAGTCTATCCCTTCTTTTTGAGTGTATCCTTTAGCAACTAATCTGGCCTTGTATCTTTCGACATTGCCTTTAGGATCACGCTTGGTTTTAAAAACCCATTTGCATCCAACAGTTTTGGCTCCCTTAGGCAATTCTACAAGCTCCCAGACATTGTTGTCTTTCATGGATTTTAACTCATCTTTCATGGCATTTAACCATTGAGTTGCATTTCCATTTTTCATGGCTTGGGCATAAGAAACAAGATCGTTCTCCAAGGCTATATCACACTCATTTAGATAAACCTCATAGTCATCTGATATGGCTGGTTTCTTTTCTCTTTGTGATTTGCGTAAAGGTTGTTCTGCAATTGGGACAACTTCTTTTCCAGTGTGAGAAATCTCTTGTGTACCAATAGGTTCAGGTACTACATTTTCTTAGATAATTGTGAAAGGCGTAAAATCACGATTTTTCTCTTGTGTACCAATAGGTTCAGGTACTACATTTTCTTAGATAATTGTGAAAGGCGTAAAATCACGATTTTTCTCCAAAGAAATATTTTTGAGATTCATACTCCCACTAATGTTTTCATCCTATAAGAACACATCATTTCTAGTTTCAACAATTCTTGTGCTATGAGTGAGACAATAGAATCTAAAACCCTTGGATCTCTCAGGATATCCAATGAAATAACAACTTATAATTCTAGGGTCTAATTTCTTTATTTGTGGGTTGAAAATTTTTGCTTCAGCAGGATAACCCCATACATGTAAATAATTCAAATTAGGTTTCCTACCAACCTACAACTCATAAGGGGTTATAGGAACAACCTTACTAGGAACCCTATTAAGAACATGTACAGCAGTTTTTAAAGCTTAACCTCACAAATAATCTGGCAAAGAAATCATGCTTCTCATAATGTCCAAAAGAGTACGATTTCGTCGCTCAGCTACACCATTTTTCTCAGGTGTACCAGGCATTGTGTAGTTAACAACAATACCATTCTCAGCCAAAAATAAAGCAAAAGTACTTGGATTTTGACCCGACTCAGTGAATCTACCATAATATTCACCACCTCTATCAGATCTTACACTTTTAATTCGTCTGTCAAGTTGATTTTCAACTTCAGCTTTATAGAGTTTGAACATATCCAGTGCTTCTGATTTTTCATGAATAAGATACACATAAGTATACCTAGAAAAGTCATCAATAAAAATAATAAAATATTTATGTCCAGAAATAGTTGGAACAGTAAAGGGACTACATATATCAGTATAAATTGTGTCTAATAATTCAGTAGTCCTAGTAGCACCATTTTTCTTTGTCTTTGTGTATTTTCCTTTAATGCAATTCACACAAGTACTAAAATCAAAAAAATCAAGTGAACTTAAAATTTCGTCTTTAATAAGACGTTCCATCATTTCTCTTGATATGTGGCCCAAGCGCTTATGCCATAACATGGCTGAATTTTCATTTACTCGCTTTCTCTTTTTATTTACCAAGTTGTTTACATTAAAGGATAAAAGAGATTGTGCATAAGTGGAATCTAAATTCAATGAATAAAGATTACCATATAAAGTACCAAAACCAATCATATGAGAATTGTGGAATAAAGAGACTCTATTATTTCCAAACTTAAATTCATAACCACAGGAATCAAGTTGTGAAACAGAAATTAGGTTTCTAGTAAAAACAGGAACATAAACTGTGTTTACAAAATCTAAAATGAAACCAGAGTCTAAAATTAGACGGAGGGTGCCAATAGCCTTAGCGTCCACTTCTATTCCATTCCCAACCGCAATGGTTCGTTCTCCTTTATTTAGTTTCTGACTTGTAAGGTATCCCTGTATGGAATTTGTTATGTAAATACTTGCACCAATGTCAATCCACTAAGAATTTGGTGGAACATCTACCAAAAGGGATTCATAAGACACGAAGCTTTGAGTGGAACTAATTTTAAGAAATGGAAGGAACAAATTGGAATTGTTTTGGGAATTATGGATTTAGACTATGCATTAAGAGAGCCAGCTCCTCTAAAGCCTAATGATACAAGTTCTAAGGAACATATGGCTTTATATGAAAAATGGGAATGCTTTAATCACTCAAGTTTAATAATTATGAAAGGCTCAATTACGCCTGCAATTCAAGGAGCAATCCCTGTTTCTGAAAGTGCAGTGAGCTATATGAAATCTACTGAAGAACAATTCATTGGAACTTCCAAATCCCTTGCTAGTACTTTCATGATTAAAATGATGACAATGAAATATGATGGTTCGAGTGGTGTTCGTGAACATATCTTAAAGATGAATGACATGGCCTCTCAATTAAAGGGAATGGACATGGAAATTTCTGAAGGTTTTCTTGTTCATTTCATTATGACTTCTCTTCTTGCGCAATTTGGTCCTTTTAAGATCAATTATAATACGCAAAAAGATAAGTGGAAGATGAGCGAGTTAATTGCCATGTGTGTTCAAGAAGAAGAGAGGCTTAAAGTTGAAAAGCCTGATATAGCTCACCTTACCACCTTGGGTCCAACCAAAAAGATTTTCAAGAAAGGCAAAAGTAAGAAGAAGAAGAATGCAAATGATGAAACTCACAAGACTAATGAAGAAAATAAGATTCGATGCCATTTCTGTCGAAAGAAAGGTCACATAAGAAAGGACTGTCCAGGTTTTAAAAGTTGGTTGGACAAGAAAGGTAACACTCAATGTTTTGTGTCTTATGAATCCTTTTTTGTAGATGTTCCACCAAATTCTTGGTGGATGGACATTGGTACAAGTATTCACATAACAAATTTCATGCAGGGATACCTTACAAGTCAGAAACTAAATAAAGGAGAATGAACCATTACGGTTGGGAATGGAATAGAAGTGGACGCTGAGGCTATTGGCACCCTCCGTCTAATTTTAGACTCTGGTTTCATTTTAGATTTAGTAAACACAGTTTATGTTCCTGTTTTTACTAGAAACCTAATTTCTGTTTCACAACTTGATTCCTGTGGTTATGAATTTAAGTTTGGAAATAATAGAGTCTCTTTATTCCACAATTCTCATATGATTGGTTTTGGTACTTTATATGGTAATCTTTATTCATTGAATTTAGATTCCACTTATGCACAATCTCTTTTATCCTTTAATGTAAACGACTTGGTAAATAAAAAGAGAAAGCGAGTGAATGAAAATTCATCCATGTTGTGGCATAAGCGCTTGGGCCACATATCAAGAGAAATGATGGAACGTCTTATTAAAGACGGAATTTTAAGTTCACTTGATTTTTCTGATTTTAGTACCTGTGTGAATTACATTAAAGGAAAATACACAAAGACAAAGAAAAAGTATAAATAGTGTAAGGTCCCAAACCACACTCTCCATCACAAAAAAAACTCAAGTTGTCACCACAAGAAGGCTCCCATCGCCTAGAGAGAGAGAAGTGGTTTGAAGATCTTAGACAAGTAAAGAACTTGAAGATCAAGGTTTTCCATTCAATATTTCTCTTTCTTAAAAGAGGATTTCATACTATCATGGATCAATGTATGTATTCACTTATTTTGTATAGTAGAAATTCATATAGTTTTCATGTATAGAATTGAATTCTTAATGGTTTTTAGTTTATGTTCCGCAAAGTTTTCTATCAATTGGTATCAGAGCCATGGTTCTCAATTCTGATGCATGAAACGTATAAGTATGAATTTCATTTTATGATGATGTTTGGTGTAACAAGTGCAAAACCTTGATTTACACTTGTCCAAATTTATTTTTATTTTTGGCCAATCTTTTATTCTATTGATATTAAAATAAAAATTGAAAATGATTGAACAAGTGGTAATTAAGATAGTGTTTTATGCACTTATAATGTTTTGTTACACACCTTATGAGTTGAAACATTGTTGATCAGCCCAACGGAGGTTCAACACTATATACGTTTGAACAACCGAGATGATTAGTATAATAAATGTAGCAATAAGTTTTTATGCCCAACGGTGATAAACTTCTCACGTGCTTTAGTTAATAAAATAAAATAAGAGACATTGAGTGTTTCTGCCCAACGGTGATAAACTCGTTACGGTCTTAATGATTATTTTATTTTGTATTGTTTATTTTTATTAGTCATCTCATTTATTTTTATGAATTGTTAAAATATATTGTTATTCAGCCCAACGGAAGGATAACTTGATTTCGTATCTAACTAATTATGTTTTATAATTAGATATATTTAACTTGTGGTGTTATTTTTATGAGATGTGAAAAGTAGTTTTCTTGATTATATTATGCAATGGATATTATGTGTTTACAACATTGAATCCTACTGCAATTAATAGTTACTTGTCTGGTATTGAAGCTTTTTTGAATGGAAAACCTTGATCTTCAAGTTCTTTACTTGTCTAAGATCTTCAAACCACTTCTCTTTCTTTAGGCGATGAGAGCCTTCTTGTGGTGACAACTTGAGTTTTTTTGTGATGGAGAGTGTAGTTTGGGACCTTACACTATTTATACTAATATTCTTCCCATCAAAGAATCCATTCATTCAATGAATTCATTAACTAGATTAATGTATCTTATACATTCATAATACATAATGCATCTTCTATATTAATAAAATCATTAGATAGATTAATGTATCTTATATATTCATAATAGATACATAATGCATCTTTAAGATTCATTTATAATGAATCTATTACATTCAATGCATTGACATTATCTCCATTAGTCTTCTATACATTATGTATATATAGGTGCATTCATCAATGATTAGTCACCATCTAATTGACGTAAATGTTTTTTACTTAATGAGATGAATCTAGTATAATCATGTATAAGCCACATTAAGTCATATTTAAGAAAAATTCTTATATATACTATAAACTTTCCCTTGTGAAAAATCTTTACCCTCTTTAACGAAGTACATGACCAACAATCAGTAGTAGTTTGGATGCAATTCTTTAGTAATTTTTAAAATTTTCAATTTTATTTTATTTTATTTTTGTTAATTTTAGTTTGGATTTTGATAAAAAGGTCACAAGGCCACTAAAAACTTGTAGAAAGTATTTATTGTTCATTGAAAGTGTGAATATTCGCACTTTAAAAAAAAAATCACATTATTTTTATTTAAAACAAGGGTAAAGCTTATTTATTTATTTTTTATTTGTTGCATTTCAAATATGTGAAATTTCACATTATTAGAAATTTAAATTTAAAAATTTTCAATTTAGAAACTATATGAAATTTTAAAAATGTGAAATTTTGAAAGTTATACATTTTCATTCAAAAAGTGTATTTTTTTTTAAAAAAAATAATTTTATATTCAATTGAGATATTTTTTTTGATAGATCTTATCAAATAGTTTTCAAAAATGTAAATTTTATAAAAAACAAAGGTAACGGCCCAAACACTACTCTAAGTAACAAGGTTTAGGCAATATTTGGTCAATAATCAAGTAAGGAAAAATTGGTCTATAACCAATTATATATATGTTTTGTGCTATTAATTGTAAGATTAAAAAATTCATCAATTTTGTTAGATAGTTATTGGAATCTAAACTGAATAATAAAATTTGTAACAAAATAATAAAATGTGAGTTTCATGAATCAATAATTCAAATATTATATTATAATTCATCTAATCAAATAAGGCAACTATAAGAATTAAATTGATTAAATTAAAATAATAGATATTAAAATAAAATTTAAATCAAATTAGAAGGATAAAAAGTGTAATTAACAATTGTATTTATTTGATATATATATATATATAAACATTATCATCAGCAGTTTTGTCTAAAACCCTTCTAAAGCCCCCCCGCAGCTCATGCTCTTTATTGGTCTAGGGTTTAGGGTTTAAACGATCACTTGTCTCAAAACCCTAGAACGTGTTTGGTTGCTTAGAAAAAATTTCAGGTAAAAATGGCACGACCTTCCAAGAAACTTTCAAACAAGAAATCTGAGCAGAAATTCCAGAAGCCATCTAAGAAATCATTCAAGCCCACAAGTAAAACAGACGAAACACAAGTATTGGCTATGCAACTCCAAGACGATGTCCCTGACTTCCCCAGAGCCACTGCCAGAGGTGGTTCGTGTATATATATATATATATATTGCATGTATGTATGTATGTATGTATGTATGTATGGTTTTAAATTTGTTTGTTGTTTTGTATGTGTTGTTATTATTAGGTGGAAGAAGTTCACTTGGGAAAGAAGTCGATGAAGTTGATTGCGATGATGTTGATATGGAGTTTGAATCAGGAGAGAGGGAGTTGAATAATAATTATTATAAGAATAAGAATAAAAGGCTACAAAAGCGAAATCATTCAGCAGAAGAGGATGATTTGGGTTCTCTTTTTGGTGATGGCATTTCTGGAAAACTACCTAGGTTTGCCAATAAGATCACCTTGAAGGTAAATATTTGTTAGATAATTGATTGTTTGTGTTTTAAGTCATTATATGTACGGAGATAGATTATTCTATCATTAGTGTGCACTATGGTTGGTTCTCTCGGATGCTATGCTATTGTTGACCCATCCTTGAATCATTATTATAATAGGGTTTTGATGTATAATTCATTCAAGTTTTCTTTTGTATTGTTGCTGCGACATCTGTTCTAAATGTCTGATTTTCCTAGTTTAGGAACTGGATACTCGAGTTATATGCTGAAACAACAATGTGGTTTCGCAAGAAAACAAACAAACGAAAAAATGGAGAGTAAGTGGGGGAATAAAAGAGGAAATGCATGAAAAGAAACAAGATTGTTGAGTAATGACTCAAACAATTTACAAGTTTGATTAGAGTTAGCTGATAAAATTGCATAACTACAAAGCTGAATAGGGAATTCACTGGGTGATGGAAGTAATAAGATGGTTGGTAACAGCCGTACCTAGGTGCTAATAGTGCTATTTCATTAAACTAAATTAAGTTACTGTATTTCCAGACTTGGTGAATTTTTGTTTAGTTGTTTGACAGGCCGAAAAACTGAAATCTGAGGTCCTATACATCTGCAATCTTGCCTTCACAATACTGAACTGACAATGTTTCAGCTTCATTCTCAGTTTGATCTATGAATTTAAGGTGCTTACATTCCTTGAAAAAGGTACAAATAACAAGGGTGGGTTAACTTAGTTGGTTACCCTGGTACATTCCTATTTGGGAGGTTAGGGGGTCAATCCTTGCATTGAGCAAGGACTGATAATTTCTTCCCGCTCTTTCGTAATATTGTTCTCTTCTTCCCCAATATGGGGTATGTTTGTAGGTTGGTTGGTTAGGCTACTTGTTTCTTTCCTATTATAGGGGCTCTTCACTAGATTAGTTGTGGGGCTTCTATTCTATAGTTGTTGGACTATGTTTGCCCCTGATGTAATTCACTTCATATTGAAAAATTCTCTCTATCAATTGACCCAAAAAAAGAAAAAAAGAAGAAGAGGGGAATGCTATATACATAGACATGTACATCCGTATGACTTGATCAAACTCAATCCATGTAAAATTTTAATTAATATATATTAAAGGGTGAATGAACCATGACCATAAAATACTGAATACAAGGAGAGCTTAATTTCTAAAATTAAAGTTCTACTTGAGCTAAAATGGGAAAATAAAATTTACAAATCTGAGCCAGGTGGTTAGATTTTGTATTTCTTCCTTTAACTTGCCCCTGATTTCATGTGAAGTTAATGGACTACCTTGATGGAAGTTGTTGGATCAACTTGAGTGTCTAAGGTCTGCTAAACGTGTCAGCTGTGAGTCTTGTGACTACTTTTGCTATGCCCACTTGTTTTCTTCCTAATCATACTTTCTCCAACCCTACTTGTTTTCTTCCTGATCATACTTTCTCCAACCCTGATCATAATGTTATGATTGACTGTATAGACCTTGTCCTGTCATACTATTTCATTTTCCCTTCTCTCGTTCCATACGTGAATGTTATCTATTATACTTCTTATTATTTTTTTTTTTGTGTGTATTTTTTTTCTTTATTTGTCTCTATTGAGACTGGGCAACCTGAGAATAGTACAATGTGTGTAGACTTTATTTTGAAGATTTTAATAAAAATTGCATGAAATTTCAATAAAAGCCTAATATTGTTTTAAAAAATTCTTGTAATTATTGGTACTGCTACTTTTGTATTTCTAGCTTATCTACACTTTGAAGTTAACTTCATAGATGCCATCTGTTAATAATTTAGCATCTTAATATTGGATATATTTTTTTTCCACATTAATTTGCTGTCTAATTTAAAGTTATGCTTTCTTTGTGCATTCCTAGAATATTTCTCCTGGAATGAAGCTTTGGGGAGTCATTGCTGAAGTAAATGAGAAAGATATCGTAATTAGTCTTCCAGGGGGCTTGCGTGGATTAGTTCGTGCAAGTGAAGCATTTGATCCTATTTCAGATAATAAAGTGAAGGTGGTGACTTGCTTCTTCTATAAAGAATATCCAAATAGTTCTTCCCTTGACATTTATTTTTTGTCTTTGTGCCATTATTATTCTACTGCTTTTGAACTAATTTTTCTCATTTAGATTTTCCCCCTCCTTCCTTACATTTATGTGTGCTTAAAATTGTTTGTTTTCATAATTTCAGTCTAAGAAGGTTTTATTTTCTATTATATCAGGATGTGGAGACTAATTTTCTTTCTAGCATTTATCATGTTGGGCAACTGGTTTCTTGCATTGTACTGCAATTGGGTGACGATAAGAAAGAGAAGGGGAAACGAAAGATCTGGCTTTCTTTGCGTCTTGCTTTGTTGCATAAGACCTTAACCTTGGATGTTATTCGAGAAGGAATGGTATGCATTTTTCAAATGTTTCATTGATGATTTAATTTTTCTTTTAGCAAGAAAATGACTCTGATACTAATATGATACTTTCTTCTTATTTTTGGTTCCTTCCTGTTTTCATTCAACTTTTTTTGACCACAATCCTATAACAAATGAATATTAATTTTAATAATGATAAATGTTACTAGTGAAAGGAAAAGGTTTAATAAAATATTTTGTGATGAGAAATTGAAATTTGATATTTTGTGAGTCGAGACATGTCACTTAAGACTAACGATGTCTTAACCTTAAGCCTAGGGCTTACAGACAATTAGTAAGGTACTTCTAATATGCTTATGTAAACGTGCTCAATATGCTCCTCTCTTGCGCGTCGCCTCTCTTGCTCTCGATGCCATGCTTGATGCCTTTTGTTTGGTGGTGGAGTGATTCTTTACTATAGTGTGTTTCACCTATGCTGTGTCCCCCCTTTTCCCCCAATGGCATCCAATGCTCTTACACTAGCCTAGGGACCTCTCTGGTAGAGTTTGTTCCACGATTACAGGGCAGTTGAGTGTGACCCTATGACCCTATGCAATACCTCTCAGGTCATGTGACTTGGTGGCTAGAATTAAAGGTTGATTAAGATGCTCGCTCCACTCTCCCTCGAGGGACTTGCGCTTTTGCTTGACTTAGAAAGCGAAAGAGATAGATCTTCAAAAGGAGATGACTCTATACCAAGACAAAGGCATGTGATGTGCTTTGTAAACATCTGAAATCTGTGTATTGGTGATTTGGTGGTCCTAGTAGTTGAGGTCCCACTATTAATGGGGTGTTAGGATAGACAAAGGCAAACCACCTATATCTTGTACCCACTTAGGCATATGTCCTTGCTTTTTTGTGATGTAGAATCAGTGCAAATTGCACTCTACTAAGAGGAGTGACTCTTGTTCTCAAATGTATAGCAACAAAAAAAGTGCATGTGACTCTTTCAGTTAGTTTTAAAAGGCTAGATGAGTGAAAAGATACGAGGATTTTAGGGTTTTAAAAGTGAAACAAAGGGTTGGGTTTTGAGATTGAAAAATACGAGTTTTGGGGATTGGTTTGGGCTTGTTCCTACCTTGTGAACAATATCCAAAAAATAGGAATACATGTTTATTTTGCAGTTCTTTATAGGGTTGCACTTGTGATGTGAGATGTTTGAGGGTTAAAGTGCTTTAAATAAATCTGGTTATTGGAATCACTTTTACAAGCCTTTGACATCGCACCTAGAGTTTGATTGCCACCACACCCTCTAGCTTGGCTGCCCTCTCCTCTAATTTCTTGCTTATCTCCACAGCTTCTAGCTTTGCCTTCTCATCTGACGCAATAGAAGTCTTAGGCCAAGATGCCTCTTGCTCAGCCACCTTGGGGGTCCTCTTGGAATCCTCTAAAGTAGTCAAATCATCAATGATATGCATCCTTTGTACACATTGAAGAAGACAGTCAATTAGTTGTTAACAAGGGAGAGGAAAGACTTAAATATGTACAAAAACACATTTCCACGGTTAGCATTTGGGCTATTCCCTTCATTATGTGGTTTCTTGAAGGAATGTTGTGGTTGGCCATGTCAAGTGGAAGAAGAAGATCTTCGACAGATCGAAAGCCATCTCGCGCGAATTTACAACGGAGTTAGTGGTATTGATCAGTTGGCCAGTATGCATCAAAGGCTGTTCCCACAGCTCGGGCAACTCTTTCGTTCCTTGCTCTTCAATATGGCATCAACTAGTTCTTTGCTAGTCTCCTTATGCCTCTTCCAGGACCTCTCGGTTTGGGGAGGGGGGGGACTTGTTCAGTTCAACCTCAGATAAAATAAATGTTCTTCTCCCACAGACAAATTTCTAAACAAGCCTCTCATACTCCCTAGTCTAAGGAAAGGCAAGAGAGCTGTTCCTTGTGTAGATGTGGAGTTGAGCACTTTGGTCTCCAAGTCAAGCATCACTCTTTGCTTCGGTATGGTTATCTCCCTAGACAGTGCTATTGGGAGTTTGGCTCGAAGAACGGGTTGGAACAAAAGAAGAGGCACTTGTAGTCTAATCGAGTTGATGCTTGTCTTTATGCTCAGGAGACTCTTGAAGATAATCAGTACTTTAACTTTCTTTGTGATAGTAAACCTGTAGATTTGTATGTAACCGAGCAACTCTGGAGCTGAACGTTTTTTGTATTGAAATGTGGCCTTGATTGCTTCTACGTTCTCCGTGGTCGGCTGCCTCTTGTGTCAACTAGGACCTGAAAGGGGAACCAAACGAGTGACTTAGGCAAAATAATCAAGAATTTGAGATTAAAGGAGAGGTCAGTCCAAGACTTGGATGGCTATCGACTTGTGGTAGCCTCTCTGTTTGGTCCTTAGTATCGGCTGAAAACTCCCTATTTCTCCTAACTTGAAGGAAGTCATCATTGTGCTTGTCTTTTATCAAAGAGCTTGGTAACTAGGTGCAACTCGGCCAACTAGACACACAAGCAATATGTAACTCGGCCGACCAAGCACACAAGTAATATGTGCTATAATCCTTGCTGTGGAATAAACCATTGCAATGAAAGATGTCCCAGATTTCAAGGTTAAGTCTGAGCTTGTGATTAAGGGTTGAGATTCCACAGACTATCCTAATGACATTAATAGACACTTGCATCGAGGTAAGCATGACTTGATGGAAAAGCTGATGCAACGAAGAGTCTAACAAGAATCTAAGGCCGCCTTCAACAATGGATGCTATGGGGAAGACGACTATTGATTTGGTCCCCATCTGTTTAGCATCCATCTTTGCCAACGATAATGTGATGTCATTGGCAACACTGTACTCGTGATGGAATCGCACCATAGCAGCGGGAGTATCCACCTTAGTCCGAAACTTGTCCATGGCGTTGAAACCTCACAAAGCATGGAAATAATAAATGGCGGGGAAATCATGGCAATAGTCACTAGAATCAATGGCGGACATCGGGAGAAACCAGAACAGTATTGGAAATCAAAGGAACTAAGTGGGACTAGGAATCAAAGCTAGTGAGGAAGGACGACTTACAACAGATGGGCTCAAAGTTGGGGCTGGAACAGGCTCGTTGGAGGGGAATGACGGAATTGGAGTGAATAGAATCTGCGAGAGAGCACTCTAGATCATTAGGAAGGGGAAGACCTTCTTGGAAGGAAGATGTAGTACTCATAGCTTTTGAACTAGAAGGGACATCCAAGTGTATTGGGAAACCAAAGGGTGTTGTTTATTACTATCATTACTTGTTGGGGAAGATGAAAAAATACAACGGATCGTGTCACATTGAGCAAATCAAGCGGTTAAGGATAGGTTGGCTTCGCCAATTGAAAAGCGCCACGTGTGCACAAGCAGTACACAAACGGATATTTGTGTCTGACCAGGGGGATGATTGAGCTAAGGAGGTAGACACTTAATATCACAAGGAGATTGCCCCTGAAGTTAGCTTCTACTTCACTAAGTACCGGTGTTTTAAAAGGCGCGCGAGTTGCAATGAGGAGCAACCTTGCGCTTCTAACAGGTCAAGGCGAGGCGCAATATGCAAGGTGCAACTTAGGTGCTGAGGTAAGGGCTTTTTTTTTGAGGCGCGAGGTTTGGGCTTTTTTTTGAGGCGCAAGACGTGAGCTCATACCCGATTTTTCTACTCCAATTGTTGATTAAGTGCTTTTTTTGTGGGAATACCCACAGGGATTCAAAACTCTTCAATATAAAATGACAAAACGTGGTCAAAAGAGCGAAAACTGATAAAAGATTGAATGTTATGCTTTATATCTTTCATTGGATATTATATTTCTAGTTTTTAGATTATTGAATGTTATGTTTAAAGATTATTGGAAGTGATTATGATTTTTGAAATTCTGTATATATTAGTTATGTTGAAAAGTTTGTCTATTTTATAATTTTGCTTTTCTTCTACTACTTGCGCTTCGCTTTGGTGAGGCGCGCGCCTTGCCTCGTGCCTTATGCTTAGGCAATAGGAGATCTTGTCGCCTCGGTGCGCCTAGAGCCTTTTAAAACACTGCTAAGTACAAGTGAAAGCTAAGGGGCAAATGAAGGTGGTTAATATGACCAAGGCAAGGCCTAGATTGGGCCGAACTCGTCACATGGGTCAAGCCCAACTAGCTTGCATATGTGGTTAGATAAGGGCATAGGCCAAGTACACGAGATGGGCCAAACCTAGTCTAGCACCCTTGGATCGAGCCGAGCTTTGGGCTAGGGCTAGGGCTAGGGCTAGATACCGTATATTGGAATTAGGGTTGTGCGTCGAGAATGTTAGAGTTGGTCCAGCCACTATTTGGGCCAAGATAGGCAATGGTCGAGCATCTGTAACTGGATCAGACCACTAAGATTATCATATTGGCCAAGCACAGAGTGGTTAGTGTGGAAGAGCTTGACTGTACAACTAAGGGAGCACTCCCAGAGGGGGCTACCTTTTGGACTAAGTAACAAGGCCTTGTCCTTGGACTCAACTTAAGGTTGTAACAGAGGAATACATGTCGTCAAAATCCCCAGGTGCTGGATTAAACAATTAGGGAAGAATCTTGCATCACATAATAGGTGAGCTCACATGAAGGATGTGCCTAACAGCATTGTGGTTCCCCCACTTAGGAATGATGATGACTAGTGAGAATTGTGGTAACCCTAGTCCTAGTGTTGTGAAAGGCGCACTTAGACGTAGGGCGCAACTAGTGTCTTGAAGGAATCCAAGGCGAGGCACGTTGAATGAGTTGCGCGCTTTGGCCAGGCGCTGAAAGGCACAAGGTGCGAGCCTAAGAGGGCTTTTTTTGTTTTTGTTTTTGTTTTTGTTTCTGATGCTGATCTAACGGCTCTGATCTGTGTTCAAAAGGCTCCAACCCATAGGATTACAACTCATACAATATAACTCAACTCAAATCAGTCAACAGCTTAAATCCCTAATCTATTGAAGAAATCTGTGTCGTCTCTTCCTCTGGGCTCGTTTCTTTTGACTTCGACTTTGACTTCAATTGAGGACTTCGAAATCTTGAGGTTAGTTCTTCTTCTTCTTCTTCGTTAGTTGTTGTTAGGTGATTCGATTCAATTCGATTCGACTTTTTTTTTTTTTCTTTCCCTTGTTCTTTTTCTTCGCTGGTTGCTAGGTGACTTATTTTTTCTCCTCCTCCTCCTTCCCCTTCTACTTTGTTGCTCTCTGTTTTTTTCTTTTTCAACTTCGACTTTCTCTCTCCCTCTTTCTCTCTCTTCTTCTTCTTCTTCTTCTTCTTTTTCTTCTTCCTCTTCCTCTTCTTTGCTCTATGTTTTTTTCTTTTTCTAGCTTCTTCGACTCTCTTTTAGACCCTGCTTCTTTGCTGGGCAGGGTTCTTTCTCTTCTTTTCTGTCTATTGCTGGGTTGGGTTTTTTTTCCTGTCTTTTTTTTTTTTGCTTCTCTGTTACATGGAATAATGCAAAAACGAGAATAACAACTGTTTGTATAAGCAAGCACATGTCTTCTTTTTTTATTCTATGGTTTGAGAATTATTCGATAATTTGCCTTGGTTACTTTCTTCTTCTTTTTCTTCTTTTATTTATTTTTTATTTTTTTATTTTCTTAATAATTTGTCTTAGTACAAGTATGAGTCATTAGTCTATGTTAATTTATTTATTTTTTACTAAGACTGCGTGCCTTGCTTCAAGAAAGCCCGCACCTCACCTTGCTCCTTGCTCCAATAAAGCCCGCACCTCACCTTGCGCCTTGCGCCTTGCTCCTTGCGTCTTAAGCCTAGGTCCTAAGAGACCTTTAGCGACTTGGTGCGCCTTGAGCCTTTAAAAACACTGCCTAGACCTCTATAGCAGAGGTATGCCAATACTCAAATTAAATCCTCCCGTTTCAATTACCCATGAAAAAATAAGACTCAATTATTATTGCTACATTATTAATTATTATGTGCTCTTTTAGCTCTTTATTATCTAGCTTTGAAGTTGTAAAATAAAAATTTTATTCCCTTATTTGCCTATATGACAAAAGAGGCTAGGTAAGGCGCTCTTTTTGGTTTGATGTGGAGTCTGTTTCTTGCGAAATTGTGTTTGAGTTGAACACTCTACTCTTAACCATATCTTTTGTTTATCTCTCATGCTTATGTTCTGGTATGATTTTTTCTTTTCTTTTTCTAATTGTGTATGATTTACAGGTTATCACTGCATATGTGAAGAGCATTGAAGACCACGGCTATATACTTCATTTTGGATTGCCTTCATTTACTGGGTTTATGTCGAAAAACAGTCAAGCTGGTAATCACTAGTCATCCTAGCATATCCATTCTAGTCACTTTTTGTCTTTTAATTAATCTTTGTTACATCTTTTTTGATAAGTAAATATGTATTAGAAAAAAACAAAAGGGCAAAGGGTACGCAACCTGTATTCAAGAGTATCAAAGAAGGCTTGATGCCAAGTTGAGCTCCTGACGAAATCTACAGTAGACGAGGATTGACAAAAAATCTTTTACACCAAGAAGGAAAACTATGCAAAAGACAAATCTTGAACATAAAAGTTGCTAACACTGTTATCATAAAAAATGCACCCATTTCTTTCTTTTCATAAAACCACAAAATGCAGGGAGAAGCTTTCAATCAAGCTCTCTTTGTTTTCCTCCATTTGCAGCATTCCCAACTTTCCAACAACTCTCTTAATCAAGCAGGGATAACTCAGAACCCCAAAAATGTTCTAACAACAAATCCCAAAGCTCCCTAACTACCTCGTAATTGAGAAGCCAATGATCCAGAACTTTGCTATCAGGATCTTACGATTCACGATTCGATTTACAATTTTTACAAAATCGATACGAATCTATGGGTGAATCTATTTTGGAAGTGAGTCTCTAGTGAATCGCGCAATTCACAATCGATTTACGATTCGATTCACTTTTTACAATTCATGCAATTCTTGAAGCTATCATGTTTGACATATTTCAATTTTTTTCTTCATTTTTTTAGTTAAAATGACATAATACAACTTCTAATAGGATTTGGTGCGAAATAACCACTATATATACATGATTTTTTTTTTTTTTCTTTTAGATGAGGGAGTTTTTAATAGGATCAAATCAGATTCAGTCAGGCCCAACATGTTTTAAACATTTTTTTCTCTCTGTTTTTTTTTTTCCCTTAAAAAAAAACAACAGAATGTATATTCTAAAAATGTTTAAGGTTAAAGTAATTTCCAATATGAATTCATCTATTGCTATTTTATTGAAATAAATATATTTTAATATTACATGGATGAGGTTAGTTAAACCTAATGGTTCTACAAGTTCGTTATTATTGGGTCACTGTTACTTGTAAAGGTATATATGATTATGAAATATCAACATCATTGTTAAGTTATTGTTTCTTGAAAATTAAGAGTTGATTTTAATTGAATAGATGGCTGAAATTGCAATAAAAGTATAGGGGACAAGTAGGGCTTGTTTAGGATAATATATGTTTAAGAGTTTATGCATGAAAAGATGAGATTTGGCACTGTTTAGGGGCTGTTAAAGTGCAGAAAATACAAGAGGGAAAGAAGGAGAAGAAGAAGATAGGTTGTGGAATCACTCTTAGAATCTTTTAGGCATTACACCTAGCATTTGATTGCATCACACAATCCGTGAAGAAGCTTCAAAAGTTTTGAAAATTTTCTTAAATATCAAATCTATTGAATTAGAAGAATTACATGACTTCATATAGACTTTAAAGACTTCCTATTCCAACTATAACAAGAGAAGTGAACTACTAAAAATTCTTTTACTTCCGAAACCAATTTAAAATCAAATAAGAAAATAAGAATAAAATTCAATTCAGTAACTTGACCCACAGGCCAACCCCTACAACCCATGTTAGCAAATATGAAAATTACCAAAATACCGCTACCTTAAAATCCTAGTAAATTAAAACTAGTCATAAAATAAGACTAATAATACTAGAGACATGATTATATATCGATTTTTTTTTGAAATCATTCTAATTTTCAAATATCATCGCTTCTTTAAATTTACTCTTCCTTGAGCATTTTATACTCTGCATCAAGCTAGCTGGATGGAAAAGGCAATATCTATATAAGAGATTATAATCACTCTTATTCAGGGTTCCCTAGCTTGCTTGCCTACTTTGTGTATAGGGGGCTTTCATCATTTTTGCCTTTTTAATCTAGCCTTGTTGGGTAAATGACTTTGGATATTCGGAGAATAGAAAGACAATCTGTGGAGAAGGGTGACGATAGAGGATGGTCTGACTTTGTCAAGCACGTGAGCTTTGTGGTGATGGTCATAGTTACCTTTGGATTGTCATAGTGTTGTTGTGAACTAGGAAACTTTGATAGCAAATTACATGAGACTCAGGAATGGTTTGGGAATATCTCTCATTAGATTGCTTTAGGACTAGTAATCGGAGGCTATAAGTTATTTCTTTGAGCTTCTATACAGAATTACTGTTCATAGGAGTAAGATTGGTGGAATCATGGGAATGGGATTTTCATGGTAAAGTCCTAATATTCTCGAACATTTGGTAGGGTGAGGATCTTATTTCCTTTTGAAGTGATTTGGGAGTTGGGAGCGCCAACAAAGGTGGCATTCTTTGTATGGATGATTGCGTTACTCTTTTCTTACTATTGATAAACTAAAGAAGAAAGGATATAGGCTCACTAATCACTTTATTAGTGTTGTGCTGCTTACGTTAGAAAGAGGAAACAATAGATGACTATTCCTTCTATTGATAACCTAAAGAAGACAGGGTATATACATACCAATCATTGTCATTGCTTATATGAGAAAGAAGAGGAAACAATAAATTAGGAGTGTTAGCAGAGTGTCAGTGTCTGACACGACACTTCTTTCATAGAAGTGTTCCTACTTCTTGTGGATATATGGGAGCTTCTATTTGCATCCCAAAAAGTAGATTAGGCACCCCAATTTAATGATATATTTTTTTATTTCTATTAAGTCCCTATTTAAAATGACCAAAAAGTACTTGACTTTGGAAAAAGTGTAAATAAAAGTGTTTTGAAAACCCCATTCATCATCAGCCCCAATATTCATTTTCTCTATTCTTTTCCTACTTTCATCACTTTGCATCTTCATACCCAACCCTATTTACTTTAATCCATCATTCTTGTATTCTATTTCATATTGAAATCAATAATAGACAATAAATAAGACGTTTCCAAGCAATTTTCTATAGAGAAATTAAATTTTTAATTGTTGTTCATCATTTTTTGTAGGTTAGTTTTCCGAATTGATTTGACGCTGAGCATCCGAACAAACTTCACATGTTTGGAATTAAGTATTCGGACAAAATATTTTGTTCGGCACTGAGTATCCATATGAAACAACTGGCCGGAATAAACTTCACGTGTTTGGAATTAAGTATCCGGATAAATATATTTTGTTCGGCACTGTGTATCCATATGAAACAATCGGAATCAATTTTCTGTGGTTTGGGCTTGAGTATCCGAATAAACTTCATATGTTTGGAATTAAGTATGTGGACAAATATATTTTGTTCCGCACTGAGTATCCATTTGAAACAACTGGGACCAGGTAGCCGCTGGTTAGGGGTGTGTGCGTTGCGGTTCGGGCAGCTTGAGAGTAAAATTATAAACCGAATGGCGGATTGGCAGATTGATAGATTGGTAAATTGCGGTTTGAGTGGTTTTGGATGGATTGGCAGATTGAAGAATATTTTAGCCAATTATCAAGTTTTTGCATAATATATAATACTAATTTGCATAATATTTTTCATATATATGACACAAACTAATTTTACATAATATTTTTCATATATATAACTACTAATTTGTAATAAATTTCACATATTAAATATCTTTTACACTCATTTTTACCTTGATATTTTATTATAGGTTAAAAAATATATATGTATCAACTATAGCGGAGCAGAGCGGTTTCGAAGGCGGATTATAAATTTTAAAGTTTAAACCGCGGTTAGCGGATAATGTGGATCGATGCAGATCGGTGCGATTTTAACGGATTGGGCGATATTTTGCACAGTCCTACTGTTGGTAGATGTAGGAGTGGTAGTTTGCTTTGATAGACGGATTGCATAGAGGAGCAGAGAGAGACCCTCTTCGTCTCGGTTGAACTCAGAATCCCTTTTCGTCGCTTGGAATTCCAGAGACTCCAAATGTGGTTTTTGTTCCTCTGTTTATTGGTAATAGGGTGTACAAAGTAGATTTGTATAGGGTTTAAGAGCTTTTGAGATTAGGATAGGTATTATTTAGAGTGTCCAAACAAATAAATAAAATTTCAAATTTATTATTGGGGTGCTCAAAGTAATGTGGTCCTCGACCTACATTTTAGGGTGCAAATAGAAGCTCCCGTAGATATATATTAAAATATAGGGTAAATTACAAATACACCCCTTGAGGTTAATTTAAAATATGAATTCTGAAAATTACATTCCACCTCTTGAAGTTTTTAATTTCATAACAAATAGGCTTTTTTGTTAATAAATCATCAAATGAATTAACAGTTTTTAATGATGTTAGAAATTTATTTCAATTAATAATTCATGTAATTTTATTATTCTATAGAAGAGTAGTCAAAATTTTTATTTTTTTAGTTAATTCTGTTAAATAAAAAATTCTGACAAGAAGGTATTTGTAATTTTTCAAACTACAAGGGATAATCCATATTTTAAGCAAATTTTAAGAGGTGTATTTGTAATTTGCTCTAAAATATAAATATATTTATGAGAATTTATATGCTTGAGTTGAAGTTGCCCTTTTCCCACCCACCCCCTCCTGAACCTAATCAGATTCTACCTACCCATCCCCAAACTCATCCCATTAAGGTTGGGATATTTTACCAAAAAAAGCATGGATGATTGTATCATGTGGTGGTTGTGGAGAGAAAGAGATGGATGCACTTTTGAGGATACAGAGTTGGTGGTTGTAGACGTCCCAGAACGCCCCGGGAGGATGATCCCGATTTGTTCGTTCTGGGGCTTACTACAGTTCGGACTCAAATTGTCACGGTTCTTAATCTGAACCAAAGAGTCCAAATTTGGCAAATCGTTTTGGAAAATAGATTTTTGTAAAGAAGTGCCAAACATGGATTACTTTGCCAGATACAGCGTCGCCATCTAAATATTTTATTTTGGGAGAATTTAGGAAACCCTGACTCGTTTGCCTAAGGCCACGTGTCCGTCATCACCAAAGTTGTTTCGGCTTTGGAACTTAGGTACGATTGGGGAAGGTCAGCTATGAGCACCCCCTCTCGCCCTATCCGAAGATCGGCTTCTACTAACCATAATATCTAGTTTTGAAAACGTTATGTGTTCTTATACCGGTTATTAGCCTAGATTTACTATGGGGGTGTTTGGGAAGAAAAAAATAGCCAAATTTAGGCTAAAAATCACAAAAAGACAAAATAGGCTAAAATAGCTAATAAGACTATCACATCAAACCCATAATCATTTCACTTTTTCTCTCACAAACATCACATCCAACCACAAAAAAATTCAATCATCTTCCCAAACACAAATTTTAGCCTACTTAAAATAGCCAAAAATTAAAATAGCCTACTAAAATAGCCACTTCCCAAACGAGGCCTATGTGATGCGCACAGCATACAAGTGTAGACTAGGTCGCCTGAGTTAGAACAAAGCATTGCATATTCATTTTGAAAAACGGTTTGTTACTTGCAAGTAGGCTAAAATGCGGATTTTTGCCACCCTCAAGTGGGCTTAGAAAAATAAGGTGATTTGCCACTCTCAAGTGGGCTTAAAACTTGTATTCAACGCATTGCTCCAGTTTAGATAACCCAACCTTTACCCACAGGCATTCAGGCAGTTATATTACATAAGCAAATAGTCTCATGGTAAGCATGCTATCATGGCAGTCACTCACACACATGCAAGGATGCTAAAACATAAAAGCTTACCTAGTGCTCTGAGCCAAAACAAAAGCTAGTTAGTAATCAAATGTATGATCCTAGCTCATGTTAAGATGGCTAATGCAACGCATGCAAAATGCTATTAGAAATAAGCTCGGCTATTCTATGATGACATATGAAATGCAACAGATAGCATGTATTCAACTTTGGAATGGAAAATACAATGCAGTTAGTATGATGCGCCGAGCCCAGTGCATGCAATACAGATGAATGATGCAAACATGCGAGCATAACGATGCTAATTGAAATATGCCCTAGTTGGCAGTATTTTTGCTTGCAGTGGAAGTTCTGTTGCACCTCAAAGAAAAGGTTGAAAGGACAAAATTCTGATTAGAGATGAGTGAGAGAGTGAGGTTGAGTGTTTTTGTAGGGGGAGCTTCTGAGCTGCGAATCGAACAGAAGCTTATCACCATTCAGGTGGATTCTGAATCCAGAGGAGGCTTAGTGGAGATCATTGAGAGGAATCGATTTCGAAGTTACAATTTGAAGATAGATCTGGGGGGTGTTTCTTGGGCCATTAAAGCCTTGCGACAGGTATGGAGCCAGCATAATGACCGACCTTTCTTCTCCAAATACACAAGTAGTTCAGCAGTTTTTTGGGTTCAGAAATTTAGTAACAAGGGAGGTATCTTTGTTGAGATGTCAAAATGGGAGGCTGGGGTGAAACGCAACAACATCATCATCCCAGCAGGGGTTGATGGTCAGGGATGGCAGGCAATGGCCAAGATGCTGGAACGAATCATCCATGGAGGTATCAGGGTTTCGGATGTTGAAAGGAATGTAAGGTCTACAGATAAAAGAGGCCATAATATAAATGATCAATTTGTATTCAGAAGCCGTAAGGGAAATTCAGAAGGAAATTGGTTTACTCTCCAAAAAACAGGGGCAAACAGAGTAGCCTCATACGCTGATGTGCTTAAGTCCCGATCAAATGTTTCGGATGGCAATGATTTCTTTTTGGAGATGCGCGAGGTGGTGGTCTGTACCAGAACTGACTTCTTCGATGACTGGGCTCAGATTGAAAAGGAATTAAATCGATTGTTTAAAACCTCAATTGTTTTGAGACCTTTTCAATTAAATAAGGCTTTATTTTTTGCAAAGAGTTTTGAGGAAGCTGATTACTATGGTGAACAAGGAGTGTGCTTTTTTCATAAAAGTATTGCTGTGAGACTGGATAGGTGGTCGGAGGAGGTATTCAGTAAGGATGCTGTCATCGCTTCAAATGGAGGTTGGATATCTGTCTGTGATCTGCCTTTTAATTTCTGGAAGGACTGAGTTTTTGAGTGGATTGGGTCAAAATGTGGTGGGCTGATTGAGGTAGATTGCAGAACCAGGAATTTTGGAAATCTCTTCGAGGCTCGATTGAAGGTTAGAGGGTATGGAAATGGGTAAAACTCCATGTTCAGTTCGATGGGATCTTGGTGGTTGTGCGTTTGAAGGCTCTGTCAAAGCCCGTCGGAAGAATGGAGGTACATCGGCGATGGAGTTTTTCAGGTGAACCCAGAGCCGGAGAAGGGGAAGACGAGGAGCCTCAGGGGACAAGCTCGACACGTGGCACGAAGAAGATGAGAAGGCAGTTGGGTGACACGCTCGAGGAGGGTGAAGATAATGGAGGAATTGCAAAGGTTGATCGGGGAAGTCGACTTGGGAAGAATAATGTGAATGGGCTTGTCTTCAATTTTAATGGGCCTGGTAATGAAGTGGGCTCAACCCACGAAGTGTTAGTATCAGATAATAGCTACGCTGATGGGCCACAGTTTTCAGTTCCATATGCTTGCCATATTCATAAGGAAAAGGGCCCAATTAATTTTGAAATTTCAACATCTGGGCTGCCTCTTGAAAGGGGCCCAAGTGTTTTTAAAGGCCCTAAGGTCTCTTTTGCCAACCCGATTGAGGTTTCGGGGTTGGGTTTCAAGCGGGTTACAGGGTTCGATGAAGAAGAGGGTCTTCGACGTAGCTCTGCGATGAAGGAGGCCAGTAAAGTTACACCATGCGAAGGCTCAGATCAAGTCGATCATGCTATACAAATCTTGTCACCCATTCGCAGAGATATGAGCATAGAGGAGATCCATTTTGGGCTGGCAGATGTTGTCGATAGATCAGTGGGGGATTTACAGGGACTCAATGGGAGGACAGAGACTGGAATTCAGGAATTGATGGAGGTGATAAGGAGCTCGGAAAAGCAGATTAATGAGGTGGATGAGGGTCATTTTGAGATACACGAGGTATTGCAAAATTTGGAGGATTATGGATCATCTGCAAGCTCGGAATCGAAGTCTGAAGGGGAAATTAGTGAGGGTGAGCAAGTAGATAGTGACTGGGATCCCAACCGATTCTTTAATGTTGACTGTACCACTTTGGATGAGGATTTCGGTAAGGTTCCTGAAGCTTTGAATCAGGTCAATTCTTCTGATACCCAAGGTTTACAAGTTTCACCTTTCCAAGAGGGATTACATGCTATTCCAGATTCTTCCTCTTCTGGGGATGGGGTTCGGGATGGGTGGTCTTTGCCTCTTCAGTCCAATTCTTTCTGCCCTGTTCATGATGTTTCTTTAGTTGACACTGTTGTACAAGGGGTTACAATTGATATCCCGAGGGCCACGGTGATGCAATCTACCTTAGTGTCTGAGTCCTTATGTGCAACTATATCTCAAGGTCAGGTGAACGATAATCAGTGTAGGATTTCCAGAAATCATTTTGACAAGGGGGATCAGGGTTTTAGTGGAGAGAAGGATGAAACAGAAAGATGGTTGAACGAGTTGAGCAAGTATGCAACTTGCCCAATTGAGGAGAGTGAGATTCCTCATTTTTTGCAACTATTGCAGGTCATGGGGTTGTCATTAGTTAGAATTAAGGATATGTTTGGGTCGGGTAGGGTGAGTAATAGGCCCACGAGGGGGTCAGCTGTTAGAAAGGAAGGTGATAGTAGTAAAAAGGGGGCTAGGGAATTAAAGAATCTAGCAAGTTCAGTGAATTATGTGAGGAGAAGTGGGGCGGGTAGGGGAGATAAGGTTTCCTTATGAAGATTTTTAGCTGGAATGTTAGGGGTCTGGGCTCTCGGAAAAAGAGGGGTGTTATCAAGGATTTTCTTGGACATCATCAACCGGACATTGTTGTTTTACAGGAAACCAAAGTAGAAGTATGTGAGAGAAGGTTCATGCAAAGCCTTTGGGGGGTTAGACATAGGAGATGGGTGTGTTTGCTTGCAAGTGGTAGATCAGGGGGTGTTTTGATTTTGTGGGATGAGAGAGTTGTTTCTGAGTGTGAAACAATAGTGGGGGAGTTTTCGTTATCAATTAGGTTTAGGAACTTAGATAATTCGGAGTGGTGGTTGACAGGTGTTTATGGCCCTAACAGGCCTTCTAGGAGAAAGGATTTTTGGGAGGAGATAGTTGGATCATTTGGGTTGTGTTCACCAAATTGGTGTGTTGGGGGGGATTTTAATGTGGTTAGAACGGTTTCAGAAAAACTTAATGGGATTAGAACGACTAGGGGGATGAGAAATTTTGACTCGTTCATACGAGAGTGTGAGTTGGTGGATCCTCCTTTGTGTAATACCAGATTTACTTGGTCTAATCTCCAAGAGAATTTGGTGTGCTGTAGACTGGATAGATTTTTATATTCTTTGGGGTGGGATGGGGTTTTTCCCAATTCAAAACAAGAATCGTTGCCTAGAATAGTTTCAGATCATTGTCCTATTGTGCTCGAAAGTTGTCCATTAAAATGGGATCCGACGCCTTTTAGATTTGAGAATATGTGGTTGGAGCATGCATGTTTTAAGCGAAATTTTGAGGAATGGTGGTCCAATGCTAGTTGTCATGGCTGGGAAGGTTTTAAATTTATGAGAAAGTTGAAAATGGTCAAGGAGAAGGTAAAGTGTTGGAATAGGGAGGTGTTTGGGATTTTGGAATCTTCAAAAAAGGAGGTGATGGGTAGAATAGTAGAGTTAAATGATTTGGAGACACGTGGGGTTTTAGTTGAGTCATTGAGAAAGGAAAGATCCGAGTGTAGATTGAAACTGGAGGAGTTGACTTTTAGGGAGCAAATTTATTGGGCTCAAAAAGCAAAAGATCAAATGGTTGAAGGAAAGGCGACGTTAGTTCGAAATTTTTTCACAAGGTTGCAGATAGGAAAAGAAAAAAGAAGTTCATCAAGAGATTAGAATTAAATCCAGGGGTTGTGGAGGACAGGGAGAATCAGATTGTCAGTGGCATTTATGAGTTTTATTCCCAACTTTATTCAAAGGAAGAGATGAGTAGACCGGGGATTGAAGGACTAGAATGGGGAACCATTGATCCAGAAATTGCAATATGGCTTGAAAGGCCTTTTGATGAAACAGAAATTCGAGAGGCGGTTTTTGATTGTGAGAGAGATAAAGCTCCAGGTCCGGATGGTTTTTCTATAGTTGTCTTTCAAGATTGTTGGGAGGTGGTGAAAGGGGATTTGTTGAGAGAGTTTTTGGAATTTTATGAGTCCGGAATTGTTAATTTGAGCTCAAATGCCACATTCATCTGTTTAATTCCTAAGAAAGTCAATGCTGTTAGAATTGGAGATTTTAGGCCTATTAGTTTGGTAACGTCATTGTATAAGATCTTGGGAAAGGTTTTATCAAAAAGACTTAGGATGTCTTTAGGGGATACGGTGTCTAGGGTGCAAGGGGCTTTTGTGAAAGGTAGACAAATTTTAGATGTTGCCTTAGTGGCAAATGAAGTAGTGGAGGAATATAGGAGTTTAGGGAGGGAAGGGCTTATTTTTAAGGTTGATTTTGAGAAGGCATATGACAATGTGGATTGGCAATTTTTAGATTTTGTTATGGATAAGAAAGGATACGGTGGGAGGTGGAGATCTTGGATTAGGGGTTGTTTGTCGACCTGCAATATGTCAGTTATAGTTAATGGGAAACCAGGGGAGTGTTTTAGGGCTTCGAGAGGACTTCGACAAGGGGACCCTCTTTCTCCCTTTTTATTTTGGTGGCGGATATTTTGGATAGGATGGTTGATAGAGCTAAAGAAACAGGTCTTGTAGAGGGGTTGGAGGTGGGGCGGGATAGAGTTAGTGTGACCCATTTACAATATGCGGATGATACTATCTTTTTTTCTACGGGGGATGAAAATCAGATATTCAACTTGTATTCGATCTTGAGAATCTTTGGGCTTATTTCGGGACTCAAGGTTAATTTGGGAAAAAGTAGTGTGGTGGGAATTAATATGTAGCAAGATCAACTTCAAAGTAGGGCATCTTTTTTAGGTTGTGGTATAGAGTCCCTTCCGATTAAGTATTTGGGTCTTCCTTTGGGGGGTAATCCTAGGAGTGAAGCTTTTTGGACTTCAGTGATGGAAAAGATTGGCAAAAGATTGGACGGCTGGAGCAAGGCTTTATTATCTCGAGGGGGAAGGTACACTTTGGTTAAGACTGTTTTGAGCGGAATTCCTATCTATTATTTATCTTTGTTCAAGATTCCGGTTAAGGTGGCAAGGTCAATAGAAAAGTTGATGCAGGATTTTCTTTGGGAAGGTAAGGATGAGGGGAAAAAGGATCATTTGGTGAATTGGGAGGTGGTGTCGCTATCTAAGGAGAAAGGGGGTTTGGCTATCGGTAACATTGTTGCTAGGAACTTGCCCCTTCTTGGCAAGTGGTTATGGAGATTTCCACTGGAGATTGATTCATTATGGCATTTGGTTATTAGAAGCAAATATGGGATTCAGGACAATGGTAGGGATTCACGAGTGGTTTTAAGGGGTAGTTGCCGTGCTCCTTGGAAGTCAATTTCTCTAATTTTCACATGTTGGTCTTGACATCTTTCTGTAAGGGTGGGTAATGGGGAAGTTGTTCGGTTTTGGGAGGATGTTTGGATGGGTCAATCTTCTTTTGCCGCGGATTTTTCGCATCTTTATCAAGTGGCTCGTTCTCATAATTCTTCAATTGCTTCCATGGCTTGCTCTCTCTTAGCTCCAATTGCTTGGAACTTTGATTTTTCTCGAAATCTTAATGATAGGGAGGCTTCACAGTTGGTTTCTTTATTATATAGAGTTGATCACTTTTCTTTATCTCATCTTTTGGAGGATAAGAGGGTTTGGGCACTTCATTCGTCCGGCATATTTTCTTGCAAGTCTTTTTTTGACTACATCATCGATAATCCTCAAATCCCTCAATTCCCTTTTTGTAAAAAAGTTTGGAAGGCTTGTGTTCCCTTAAAGGTAAAGGTGTTCATGTGGGCCTTGATTCATGGGGGAATTTTGACCAATGATACATTGCAGAAAAGGAGACCAAATCGTCTTTTAAATCCTCAGTGGTGTATTCTGTGTTGTAAGAGCGGGGAATTCGTGGATCACTTATTCTTGCATTGTCCAATAGTTTTGAATCTATGGCATAGATTGTTTCGTGTTGGAAACGGTATGTGGATGGCCCCAAAAAGGAGCGTGCATATGCTCGTAATTGATTTTCATACATTTGGAGGATCGAAGAGAGCCAAAATTTTATGGACTTGTGTGGTCTTTGCAACTTTTTGGGCGCTATGGTGGGAGCGTAATCAGAGGTTGTTTGAAGATAAATTTCGGGAGATGGATTGTTTTATGGGATCATGTTTGTCACTTATCTTCTTTTTGGGCGACGGGGAACTCTTTATTTAAAGGAGTTCCACTCTTTTTGTTAGCTAGAGATTGGTTAGCGGTGTGTGCTTTGTAAGCTTTTGATTGTTTTTAGTCGGTTAGGAGCTTTTTCTTGTTGTCTTCTCACTGTTTTGTATTCAGAGGATGCCTCATCCTCTTCTCTCCTTTTTCAGTTTTATTAATAAAGCTTCTGTTGTTGTTGATAAAAAAAAAAAAAAAAAAAAAAAAAACAGGTTAGTAAAAGGGAGAAAGAAGTGGAGGGTGGAAGACACACACACTCACACACACTTATTACACAATTGCCCTCGCTCAGAGGGTCCGAAAGAATAATACAGGCCGAATAACAAATCAACTATCCTAGTCCATTAATTATTACAAACCCTCTAATTAATAAATTATTTACAAAAACAGCCTAAATATGAAACTAAAGAGACTGCCGCAGTTCTGTCTCGGAATGCGTGGATGATGCATGCTCGATTTGCTTTGTTCGGAAACCCGATACCATGCCACTGTTGCCTCTGTTTACATTGCCCTGCTCCTCTAAAAATTATGAAAATCCTGAGGTTGCCTCTGAACTGCTCCTTGAGCATTGTGGAATGCCACCGGCCAAGGAATAAGATAACCGGCCATGGGAATATGCTCATCGGCTAAATATTGGGCCATCGGCTGGACAATGATGGTCAGTCGGCACTACAAATGGCCGGCCGGCTATTTCTTCCTGCAGAATCCTGTAGTTGACAGCAGCAGAGGGCAAGCAGTGTATGGCATGGAATTTTCAAGCAAATGTGAGCATGGCCACACTCCCTATCATGCAATGGACTCAAGGGAGCGTGGCTCTCGACCCTTAGGCCATCAATTATGCATTTTGATGCATGATGGTCTAAGAGGCCAAGTTTGCCATTCAATGTAAATGCATGCACAAAAGAAATGAATGCCTCATGCCCTATCATATTGAGGCCAAGGACATTGGCGACTGAGGAGTGAGACGTGTTTCGTCACTCTAAGTACGAACACCCTCAAGTTTGGTTTGACACCCCAAACCAAACAAGATGCAATGCATGTATGCCATATACAATGCAAAGTGATGCAACTCATGCAAGGCAATATGAGCATGCTAAGCTAATGCAACATGACACTACTTACTCATGCAAGCTAAACTAATGCAATATGAACATGTCAAGCATACAACAAGACTATGTGATGCACTTAGCTAAACAATATGCAAACATGCAAACAAGATATAATGCAAGCATGCAACTAATGTAATGCAACATGCATCATGCTAAGCATGCAACTATATACAAGGGTGGTCTTAAACTGAAATGGGAGGCCTCAGCCATGCCCCAAAACAGTGGCCAAAAGTGGTGGAAATGGTGGACAAATGCTCATGCAAACAAGCATACCAAGGGGCCTAAGACTAAGGCATAAAAAGGAACATTCTACTACAACTATCATGACCACTCATGGCATGGACTAAGCAACCAAAAACAGAGTTTTTATGCATCAAAATATGCCCCAAAACCCACTGATATGGCAGCCCAAAGCCTCAAACACATAGGCATACACCAAGGCCCTAACATGGAGCATAAGATCACATCTCTTCAAGGCATTGAAAGGGTAGCAAATGCAAGCATGTAAGCACAAAACATGGACTGAAATGACCTAATAAGTGATTCCAAATCACTGAAATAGCCAAGATAATGCATGCTAATGACTCGCACACCCGATGCCAACATGCTAGAATGCAAAGAGACTATAGAAAGCATGAAAGGCATGACCAAATCAACACCCAACAGACCTCAAACATGATGAAACATGACCAAAAGCTTCACAAAGCTAGGCAAAAACATGCAAGCATGATGGTCTAATGGCAAGATGCACTTTTAGGCAAAATGGGGGAATACAAGGCAAGTAAGTGTATAATGCATGAAATGGGCCATCAATCTGACCAAAAACAGAGGCATATTATGACCTAACAACATCCAAAAACCTTTGAAATGGAGCCAAAGTCGACTATTCACGCATGTTACCATTATGAGCCAAAAACATGGACAAAAGAGACACAAAGGGAGAAGGGTGTCCCTCCCCTATGCAAGACCTCAAAACCTTTTCTTGACCACTGAAAATCCTCTGGATTTCAGTGGTGAGAAGACCAACACACGAAGGTATTCAAAGCTCAACCAAAGAAGGCACAAAAGGGCCAAACAAGGCCTAAGAGGGGGAGGTCGACCCCCAACACCAAAATGACCTTAATGAAACATCTTAAGCATGCAAATACAAGACTTTTTTCAGTTATACACAAAGTTCAAAACAACATGCAAAGAGGGGTAAAAGCTAATGCAAGATTGGGGAATATAAAGCAATAGTGTTACCCTTGAAGAACACTTCAAGAACAGCAAGTCCAGCCCCCTTCTTCTGATCAAAACTAGGTCAAAACTTCAAGAACAAACCCTCAACACCTCCAAAGTCGAAGTATGGTGTAATGCTATGTGTCTTAGTGCAAAACTAAGAACAAAACACACTTTTTGGCCTTTAAACACACACAAATGAAGAGAGAGAGGGAGATATAGAGAGAGAGTGGAGTATATATCAAATATATATGTATTATCTCTGGTTTTGCTGAACCTCCTCAAAAGAGGAGGGAGGCCTCCTTATATAGACAAGGCAGAAGGCCTAAGCTTCCAAGAGAAGCTATCAAAAGGGGTCAAGGCTTCCTAAAGAAGCTAAGGCAAAGGGGCCAAGGCTTCCTTAGGAAGCTGAGACAGGTGTCCAAGCTTCTTGAGGAAGCTAAGACAAAGGTCCAAGCTTCCCCAAGAAGCTAGACCAAAAGGGTGCAAAGGGTGCAAATTCCTCCATACACGTGTATGGAGGGCATGTCCGTGCACTCCAACTGGCACAGCTGGCATGCATAATGCCTGAAAAAGGCAAAATGGTGGTACCGGCCAGAAAAGGAGACCACCGGCCAAATGCATGGTCGGCCGACCACACAAAATGCCGATACACCTCAGATAAGTGCCGACCGACCAAACATTTGGTCGGTAGGAAAAAGGAAAGGCCGGTGGCTTTATGCCACGGCCGGTGGGTTTCAGGGGTGGCTAACAAGCCTCTTCCCACGCTCAGAAGCACAAAACACAAGTCCCTGGTGTAAAACCAAGCACAGAATAGGCAAGTTAAGAGATTTTGAGGCAAGGTGCGCGGCCGAGGCCTCCGGGAACTCAAAACGAACACGAACATGGATGATCACCGAGCGTTCGAACGGTGATGTCCAAGTCTTGAGGACGGTCAAAAATGGGGTGTCTATAGTGGTGCAAAAATTAAAGATTTGTTTATTTCATAGTTCTCATTTTGGTATGATGGATTTTTTTTTTGTTTTTTTTTTCGAATCCTCTTTTGCTCTAGTTACTTGATAATATAGGAGAGCTCAATTTTTGTGCTGAGCCAATATAATACATTTTGAATTTTTTGAAAATTTTGAACCTCATACCTTATATACAAAGGTCGTTTCTTAGAAAAAAAACAAAAGAAAAAAAGAAAAGAAAAATATTGAGATTGAAAGGTGAATACCTTACTCCGCTCCTAGAACTTTTTTCTTCTTCATGATCAAGCATAAAACTCTGGACCCCTCTTTCTCGTGTTCCTAGTAGTACTTGAACCACATTTCCCATTTGATACTTCGTGGCATGTCTTTAGCTTTTGATATTGTTGTTTCTTAGTTATGGGCAAAGTTTCAAAAAGCGGTGCAATGTAATGGTTGCGGTCTCAGGCGCCACCCGTTATGCCCACTTTTGCGGTGTGACAGAAAATTGCACGTGTAACTGCTGTAACGGTAGAGTAACAGTCTTAATGTCCCATTAAGGTGCAGGTAAGCCTCTAAATAGGCTTGGTTTGGAAAAAAAACAAAGTTTTCAGGGCCCTTCAAACATCCTTGGTTTGGAAAAACAAAGTTTTTAGAGCCCTTCAACCAAAAATTATTGACATACCTCAGAATCCTCAGATGTATTATCTATAGCCTTATTTTTATCTTTGAAAGGTTTGAACAACTTTAGAATCTCGGATCAAGAGAGGGAGAGGGTTCCAAACCTGTAGATGACCTTAGAGGCCCTAGTGGGCTTTGACTTGCATGGTCAGTGGGAGATAGAGTGAGATTGACAAAGCCTGAAAGGAAAGGAGAGAAGACGAGAGACAACAGGATGCCATCGCCATTGATGGGGTCACCTCATCAGGGAGCTTTAGCTTCTAGATATTTCTTTTAACCTTCTCTTTTATTGACTACCTTTTGATATGATCTGGAAGAGTGCTGTCTTTTGATATGCTTTAGAGTGATGTTCTCTAGATAGATGATAGAGATGTTATACACTATCTATAACAGTCATTAATATCTATTGTGTGGGTAATTTTCTGATCACACTGCCTGCCTAGTAATCAGTTGGGAAAGCATTGGCAGAATAGATGGCTCCAGTTAACCTGCAACAGAAAGAAAAGGCTCCGGCGGTGCCTCTTCCACCCGGGGGCACTCCGACGATCAAGTCAGTATATCTCTCAAAGATAATCAAGTGCTAAACTTACTACTCAAAGCATAAACTTGCGTACCTTAGACCCACGGGGGTGTCTCTCTTTTATAGTTACCTTAATCCTAGTCCCACTAGAAGCCTGACTTCTATGAACTCCAACTCAGTACTTACTTTGGACTCCTCAAGAGATAAAGATAAACTCTCTAAGAGATTTATCCTCATCTTGACTAAGTCTTCTCTTCATTTTAGGACTCTGATCCCTTATCCGTTTATCTCGGATTCCGATATCTTCGGAGATAACCTCGGCCTTGCCGAGATCACCTCGGCGTCACGACCAGGACACGTGGCACCTCGGCTGACACGTCGGCGTCACCTTGCCACGTGTTGGTACTCAGAAAATATATCCCCACATCTACAATTCTGTTTCTACTTTTATTTATTATTTACATAAATTGTCATTTATCAGCCAATTTTTTTCCTATACAATTTATTTAATGTGATTACATTAAATATGAAATTATAAATATAAAAACACTGCTAGTATTTTTGTTTATTGTATGATTATGAACATTGCCTTTATTTTTTAATTTTTTTTTTAAATTTTAGATTAGATCGTTGTTTTTATTTATTTAGTGAATTGAGTTTAGTTTATGAACATTAAGTGGGATGTTTGCATAATTTTATGGATGTCTTCAAATCATTCTCTTTTTAATCCAAGATTCAACATATAATTTTGTACACATTTAAATGTGAAATTGATTTTTTTTTTAACCAAATGTAATTTTGTGATATATAAAATCATTGATTATTGAAAAAATGTATTTATAGTAATTGGAAGATATTATTACAATATGGCATATATTGTATAATACTTTAAAAAAAACAAAATTTGTCAAAATCTATTTTAAATCTCAATAAATGTGATTCTGAAATAAAACAAGTGTATTGGTCAATTTTCTTTCAATTGCATGAAGAAAAAAAATAAATTCATGGTTCTAGTTGCTGCAACCATTACACTACGGCCGTAACACTCTGCCACGTCACTGCCATCACAGCCGTTACGGTAGCTGCAACCATTATTTGAAACCTTGGTTTCCATAGATGGGATCATTTGACTCTACAATTCATTGTATATATAAATTTGTTGTGCATCTCTTTTTTTTTTGAATGAGGTCTTCATTTCTTATGAAAAAATATCCCCTGAAATTATTAAGTATAAGCTTCACAATGACGATCAGGCCATTCTTTGTTTCGCAAAAATCAAACACTATTCCCTTTTATTTTTATATTTTCTCTCTCAGAATTCTCTCTTATGTTGCAATCTACTTGTAATATGTTTATGAGGACTCTGTTATGGTTGCATTAGTGGCTTGTGATTTGCAGCTCATCTAGTAACATGTTTTATTTTTTCATTTTATTTACCCTTCTCTGGCAGAAAGCAGGGAAATTAGGGTCAATATTGGACAACTTTTACAAGGGGTTGTCAAAAGCGTCGACAAAACTCGTAAAGTAGTTTATCTGAGTTCTGACCCTGATGTGGTGTCTAAATGTGTGGTATGCCTTGTCATTGATTAGTATTCTTTTATTGTTAATTGTCCTGTTCTCAAGCAATTTATTTTGTTGTTTAACACTTCAATTTGTACTTCTATACAGACCAAGGAGCTTAAAGGCATTTCAATTGATCTTCTCATTCCGGGCATGATGGTTAATGCACGTGTACAATCAACCCTTGAAAACGGAATCATGTTATCATTCCTTACGTACTTTACGGGAACTGTGAGTTTGTAGTGTCTGTCATATTTTTGCAGCAATAAGATCATGATTTAACAGGTTATAAATTTGTTCAATTTAACTGCCTGCCACCGTGATCTTTCATTTCATATCTTTACAGGTTGACATATTTCACTTGCAAAAAGCATTCCCTACTTCAAATTGGAAAGATGATTACAATCAAAATAAGAAGGTTTGGGCACTTTCTCACCCATTTTTTTGGTATCTCTGGTGTAGAAATCTATAATAGGATTCTTTGCCCCCCTTTATCTAAGCCATTTATTGCTGTTGTCATTTGGTGTATCTGAGCTTAAGGCCTAAGGTGTTCATGGGTGTGTACTTTTTGTCATAAGTTTAGGTCTTGAGATTTATTTTGGATTCGAAGTTTCCCCTTTTAGAAGTTTGGGACAAGTTTGCAAAGTGTTCAAGAACAATAATGAGACTTTAGACATCTGGTAAACATTGATATCATCTTTTTGGAGTGACAAGGTCAGCACAAAGACTACTGTAATTCCTAGTACAAGCGGTTGACAACAATTTCTTTTTCCAGTAAAGCATGTTAGGCTGGAATGTAATTATGTTTTGATAGTTTTGTTAATGTGAATTATGTGACATGTCCTTGCAACTCAAAACTTAGGTTAAAATCAATACTTCAATTGCATCATATGAATCTTGAACTTACTGCAATAAAATGTTTTAATTTCATGTGTAGGAAAAGATAAGATTTGTGGACACAGGTGAAATCAGAGAATGCTATAGTGAATGATATAATATGTAGTTTATTTGAAGTGACAGTATTTTGTGCTTTGCACCACATAGATACTTATATTGGAAGGCTTCAAGAGATAATTAATTACACACTTATTGATTGTAAATTATATGATTGTACATCGACAATCCATTTTTTTATGGTGAAGCTAAATGTTCACACATTAAATACAAGAGCCATTGTAAATATTAGAGTCTTAGACTCCAACCTAAGAAGCACAATAACGGACACAAACACTGGCAAGGGATATGGTGATTTAAAAAAAATGAGGACATGGGCATTGCAGGGATATGACAATAAAAACATATTATTTTTTATACATTTTTATTTGCTATGAAGATTAATATTAATCTCCACAAACAATCAAAATTAACAAAAACTAACCGTAATTCAATATATATTATATATAACTAGATTTAAATAATGAATAGATAATCCATAAAAATATCCATCAAAAGCAGTAAAGAAGAGGGGGAAAAAACTACTTGGCATGTCCCCGAAGTGTCCTCAGCCTGGCCTTGAAAAACAAATTAATTAAATAAGGTGACACATCAGCTGGTGTGTCCCGTACGTGTCCACCATGTCCCTGGCGTGTTCGACATTGCTACGGCACTTGTGTTGGAGTGTTTGTGCTTCATATCATAACTGGTGCTTTATAAATATAGAAGTTTCGATGGATCAAAGCATCATAAGAGGGAATTGGCCTTATTGGAGTGATTTGTTCTCTTGCTGATTTACCTTCACTGAGATTTGTTTAAATTGCTCTTTGCAGGGATTCTATAATTTTATTTGCTTTTGTTTCTTGTGCTAGAAATATAAAATTTAATCCATTGATAGTTTTCCAGCCATGGTCTCTAAAGCCATTAATTCTTTCTCAAATTTTGATGAGTCTTCATTTTTGTTTTTTTACTAATATCTTTTACCTGGGATTAGGTCAATGCTCGGATATTATTCATTGATCCCTTCACTAGAGCTGTTGGTTTGACTCTGAATCCTCACCTTGTCCATAACAAGGCTCCACCTTTTGTAAGTTTAGTACTTCTGATAATTCTGAGCTTTCTCCTTGAATATACCAAGTTGCAAGAACATTGATTGCAATCAGAGATCATTTATTTTGTGCTGTTATTTATTAAATGTTGCTTGGAGTGAATGTGATCTAGTACTTCTTAGTTCTTATATGTTCAGATTCTAAATATGATTTGGGTTGTTTCGAATTAACAGTTGAACCCTGTGCATAGGAAAAAGGTACAATTAACATGCGTGAGGCCAAGCTTCAGCTTGTGCATTCTTTTGGGCTCAAGCTTGGTACTTTTGGTTTTGAGACTTGGTTTATTACGCTTTTCCATTGTGCATTAAAAGAATTTTTTTCACTGGACAAGTTGAACAGTTTTATTAAAATCCATTTGTACATGGGGTCACCAGAATGAAGCAAAATAGTAAAAGCGTGCTTTGTACACAAAAGACTTGAAAATCTCTAGGACAGGTTTACGATTGTAGCATGCATATGCTAGTTAACTTACCTAAGCATACTTTAGCTTCGCTTATTGGCTCTTGTGCCTAAAGGGATTTGGTGCTGCTCAGGCTTCACTGACAATTCTCTTTGTTTCTGCCGATATCTTTTGTTTTCCTTCTTCTTTTGCATTCTATCTGATATATATATATATATATTATGTACCAGTTGAATGTGTTTTGGAATAGCAAAATTGATATACAATTTGCTCAGTTATGGAGTTCATTTTTTGGGTCCATTATGCAGCTTGTTAAAACTGGAGATATCTTTGACCATTCAAAAGTAATCAGGGTGGATAGAGGATTCGGTCTTCTACTTGAGGTCCCTACTTCTCCAATCCCAACTCCAGCATATGTCAGTGTAAGTTCATCCTGGCATCTTAAGTTGTAGTGGTGATCTTGATTTTATTCAGCTGGGCTACTGATTTTGTAATGGTAATATTTAATTTATGAGATTCATAGGTATCTGATGTCGCTGACAAGGATGTTAGGAAATTGGAAAAAAACTTCAAGCAAGGGAGCCATGTTCGTGCTCGGATTCTTGGATTTAGGCACTTGGAAGGGCTCGCTATGGGTGTTTTAAAGGTCACTTTTATATCTTCCATTGAATTCTATTTGAGGTTGAATATTCTAGGTTGAACTATATTTTAGTTTAGGTTGTTATTGTGGTGCTTTTGATGGTTGGACTCTTTTGTGTGTGCTTTTGATGGTTGGACTCTTTTGTGTGTGCTTTTGTACTGGTTACATTATATGTACGTACACAAGTAAATTTCCTCCGGGACTTCATTACCATTTATGATGTTTTTATTTGTTTTACAAGAAAAGTTACATTTTTAAGACAAGAAGCTGTAATTTTTGGCCTCAGTTTGATGAACTAATTTTTAAAAGAACTTCAACATATATTTTGTTGTGGCGTTGGTTTGAGTCACGAGAATTAGCCTCTCTGCTAAAAAACCACTATAGAAAAAGAGTGGAGGGATGGCTGCCTGCCTACCTAGTACCTCTCCAAGACTCCGCTGTAATGCACTGGATACAACCTTTGTTTTCAGTTAGCATTGTGCGTTGGGTTCTTATTGGATAGCACGTCCCCATTTCTTCCACATGGTGAAGGAACATTGTTGGGAAAAAAACAGAAGATTTGTAGGTTTTTTTTTTTTTTTTTTTTTAAATTTTTTATTAACATATACCCTCTTTGAAGGTCTTTTGGGCTTTCAAAAATTTCTTGTTAACAGTTTGTTTATTGCCTTTGTTTTAGGTAACCCAGCAAGGCATGTGTACTAATGTTTTGTGTGCATTACATGTGCACCAGGGTCTCTATAAAACTTTATTTGTACTTATAGAAAGATAGTCTACTTAGAAGTAGTGTTACTAGAAAATGCCAACACCTTAGCGACGTTTTGGAATGCACGTTCTGAAACATGGTACACTTTCGTTCCAAAATGGTGAATTTAGTGATCCCATAATTTGTTTCTATGTTTTTTATTAAAAGGTCTACTTAATAGGGAAAACTTAAATATAATGAACTAAAATTGAGATGGAATGGAGTTTTGGATTATGAAAATGTAAAACAATGGGCTTTAATATTCATACAAGTGTGTTGTTGAATCATTAATTTGAAGAAAAATAAACTATAATATATTGGATATTAAATTAAGAAGTCCACCTCTATCGTACCAGATTTTAGAGCATGTGGTGTATTACGTTCCCGTTCCCATTCCTCGTACTAGAATGATCCAGATTCTTGGTAACATAACTTAGAAGGTTAAATTCCATTTCTCTAGTGTTGAATGGATTCATAGGATATTTTGTTTGTATAAAGAGTGCCACTTGATTGGGATCTTGGAAGTATTAATGTATTTTATTTAGTGATTTCATACCCTATCATGATTATATCTCTAAGTACATTTTTCTCATTGATGCTCAATTTTGTATCCACATAAAGCTTTGGTTCATCTGTTGATTTAATCCCATCCCTTTCAATATACACCTTTCTTAGTCCACCAAATCATATTGCACACTGTCTACAGCATCATTCTTTAATATATAGTTTTCCTGTTGATTGGGTGCTGTTATTGATTGATTAGCAAAAATGTTTTAGCAAGATATGTTCTGATTTAAGGCTTTTTGATGTGCTTCTTCTAGTAATGAATTTTCTCTAATGCAAAAGAAATGATTGTTTTGGCTTACAAATTGCCATGTTATTGCTGAAATGTTAATATAAATAGCGGACTGGTTGGAATATATTAAGGGGATTTATATGGTTAAGTGTGAAAAAATGGTGTTTTTGCTTCCTCAATGTTACTAATGAATATGTGGCTTATCTGGTTGCATACATTCTTGTCCTTGCGTTTTTCTTTTAAGCAGAGTAGTGCCTTTGAAGGTTCAGTTTTCACTCACTCCGATGTGAAGCCTGGCATGGTGGTAAGAGCTAAAGTAACTGTTGTGGACAATTTTGGGGCCATTGTTCAATTTCCCAGTGGTGTCAAGGCACTTTGTCCCCTTCGACATATGTCAGAGTTTGAAATAGCAAAGCCTAGAAAAAAGTTTCAGGTTATTTTTAAGCAACATGTCCTCTTAAAGATGCTTTTATTACTGCATTTTTTCTGTGGGTAGTTTGCACCAGTTCATGATGTATATTGAGAGCAGAAATACTTTTTGTTTGTTTGTTTGTTTGTTTGTTTTTTTCCATCCTGTTAAAAGAGATGATTCTTTTTCTTGTCAGTTACTTTGTTTAATGTTATCTTTGGTAATTTCTGTGCAGGTTGGAGCTGAACTACAGTTCCGTGTGCTTGGATGCAAGTCCAAGAGAATCACTGTTACTCACAAGAAAACACTAGTATGCTTTTCCAGACTTACCATGAACAATCTTATAAACTTTAAAGAACTCCTTTAAAACTTAAATTAGATGTTCAAACCCTTTTATTGGATTGGTCCTGTTTTAAAATCTATGAATGGAATGATTGAAATTGATCAAATTTGTAATTCCAAGCTTGCCTTGTTGCACTAGAGAAGTGTCTAGCCGGTAGAAAATAATTCCTCTGCTAAACCCAAATAAGTTGTATGAGGTCTTAATCATTATTGATTTGTGAATGATGCTACTCGTGTTTTTTCTGAGGTAATAAGACATTCACTGTTATTTGGTGTTTAAAATCACATTTTGATGTATCTATGTCCCTATCAATGAACTAGTGCACTGGGATTGTGAAACTTGTTAAAATTATGCTTTTGGTTTACGGAGTTTTTATGAAAGAAACCTTATATGCCTTTGAGGAATAACTCTATTGTTGTAAATTTGACTTGGTTGGTTTGTGTTCCTCTCTGCTGCATCTTAGCAATTCTTTTGTTCTCTTTGTCAACCATTACCAAATGGGTACATACAGGTTCACGTTGTATTAGAGAATGTGTTGAGGGGCCACACATAAGTAACATCCCTTGTATAATCAAATAAAATACAAAGAAAGAAAACAAGAAAAAGTATAGAAAATAGATCTAATACCCCCAACATCTAAAAAAAAAATTCTCTTAGTCCCTGAATTGCCTCAATAACACGCCATTTCCACAAATGGTGTTTTTTTTCTCTTTTGTGATTTCCATCCGGTTTTCGAATAACCCCATAAAATTTAATTTCCAGATATACTTTTTCTTAAATTGTCTCATGAATTCATCCAGGAAAACAGAAAGGCAGTAATATGCTTCTTTGGAAAACCTGTCCTCCAACATGGGACTGCTCGTACCCTTTAGAAGACTTCACCTCTTAGCTGAAATCAACCGGACCCCACCCGAACTTTATTCTTTCCCGTCCCTGTTTATCTCACAAGTCACAGCTTACCAAGTATAAATTTTAGTAGCATCTCATGAGTTGAGGGTGGAAAATTCCTCCGTATTGTAGGTGCTACCGTGCTGGAAGTAGAGTTGATAATGTCATCTTATTCTTGAGCATAGCAAGCTTTCTTTGAGACCTTAGGATTTATTTTTGCAACATTTGTTTTTCATGAGCATGAATTTTGTGAATTTTTCAATTATCATAATTTGGGCTGACTGGATTGCTATGAAGTATATGATGTGTGTAGGAGGGGTCACCTTCTCAATTCACCTGTTAGTTATGCAGACTCATATTACATGCTTGTATATCCCTCTTTATTTTAAAGAGTTGCATTTCATTTCAGTCCTCATTTATAAAAGTGAATATTTCAATTTTGAACTCAATTTTTTATTCTTTTCTATGAGTTGGTTTTTGTTGAGATCCTTTGAGTAACTCAATGAGACTTTCCCAACTACCAAGGATCAGCTCGTTGGATTGTTCTTCTTTACTCAGTGTGGCATCAGTTATGTCATTGATTGTTCATTTTCAATTTTTGTTCTTGTTCCCTCAGCAAAAAAAGAAAAATAAATAATAATCACTTGCTGCTACCTGTGCACCTGTATTGGCAGTATTGCACATGGCAAATCATCTGAGGCTGGATTCTATTATCCTGTTTCAATTGGTGTGGTCTGTAATGTGTCCTAAATATTATCATGTCGTATTTGATCTTGTATTGCTAGTTGCTACTAATTTATCCTTATATTGTTCAACGCCTGAATCTAGTCCCCCCATTTAATGAATCTAAATGAGAGAAATTTTGGTTACAGTGTAAGCTATTATTGTAGGTTGCATATTTCAAGAAACATGCTATCAAAATGTAGGAATAAATCTTAGAGTAACAAATTTTACTCCATTTGATACAAAATGCAAAAAATTTTTTTGGGTGCTAACAACCCTCTTCATTTCTGTTAATTTCTGTTATTCAAAATGAAAAATTAAAATAAAATTGCAATACACTCATGTATGATGTTTTGTACATTTTTTTTCTGTATCTTTTCAGTTGAAATCAAAGCTTGGAATTGTTAGTTCGTATGCTGATGCTACTGAAGGATTAATAACACATGGATGGATAACCAAGATCGAAAACCATGGATGCTTTGTGCGATTTTACAATGGAGTACAGGGATTTGCCTCAAGGTTAGTATCAGCACCTTTAATTTCAGTTCCAATCACTTTCTTTTGCCTTGAGTGTGAATTGTGGTAATAATGTGATTGTAATTTAATGAATATTGTCTTGCTTATCAAGAAAAAAAAGTAGTGTAATTACATAATGATGGTCTTTAGGCCTCTTCTCTTCTTTGAAATTAGCTATGCTAAACAATATAAAATAGCTGGTTTCTTTTGTTTCCTTTGGCTCCCAACTCCAAAGGTTTTTAGCTCTTATGCTTTTGTTTAACATCAATTTTTTTTTGCATGAATATGATTTTAGTAGTTGTCAAATAAAGCTATGGTTTTTGTCTAAGAGATGTGGAATCTAAATAATTAGTGGGTTCTATTTAGACTTTAGTTATGGCATAAGCCCGATTAACTTATTGACTTTGGGGGTTTGGATGATTTGACAACTTCTTGAGTCTCTAAATAGATATGATGTATTTATTTGGACTCTGCATTTTCTTCATTAAAATTCTTCAATTTTTTGAATGAGCAAACTATACCACGCTTGGCAAAAGTTACATTACATATATTTGGAAAACCAGATTGGTTCCATAGCGCAAAACAAAACATGCTATGACTCTTTACTTTTTTATAATCTGTTGCGAATATCCTTGTCCTGTTAGAGGCCATGGAGGGTGATGTGTCAATTTTAATTACTTGCAAGTGTATGGACCGTACAATAGTATAGTTTAATGAATGCGAGGTTGAACCCACAAACACTAATGATTTTTGCAACAACTAATCAATTTCAAATTAAATAGATCCTAATGTAGTGAACAAATTTTGGTGTGATTGAAATTAATTCTAAATATGCAATGAAAAAATAATTAAATAAATATAGAAATAATGGAATTGAAGAATAAATTAATCTGATGAATAGAACTAAGGTTTCAAAATCCACACTCAAGCATGCATAATAATTAATAACATAATCTGAATGGTTTTTTTTTTGTTTTTTTAATTCTCTTCACAATAATATGGAAATCAATCTCAATTTTTATGGAAAATAGGATCGTTAAATTCTTTTGAAAATAATTATCTTATGTACGTTCTTCCTCGCCTAAAAGTTAAAAATCTAATCATCTAATGTATCCGTTTGCACAAATCACAGTAGATATCCAATATACGAATTGAACAAGATAATAATCAAGGCAAACTATTAATCAGTAGATTTCAAATCATGAAAGAAACATGATTAAATTCATGTCCAAAATTTACTGAATTAATTACGAAGAGACAAGAACGATTAATTAATTAAATCACAATTCAAGAAAATACAATTAGGTTAATATTTAATTACTATGAAGCATGTGGTTTCATCTTTAACCTTAATTAATAGTTTAGTTACACATTGTTGAAGAAATAATCAAAGTCATAAAAACCCCAAGGGGTTGGTCCGGTGGCAAGGCTTGGGTCTTGGGGTGTGCTTCTTCGAAGGTTCAGGATCGAAACCACTTAGGTACTAACAATTCCTTGGGGCAATTGGACTAGGGGTTAACCCTTGAATTAACTGTGGTGCACTTATGGGAAACTCCTTGCCAATGGCCTGTGCACTCTTGGGGAGTAGTTGGGTTTTGATCTAGACACCCCAGTGCCAATAAAATATATATATATATATCAAAGTTATAAAACTTACTATTATTGAAGAAGATAATAGCAAAACCCTAGCAATCTTTTTCCTTTTCTCTCTCTCTAAAAAGTCGTCCCCAAATAACAAGGGTTACATGTGTTTACATAAAAGAGAAAACCTAAACCTAATCTAATAATAATAAACTATTATTAAATAAAAATACAATTTGTAATAAAAAAAATTATTCTCCTTGCTGAGGGCCTGGGCACCACTGGGAATTAGTTGGGTTTTGATCCGGACACCCCGGTGCCAATAAAAAAAAATTGTTCTCCTGTGAGTAGTATGGCAAAAGTGGTGCAGTTTGGTTTCTGAAGATATCCACTTGATTCGAGAAATAATTTGGTGCTTTTTGGGTCTTGGTACAATTGGACAATGCCAAATTTGCTAAAAATATAGAATTGGTGTTGCTAGAATGGCTTGAACTAGGAACCTCAAGAATAGAAGCATGAGGGACTTTGACTCTTTAATGAGACTTCAACAAATAGGAGCACGAGGGACTTTGACTCTTTAATAAGAGATTGTGATTTGATTGACCCCTCTTTGTGTAATGCTATATTTACTTGGGTCTAATCTTCAAAAAAATTTGATATGTAGTAGGTTGGATAGGTTCTTAGTTGCTTTGGGATGGGAGGAATTATTTCCTAGTTCAAGGTAGGAGGGTCTTCCAAGAATCGTTTTAGATCATTGTCTGGCGATCATGGAGAGTTGTCCATTAATATGGGGTCCATCACCTTTTAGGTTTGAAAATATGTGCTGGGAACACCATTCTTTTAAGAAAGATTTTGGGGTGTGATGAAATAGTTGTGGATGTCATTCATGGGAGCAAGGTTTGAAAAAGCGGTCGCAACCGTTACGTAACGCCGTTACGTAACAGTTTTGGCGGTTACCGCCACCCGTTATGGCCGCTTTTGCAGTGTGATTGAGATTCACAGGTGTGTCGGCCGTAGCGGTTGCCACGGCGGTCGTAACAGCGCCGTAACAGCCGTAACGGCCTGTTACGCACCGTTATGTAACGGTTCCAAACTGTTTTTTTCAAAAAAACACACAAAAAAAAGCTGAAAATGGGGGAAGAGGGATAGAGAGAAGAGGGAAGATAAAGAGAGAATGGAAGAGCAAGAGATAGAGAGAGAGAAGAGGGAAGATGAAGAATATGTTATTGATTTGTTGAAGCTGTAAGACCTATGCTAGTCTATTCAGCTGCTATCACTCAACCATTTTGTTTGTATGTGTCTATCTATATATTATTTGAAAATAATAATAATAATAATAATTGTCGTCATTATTTATTTGGCTTGGTGAAAATATGTATATTTATATATATATATATATATATTTAGGCATTTATTTATTCCCTTACTTTTGTCATTGTTTATCTTATATATAATAGTTAGTGATTGATTTTTTGTATAATATAAAGTCATTAATTATTAAAATAAAATGTAAAAAACTCAGTTTATAGTGATTTAAAAATATCAAATATATTGGATCATACATAAAAATTTACAAAAATTGATCAATATTTATTTTTAACGCAATAAATATGATCATGGAAAAAAATATGCGTATCGATAAGTTTTTTTCAAATTGTGCGAAAAATAAAAAAATTCACGGTTCCGATTACCGCAACTGTTACACTACGGCCTTTACACCCCGCAACAGCAACCGCGCTACCGCCACTGTTACGGCGACCGTAACCGCTTTTTAGAACCTTGCATGGGAGGGTTTTAGGTTTGTGAAAAAACTAATGAAGATCAAGGAAAACTTGAAGATATGGAATAGAGGCTTTTGGAGATTTGAAAGGAACAAAGAATTAGATTATTAGGAATATTGAGGAGTTGGATACCCATTGAGGCTAGGGAGGATTTGGTGGGGAATTTGAGATCCAAATGGGCTGATTTAAAAGTGAATTTGGAAGATTTAATTTTATGGAGCATATTTTTTTGGCCCCAAAAGGCAAAATTAAAATGGGTTAGGGAGGGTGATGTTAACTCAAGGCTCTTCCATAGAATGGCTAATGGAAAGATGAAAAAGACATTCATCAAAATATTGGAGGCTGATCAAGGAGTGTATGTGGATAGGGAGGATCGACTTGTTAGTGAGATTTTAAATTTTTACTGAAGGTTTTACCCTGATGGGGGAGTCGAGAAGCTAGGAATTGATGGAATTGATTGGATGTCGATCGATGAATATAGAGCAAGTTGGTTGCCGAGACCATTTGGTGAAATTGAGATTAGAGAGGTAGTCTTTGATTGTGATATAGCTCCATGCCCAGATGGGTTCTCTATGGCGATCTTCCTAGATTGTTGGGCGATAGTGAAAAAGGATCTAGTGAGTGATTTTGATGAATTCTATGAGAAGGGAATAGTTAACTTGCGCACAAATGCTTCTTTTATCTGTCTGATCCTAAAAAAGGAAAACCCAGCGAAGGTAATTCTAGACCCATCAATTTGGTTACACCCCTTTATAATTTTGGGGAAATTTCTATCAAAAAGATTGGGAACCATTTTGGGGAGACTGTATCTCTAGTGTAGGGTGTTTTTGTTAAGGGCCGACATATTTTGGATATTGTTTTGGTGTCAAATGAAGCGTGGAAGAATATAGAGCTTTGAAAAAGGAGGCCCTTATTTTTGAAAAAGCATATATGGTTGGTCATATTGCTTGGAGGTTTTTGGATTTTGTGATGCAAATAAAGGGTTTGGGGGTAAGATGGAGGAAATGGATTATGGGTTGCTTGTCGGTCATTGTTAATCGAGAAGCAGGGAACACTTTTAAGGCATCTAGAGGATTAAGGTAGGGAGACCCACTTTCTCCTTTCCTTTTTATTTTGGTGGCGGTTGTGTTGGAGAGGATAGTAGATAGAGCTAGGGGCTTTGTTTAGTTGATGGTTTTGTTATTGGGAGGATGAAATTTGTGTCTCACCTTACATTATGTGGATGACATTTTTTTTTTTTTTTTCAAGGGAGGAAAGTATGGTAGCTAATTTTTTAGGGATTGTGAGAAGTTTTGAAATTATGCTCGGTCGTAGGTTAATGTAAAATAAATTGATGTATATTATTGATTGATGTTTTACAAGATTGTTGTGTATATATTTTGTACAAGAATTCCTATTATATAGGAGATGATTCTGGAGTAGGTGAGGAGTGAGTGGTGGAGGTAGGTTTGGTGGAGTGTAGTAGGTGATAGGAGTAGTAGGTGGAGGTAGGTTTGGTGGTAGGTGTAGTAGTAATTTACATTTACATTAACAGCCCCCCTCAAACTCAAGGAGGATAGGTACTAGCCAACTTGAGTTTGGAGAGAGTACCAAAATAGAAAAATAGGCTGACAATTAAAAATGGGATAGGAGACACTGTATGGTCGTGTCGGACCGTTGTAGCAGACAGTTTACGGGGTCATGTCGGACCGTTGTAGCAGACACTGTGTGGTCGTGTCAGACCGATGTAGAAGACAGTTTATGGGGTCATGTCGGACCGTTGTAGCAGGACAGTTTACGGGGTCATGTCGGACCGTTGGAGAAGACAGTTTATGGGGTCATGTCGGACCGATGTAGAAGCTGACCGGAATCAATGTCGGGACAGTTTATGGGGTCATGTCGGACCGTTGTAGCAGACACTGTGTGGTCGTGTCAGACCGATGTAGCAGGACAGTTTACGGGGTCATGTCGGACCGTTGTAGCAGACAGTTTACGGGGTCATGTCGAACCGTTGTAGCAGACACTGTGTGGTCGTGTCAGACCGTTGTAGAAGACAGTTTATGGGGTCATGTCGGACCGGTGTAGCAGACAGTTTACGGGGTCATGTCGGACCGTTGTAGCAGAAGTTGTGGTGGTGCACAGTGCGCCATGAGCGACTTATACATGATACTGTGTATAACCCCCCCTCAAACTCAAATAGGTGTGAAGGTAGAAACCTATTTGAGGTTGAAAAGGGATTGATAAAGCTGACCGGTGTACAAGACACTGTATGAGTGTGTATATAGGCTGCCCAAAAAATATACATGTAGATATATATCGAGCCCTCAAAAGTCGTGCCCTCAAAAGGCGTGCCCACTTTATCAAAAGATGTGCCATGAAAAGGCGTGCCAGTTTGTCGGGCGTCAAGAGGCGCGCGATGCGCGTGGCTGCCTCGGCTATTTAACCAAGACAGAGCCTGAGGCCGAGGCCGAGGCAGAAGCAAAAAACCTGCGAAATCCTCTGTAAAACTCTTCGTTGCGAGAGAAAATGGCTTCGTCGTCCCGTGGTCTGCTGACTCTCTTTCCCGACCTCAACGAGTCAACAAGAGAGATAACGGGTGCGGTGTCCCGTGAACCTCGACCAAACACCATTGGGTTTGCTCCGTTGAACTTTCCGATGCAGTCGGTGGAGCAAAAAATGGCAGTGCAAACGGATGTGGAGGCGAATCAGTATACTTTGAAGGCATGTGTGGAGTCCATGACGGCGGTTACAAACTTGTCGCACTGGCTGCAGAGTAGGACAAATGAGGTGCAGCAGTTAAACGCCCAACTGGCTCTGTTCCAACGCATGTATAAGGATGCGCGAGCAGAGATAAGTGTGCTAAAGGCGGAAAACAAGGAGCTGAAGCGGAAGGCCACCGTGATGTTCCGATTTGAAGGTCTGCCATATGCTGCAGTGGAGGAGTATGGGGGAGGGAACGTGCTCGGCGGCGCGGGAAACACAGAGGCAGCACTGTCAAGGGCCGCCCAGGACGGAGGCAAGAAGAAAAGACCGGCGGCAGAGTAGAGAAGAAAAAAATCCCACTGTGGGTGGGTGTTTGTGTGGGTTGTGTTTGGTTTTTTTTTTTTTTTTTTTTTTTTTTTTTTTTTTTTTTGTAATTGTGATCGGGGTTGATCCCTTGATATGAATAAAACAAATGGGTTGTTGTGCAAATTTGTAAATTGTGTTGGGGTTTGTTTTTGTTTTTTTTTGAAAGGGAAATATCTTGGGGCATGTGAAAGGGAAAGAAAAATAAAAAACAAAAGAAAGAAAGAATATTAAGATGTTAGTGCGTAGAGAGTGGTTTTAAAAAAAAGGAGACGATGATGTTTGTTTTAAAAAAGAAGAGGAAAATTAAAAAAAAAAAAAAAAATCAATCACTGCTCAAAGCACGGGGTGAAAGAGTGGGTTGAAATATTAAAAAAAAAAATGGTTGGTTGGAAAGTAGAAATAGGAGAGAGAGAATGAGTGGGGGAATTGGGAGAGTGGGGTACACAAAAGAAACTTTCACTGTGGATGTTCAGAGAGCTGAGGGGAGGCCACTGAATGTGCCTTTAATTGCGCCTTTTACGATTGCGTCTTCGAGGGTTGAGAAGGTAGAGAATGTGGCGATTCGGATTGAGTTGAGTAATGGGTGTGTTGGGTGGGGTGAGGCTCCGATTCTGCCATCGGTGACAGCGGAGGATCAGCCGACGGCGTTGGCGAAGGCGGCGGAGGCTTGTGGGTTTTGATGAAAGAGATGAGGGTTATCCATTGTAGGAGACTGAGAAGTGTCCATGTGAAATAGATTTTCACTGCTATTATCAGAGATCTGGTTATTCTTTTTCTTGACGAGTTCACTAATTCTGAGCTGGGAAAGGCTAGCTGCTGAGCGGGCAGCAGTTGCCGCACGTTCAGCTGATTCAGCAGCAGTCTGAGCTGCAGCCAACACATCCTGCAAATCTACATTGGCTTCACTTTTGGTCCTCGACAAGGGCATAGGTGGCTCACTCTGTCTCACAGGAAATGTTGCTGGAAATGTTGCAGAAGACTGTGATGGTGGAGATATGAATGGCAAAAACTGTTTATCTCCCATCGAACAAACTGGAATTTTGGCCGATTCAGTAGTATTAGGTACTGATTTCTCTGGCAACACCTCGTCATGCTCCAGGTTCAGTTCATGTAATAGACTTTCATTTACATCAGAATTTTTGGCTGATTGAAGATTGACTTCTGGGGAAGGAAGCATTTCTGGTGCTGAAGCAGTGTCATGCCCCAGGTTCAGTTCATGTAATAATTGACTGAGTGATGATCATGGTAGGGTGTTTCAGTGAGGTGCCGAGAGGGAGAGGGAGGTTTGAAGTGGTTGAGATCCGGCGGGCGGTCAAGGCAAGGTTGCCGCCCGCCGGAAGGCGAAGAACACCAAGATCTTTAACCTATAGCTCTGATACCATGTAAAATAAATTGATGTATATTATTGATTGATGTTTTACAAGATTGTTGTGTATATATTTTGTACAAGAATTCCTATTATATAGGAGATGATTCTGGAGTAGGTGAGGAGTGAGTGGTGGAGGTAGGTTTGGTGGAGTGTAGTAGGTGATAGGAGTAGTAGGTGGAGGTAGGTTTGGTGGTAGGTGTAGTAGTAATTTACATTTACATTAACAGTTAATTTGAACAAGAGCATTGTGGTTGGTATTAATTTGCAACAGGTCAAAGTGCAGAGGTTGTGGGAGGATGTTTGGTTGGGTGAATCTTCCTTTAACAAGGTTGTTTTACACTTGTATATTGTGGTTCGTTCTCAATAAATTTTCCATTGCATCTTTCGCATGCTCCAATTTAGCTCCAATTATTTGGAATTTCAATTTCATCAGGAATCTTAATGATCAGGAGGCTCTTGAGTTGGCATCTTTGTTGCCTTTGCTTGATAATTTTTCGTTGTCTCCAAATGTTTGTGATAGGTAAGTTTGGCTTAAATACTCTTCCGATATCTTTTCATGCAAGTCTTTTTTTTGATTCAGTCATTGAGAAACCCAGGCTTTGTTTGGTAGAGCTTTTGAAGTTTAATTCTACCTCTTAGTTTGTGTGTGTTGTTTGGTTACAACTTTAGAAAATTAATTTCACACCCACTTTTCAAAACACCCACTTTCAATATCATATGTCACATCACTCTTTTCAAAACTCATAACCAAACAAATTTTCTTCACTCAAATCATAATTCCTAAACTCACAAACTCAAAATACAACTCTATTCTCAAATTATATTTCTAAAATTCTACCAAACGCAACCCCAATGTTTCTACTTTTTTGTTGCACAAGAGGATTTGGAAAATGGTGTTGTCTCCTGAAGTGAAGATTTTTATGTGGTCGTTGGCTCATGGAAGCATTATGACCAACGATATGTTTCAAAGGAGGAGACCGAATCATTTCCTTTATCCTCAATGGTGCATCATGTGTAGGGGATTTGGTGGATCATTTATTCTTGCATTGCCTCCTGGGTTTGAATTTATGGCATCAACTATTTTGTTTGATTGAAAACACATTGGGTGGCTGTTGGTGCATGTGCAAATTTGTTCTTAATTGATTTATGTGGTTTTGGTGGCAATTAGAAATCAAAAATATAGTGGCATTGTGTTGTCTTTGTGATCTTTTGGGTAGTTTGGTTGAAAAGGAATGCAAAGATCTTTGAGGATAGGATTGAATATTTGGATATACGCCTCTCCTCCGTTTAAACGGGTTCGGCATTTTTTTTTTTTTTTTCGATTTCCAAAGATTGGAAAGCTGTTTGTGAATCTTGATTTCTTTTCTTTGTGGTGTTTCAGTGTGGTTTTTCATGTTGTGTTTGAGGACATCTTGTCCTCTCTTTTTTTTTTTTTTTTTGAACACCATCTTGTCCTCTCCTTGTACCCTTTTTTTCATTATTAATGAATTTTGTATTTTATTTATTTAATTAATTAATTTATATTTTGTAGCTGATAAAAAAAAAGTGTAATTATTTAATTATTGATAATGTATTAACATTTATATAGGTTTTAGTTTTTGATATTAAACATTTTCAAATTCTTTTATCATTTCCCTTATGGTTTCGAAATATTTTGAGAGATTTTTGAAACGTTTCCATAATATTTCTGAAATGTTTCTAAAACATTTTCATTTCCAAGCTACACGAAACAACATACCGGAATGAAATTTTTGATCCTTGTTATGTTTAGGCTTTGGCAGGGGCAGTTGGATTGAGTTGGGTTATTGGTTCATTATATTCTTGGATTGGAAATCTTTATTTGTAAGACAAAATGGCTGGATCAATATAATAAAGGTAGGACTTGGGTCAGTGTGGGTATTTATTGTCGTCTGGACTGTTCGGTTGGGCTAGGCTTGTTTTGCGTTAAATATTCTTGGCTCTGGGTTAGACTTGTGTCTAATCAAGGGTTTTTATACTCTTTCTTTGCACAATGTTTTCCTCATGTAGTAAATAGCAGCACATAAAGGCACTATATAGCTATAATGAAACCTCGAGTGAATACAGAACACAACACTGACAATGTTGAGCAGTAACACGGCCACGGACAAGGGATCTGGCTTTTGATGGTGGCATCGGCATGAGGGAACCATCGCCTACAGTGATGTAATAGATGATGTGGCTTTGATGGAAGAAATAATGACTCAACAAGGGATGTTGACGATCATTGCTATTTCCAGCAACGAGTCATGGAATTATCTGTCGCAAACAGATCGAAGTTAATGTTGTGGATTGCATCAGTTCAGGCTACCCTGCAATTCTAAATTGAAAGACAGTGGCAGTGAGGCACGAAGGTGTTGGTTGTGATTGACAATGGATGATCTGGTGATTTGAGGCAGTGAAGTGACAAGGACAATGACGAAAAGTAGTGTCGATGCGATCCAAAATAGTAATTGGTCCCCAAACTTCAATATATGCGATGGGTAATGTCAGTGTGATGATGTTGATGCTGCTGATGGTTCATCAAGACTTGAAACATTGGTGGTTTCCATCTGTTCGATGAACTTCTTGAATGAATGAGGTTGGTCAATGCCAGGATCTGACACCTAAATTGATGCAGGATCAATAAGAAAGAATGAAAAGAAAAGACGAGAAACATTAGGATTGAACATTGAAGGAGTTTAGTTTCAGACATAGCAGCAATCACCCTAGGCTTTCAAATCAATCATAAGTCAAAACGATAATTATTAAGGTGTCGTTTGGTAACGCTTACGTTTTCAGTTTTCTATTTATATTTGTAAAAATTTTAAAAACTCAAATAAAAATTTGTTTGGTAAAATTTTTGATTTAGAAATCAGTCGTCTCAGTTTATAAATTTGGCCAAAAAATGAAAACACAAAAAATGTGTTTCCGTTTTGAGTTTTGAGTTTTTTTTTTTTTTACCACCCAACACTAGCCACCACCTCGCCACCATTTTCCACCACCGTCTTTCGCCGCCACCACCCATCACCCACCCCCGACCACCACCTGCCACCACCACCCACCACCGGCCACCACCACCCACAAGCCACCCAGCTGCCACCCACTCGCCACCACCACCCACCCCTCGCTACCACCACCACGCACCACCCACCACCCACCGGCCACCACCCACCACCCGCCACCCGCTACCTACTTGCCACCACCACTCACCACCCACCTGCCACCTACCACCCACCCGCCACACACCACCCACCACCCACCACCACCACCACCACCACCCACCCGCCACCCACCTGCCACCACCACCCACCACCCATCACCACCATCACCACCACTACCACCCACTCGCTACCACCCACCACTCGCCACCGTCACCCACCCATCCACCATCACCACCCACCACCCACTACTACGCGCCATCCGCCACCCATCTGCCACCACCACCACCCACTACCACCACCACCACCCACTCGCTACCACCCACCACCCACCACCCACCCGCCACCGTCACCCACCCACCCACCACCATCCAGCCGTCACCTACCGCCACCACCACCCACTTGCCACCACCCACCACCACCCGCCATCCGCCACCCACCTGCCACCACCACCCGCAACCACCACCACCACCACCACCGCCGCCACCCACTCGCTACCACCCGTCACCGCCACCCGCCTACCTACCACCACCACCAAGGTTTTAAAAAGCGGCCGCAACCGTTACGTAACGCCGTTACGTAACGGTTGTGGTAGTTATTGCCACCCGTTACGGCCGCTTTTGCAGTGTGATTGAGATTCACAGATGTATCGACCGTAGCGGCTGATATAGCGGTCGTAACGGTGCCGTAACGGCCTGTTACGCACTGTTACGTAACGGTTCCGAATTGCTTCTTTCGAAAAAACACAAAAAAAAAAAAAGTTGAAAAATGGGGAAGAGAGATACAAAGAGAAGAGGGAAGATGGAGGAACAAGAGATAGAGAGAGAATAGGGAAGATGAAGAGCATGTTATTGATTTGTTGAAATTGTAAAACCAATACTATTCTATTCAGCTGCTATCACTCAACCATTTTGTTTGTGTGTGTCTATCTATATACTGTTTGAAAATAATAATAATAATAATAATAATAATAATAAGTGTGGTCATTATCTATTTGGCTTGATTAATATATATATATATATATATATTTAGGCTTTTATTTATTCTCTTACTTTTGTCATTGTTTATCTTATATATAATAGTTAGTGATTGATTTTTTGTATAATATAAATTTATTAATTATTAAAATATAATGTAAAAAACTCAGTTTATAGTTATTTAAAAATATGAAATACAAGGTTTTAAAAAGTAGCCGCAACCGTTACGTAACGTCGTTACGTAACGGTTGTGGTAGTTACCACCACCTGTTACGGTCGCTTTTGCAGTGTGATTGAGATTCACAGATGTATAGACCGTAGCGGCTGATATAGCGGTCGTAACGGTGCCGTAACGGCCGTAACGGCCTGTTACGCACCGTTACGTAACGGTTCCGAATTGCTTCTTTCGAAAAAACACAAAAAAAAAAAGTTGAAAAATGGGGAAGAGAGATACAAAGAGAAGAGGGAAGATGGAGGAACAAGAGATAGAGAGAGAGAATAGGGAAGATGAAGAGTATGTTATTGATTTGTTGAAATTGTAAAACCTATACTATTCTATTCAGCTGCTATCACTCAACCATTTTGTTTGTGTGTGTCTATCTATATACTGTTTGAAAATAATAATAATAATAATAATAATAATAATAATAATAATAATAATAATAAGTGTGGTCATTATCTATTTGGCTTGATTAATATATATATATATATATATTTAGGCTTTTATTTATTCTCTTACTTTTGTCATTGTTTATCTTATATATAATAGTTAGTGATTGATTTTTTGTATAATATAAATTTATTAATTATTAAAATATAATGTAAAAAACTCAGTTTATAGTTATTTAAAAATATGAAATATATTGGATCAAATTTAAAAATTTATAAAAATTGATCAATATTTATTTTAAAACCCAATAAATATGATCATGGAAAAAAAATGTGCATATCGGTAAGGTTTTTTTAAATTGTGCAAAAAATAAAAAAATTCACGGTTCCGGTTACCGCAACCGTTACGCTACGGCCTTTACACCCCGCAACCGCAACCGCGCCACCGCCACCGTTACGGCGACCGCAACCGCTTTTCAGAACCTTGATGAAATATATTAGATCAAATTTAAAAATTTATAAAAATTGATCAATATTTATTTTAAAACCCAATAAATATGATCATGGAAAAAAAATGTGCGTATCGGTAAGGTTTTTTTAAATTGTGCGAAAAATAAAAAAATTCACGGTTCCGGTTACCGCAACCGTTACGCTACGGCCTTTACACCCCGCAACTGCTCCACCGCCACCGTTACGGCGACCGTAACCACTTTTCAGAACCTTGATGAAATATATTGGATCAAATTTAAAAATTTATAAAAATTGATCAATATTTATTTTAAAACCCAATAAATATGATCATGGAAAAAAAATGTGCGTATCGGTAAGGTTTTTTTAAATTTTGCGAAAAATAAAAAAATTCACGGTTCCGGTTACCGCAACCGTTACGCTACGGCCTTTACACCCCGCAACCGCAACCGTGCCACCGCCACCGTTACGGCGACCGCAACCGCTTTTCAGAATCTTGACCACCACCCACCCGCCACCACCAGCTATCCACCACCCACCGTCACCACTTTCCACCACCGTCTTCCGCCGCCACTTGCTCTCACTCTTTTTTATATTTTTAAATTTTTTAAAACATTTTGTCAATTACCAAACGCATTTGTAGTTTATGTTTTTTTAAAAATAAACAAAAATCAGTTTATAAAATTTTTGTAAATATAAACTGAAAACGAAAACGTTGCCAAACACACTATAATTGTTTTCCAAGTCAGCTAAACCATTACATAAAAGATTAATTTATAAGCATGCCTAACTAATCCTAAACAAACTCGACTTCCTAAATTGATAAAATTCTTAGATAAATAGCTTTTTGATAAATAAAATTCATAGATAAATAGAACTTTTATTCTTATCCTTATCCGATGCATTCTCCATCACATGAGTTGGACAATAAAGAGGCAATAGAACTTTTTTTTCTTAAATTTTATGGACATGGCTATAGAAGTCACCCATGGGTCAGTATATCGGTCATTTGATGGTTTTGAGTCTCTGAATTTGTTTGAATTTGGTTAGATAGGTTTTTTAGAACTCGATGCCTCAAGCTTTAAATTTTGGAATATTAATCTTTTGTTTGAATTGGGAGTTCTTTTAAGTCTGTATATAAGAGGTTGTGTCCTGGTGTGATGCATGTGATATCCACCTTCAGCCTTGTGGCTCGGGTTCTAGTCATGGGAAAAATATGGGGGGAAGGTGTGCATTGGCCTCTTTGTGTTTATGGGTAGGTGTGTTAGCTTGTGCATGTTTTAATCATATTTTGTGCAGTTTGTTTAATTGATTGGAGTTTCTTCTATAAGTGTTACTGTTTCTTTCTCCTTATCCCTTTGCCCCCCATGCACTGGGAAAAAAATAAAAAAGAGAGAGGAAGAAGAAAGTATTGTACCTGAAACAAAAAAAAAAAAAAGAATTATTATTTGTAGCAAATTTCTGTTTGACTATCATCTTATTTGATGTTGTGTGTCCTTATCTGATCATTGAAAGAAACTAACTGATTGTATCTGACCCAGATCTGAGCTTGGTTTAGAACCTGGTGATGACCCAACTTCGCTGTATCATGTTGAACAAGTTGTCAAATGCAGAGTTACAAGTTCTGTTCCTGCTTCACGGCGCATCAACCTTAGTTTTGTTATTACACCTGCAAGGTAATCTTTGACATCATTAGTTGAAGTGTTTATTATTATAATTGGGGGCAAATTTTTGGCAAAATACCTAGCTTTATAATAAAACCATAACATAGTTGAGCAGTCAGAATATTTTTTCATAATTTGATTCAATAGTTAATGCATGTTTGACACATAATGACACACAACTCACAAAGGATCAGGATCTTTTAACCTAATCTGTGAAACCTTGAAAAGTAACTGAAAAAAAAAGGAAAAAGAAAGAAGATATGATTTGTTTAGAATGATGAAACATATTTTTCATAGGAAAAGTGGTTGAAATTTATGTCAGAAACAGTGCCTAGGTGCTGTAACTTGTGTGAAGGTTGTTTAAATAAGAAAAAAAAGAAAGAGATAAAGAGCATGGAGAGTGAACAAGAAGGGTATGGGAGACCAACGCCATGGCTTTTGCACAACTCATTCATATTTTTCAGTCCTACCCTAGAATGGAAGGACATGATTTGCATTTTTGTAACTGGATACCTACGTGTGTAGTTAGTTGGCAGCAGAAACTGTATTTACTTGGTCAATAATTCAATGGCTACTATCTTTTGGTAAGGTAACTTGGTTGCATGAGTGTGAACTAATATTTATATTACTTACCAATTACTCCCCTTTTTTTTTCCTCGTGGAAAACTTGTTAGAGTAGGAAATGTGCCTACTATTCATACATGTAATATGCATCCAATTGTATAGGAACCTGTACATTGTAAAAGAATTATGGACTGAAAATAACATTGCTTCATACGTGGACAATTGTCTTCTCAAACATTGTTTAGTGAGCCGCCTTCCTTAGAAAGCTCTTTTATGCTTTGAACAGTAACACTCCGTTTGGATTGTGAGGTGAGGTGAGGTGAGAAAAGAAATGATTATGGTTTCTCACCATCTACATTTCATGGACTCGTGTACGAGTGTCGGGTGTGGGTATGTATTTAGAGGTCGGACTCAACAAACCTCTAAATGAGGGATACACGGGTACTGCTAAAAAGTACCCAAAAATTAGACACGGGTATGTGGATACGATTAAACATGGATTTGCAAAAAAATATTTTGTATTTTTCTGATAAAATTTTATGTATTTTTTTGATAACATGGCAGTTCTATTATAATTTCTTCCCAAACCAAAAGTACCACACCTAATAATTTCTCTTAATAATATTTTTAATTTATCTATATATGTTATCTTTAATTGACATCAATGTCTTCATCCGTTTGAAGTTGATGACCAGGTTGTCTCATTTCTCTCTCTTCTTTCTCTTTTGCAATTAGGGCTCTGTCGTATCTGTTTGTAAACAGCCGTGTCCCGGTCGTATTTGTTAGAATAATATATGATTATTTGGGTTATTATTTTGTAATTATTTTATGCCTTAGGACTTCCTTGTAATTATTAATCTACATTAATATAAATAGGGAATGGTATTGTAATCATTCCCTAATCTGGTATTCTCTAAAATTGACATGGTATCAGAGCTAACCCTAAAACCTAAATTCCTCTAAGCATACAGTACCCACTGGAGCCACCAACCCACTTCCGGAGCCAACCAAGCCGAATCACATTCGGATCATCATCATTATTGGCTTCATTGGCTTCGTTCGTGTCAAGCCTGAGGGGTTTCGGTTCACCTAGGGTTCGGAACTCACCTGGTGTGATGAACGTGGACCACTGAATCACCCTCGGCTCATCATCGTCGTTTGTGCTAGCTTTGTTGACCACTGGATGACTTAGCCGACAGCTCCTCAGTCTTCGTTGGCTTCAGCTGACTGCCTTGCCCCTTCCGCTACCCTACCTCGCTTCTCTCGACTGCTCGACTCTCCCTCTGCTTCGCTTCTCTTGTCGTCTTCCTCTCTCTGTCTGTCTTGTTTCTCTGTCTCTCACTCTTGAGTTGTTTGTTTGCTCTGTGTTTATATGACCTAGGTATATAACCCAACACTGTTTGTTTTATTTTTCTTAAAAAAAAAAAGAAAAAAAGAAGAAGAAAATAGTATGAGTTGTTAATTCTTTACTGTCATAGTGGTTGTTTGTTTTTCCTTCTACCACCACCACCTTCCAGGTTTGTGATTGACACTAGTTTTGTTGTGGGTTCGGTAGTACAGTATCTATGGTAGATTCCACCGATGTGTCCACTACTTCTTAGACACGCAAGAGTGAGTCTCCCTATACCTATTACTATGACTGATAACCCCAACGTTAGTCTTAAAATCACCACCTCTCTATTTAATGGTTAGAACTATCTCGCTTGGTCGCAGAGTTTGATTATGTTTTTGAAGAGCAGGGGGAGGATGGGATATGTGGATGGCAGGATACAGGCACCCAGCACAACTGACCCGGGTTATGACCAATGGGAGATTACTAACTCTTTGATTATGGGTTGGCTTATTCATTCGATGGTACCAGACATTGGCAAGGGCTACTTGTCTATGGAGACTGCCCAAGATGTTTGGAATGCTGTGGCTACCACCTATTCCCGCAAAGGGAATTTCTCCCAGGCATTTGAGTTACGTCGCTCTATTGAGAGCTCTATTCAGGGGGAGTAGACGGTTTTTCAGTACTTCACCTTCCTCACCAACGGCTGGAAACGCCTTGATCACTTGCAGGACTATAAGCCTGTTTGCACTGCTGATTCTGTCGGGTACAGGAAGTTCATTGGACAGGAAAAGGGTCTTCAAGTTTTTGGCCGGTCTCAATGTGGAGTATGATCCGGTTCGGAGTCGGGTTTTCAGTATGGATACTCTTCCTTCACTTCAGGAGGCATTTGCCTATGTCCAGAATGAGGAGTTGCTAGTCTGCTATGATGTCCCCTGTCTCTACTGACCGCTCAGCATTACTGTCTACCTCTCGAGATGGCCTCAGCTTGACTCCCATTCCTCCGTTTGTCGCCAAGGAGTCTGTATTCTGTGATTACTGTAAGAACCCACGGCATACTCGTGAGATGTGTTGGAAGCTTCATGAGACTCCATCCGGGGGTCGAGGTGATCGGTCTAGTTCTAGAGGAGGTCGGTCAGGCCAGTCTAGAGGACGTGGCTCCTATTCCCGGGCTCATCAGTCTAGTGCCGTTGATACACTTGATTCTAATTCTGCTTCCGTTGGCCAGGCTTCTAATGATCTCTCTGGCATGACTACTCATGAGCTTGAGGGTGTTCTGCGTCAATTGCTGGACCGCCGATCTTCTATTGCTCTCAGTACATCTTCCTCGTCATTTGCCCGCTCAGGTTACTTAGCCTCTTCTCCTTGTGTTTTCCTGTCTCATAAGTCTTTGCCTTGGATTATTGATTCTAGTGCCTCAGATCATATGTCTGGCTCCTCTGATCTCTTCTTTGCCTATAAGCCCTTTTCAGGTCAGGACAAAATTAGGATTGCAGATGGTACTGTTTCTTCTATTTCTGAGAAATGTTTAGTCCATATCACTCCTACTTTATCTCTCTCTTCTGTTCTCCATGTTCCCAATTTTTCTGTTAACCTGCTATCCTTGAATCGTATTACAAAGGATTTGAATTGTAGTGTGACATTTTTTCCTGATCATCGTCTTCTTCAGGACCTTGTCACGCGGAGGACGATTGGCAGTGGTAGTGCAGAAAATGGTCTCTACTTCCTGGATCAACAGGACAAGCTTGCTCATTCTTCCACCATGCGTCCTACTACCACGGATGATATATGGCTGCGGCATCGGCGTCTTGGGCATCCTTCTTTTTCTTTACTTAAGCATTTATTTCCATCTATTTTTTCAAACAATAATGTGTCTGAATTTCTTTGTGAGTCTTGTTAGTTTGGCAAACAACACAGAGCTTCTTTTGCTCCCAGTTTTAATAAAAGTTTAGTTCCTTTCTCATTAATACATTCTGATGTTTTGGGTCTATCTCGTGTTGTGTCTGTGAAAGGTCATCGCTGGTTTGTTACATTTATTGATAATTTTTCTCGTACTACTTGGGTGTATCTCATGAAAGACAAGAGTGAGGTTTTCTCTGTGTTCCACAATTTTCATAGGATGATTTGTACTTAGTTTGGGGTCACTATCAAAATATTCCGTTCTGATAATGGGGGTGAATACATAGATTCTGGGTTAGGGCAATATTTTTCTACTCATGGCATTATCCATCAGACCTCTTGCACCAATACCCTCAACAAAATGGGGTGGCGGAACGTAAGAATCACAATCTTTTTGACATGGCTCGGTGCATGTGTTTTTCTATGAGTATGCCTCGGTCCTACTGGGGCGACGCTGTTCTCACCGCTGCCCATCTTATTAATCGTCTCCCTACTCAAGTCTTGCAAAAACAAGCTCATTTTCAAGTCCTCCTAGGTTCCCAGTCCTTGTTTTCTATTCCTCCTAAAATATTTGGTTGTGTTTGTTTTGTCCATAATCACTCTCCTACTCGTGGTAAGTTGGACCCTCGCTCCCTCAAATGTGTTTTCCTTGGGTACTCTCCTACTCAAAAAGGATATAAGTGTTACTACCCTCCTCGTAAGTGGTTTGTGTCCATGGATGTCACATTCTTTGAGTCCCAATCCTATTTCTTGTCCTCTCCGGTGTCACAGTCCTCCCTTCAGGGGGAGCTTTGGTGTGAAGTGATTCCTGTGATTCCTATGGTGGAACCAGTTGTTCTTGCACCACCATCTCATACTGGGACTGCAGAACCCAATGTCACCAAGGATAGGGAAGGGCAAGTTTTTGTCAGGGACAAAGACAGACAGAAAGTTAACTAGATACAAGAGACCACTTCTGCTTCTCCCCTGTCATCTCCTACTTCTGATGAGAGTCCAGGTAACTTTGAATCTCTTGAGTCCATTGATCTTGATGTTTCGATTGCCAAGAGAAAGGGTGTGAGGTCTTGTACTCAACATCCTATCTCAAATTTTGTGTCCTACTCTCATTTGTCGTCCTCATATAAAGCGTTTGTGTCCAATATTTCCTCTGTTAGCATTCCTAACCATTTTAAGGATGCTCTTGTTACCTTTGAGTGGAAACTTGCCATGATTGAGGAAATGAAAGCACTTAGGAAGAATGGTACTTGGGAATTGACTGAGTTATCTAAGGGCAAACGGCCGGTGGGATGCAAATGGCTGTATACTGTGAAACACAAAATAGATGGTTCTATTGAGCGTTACAAGGCTAGACTTGTGGCAAAAGGGTTCACTCAGACGTATGACATTGACTATCAGGAGACCTTTGCATCCGTGGCTAAGATGAATTCAGTCAGAGTGCTTCTCTCTTTAGCAGCTAATCTAGATTGGCCACTTCGTCAGTTTGATGTAAAGAATGTCTTTCTCCATGGTGACCTCGAAGAAAAGGTATATATGGACATTCCTCCTGGTTTTGAGGATCATCAGCCAAAAGGCTAAGTATGTAGGCTTCGAAAGTCATTATATGGACTCAAGCAGTCTCCGAGAGCTTGGTTTGAGAGATTCACTCAAGCTATGCTTAATATGGCTTCAAATAGAGTCAGGTAGATCACACCTTGTTTGTGAAACATTCCTCACTTGGTAAGACTACAACCCTCATTGTTTATGTAGATGACAAAGTTCTTACCGGTGATGATAGTGAGGAAATTCCTCTGTTGAAGAAATATTTAGTTCGTGAGTTTGAGATCAAAGACTTGGGGAGCTTGAAGTATTTTTTGGGAATTGAAGTTGCTCGCTCCAAGGATGGGATATTTATCTCACAGAGGAAGTATGTGCTTGATTTGTTGAAGGAAACTGGGATACACTCCACTAGAACTCAATCAGAAATTGGGGGATGGTGAAGGAGGAGCAACTATTGACAGGGGGAGCTATTAGCGATTAGTGGCTAAACTCATTTACCTATCTCACTCTGGTCCTGATATTGCTGTTGCTATCAGTGTGGTTAGCCAGTTTATGCATGCTCCTCATTAGATTCACTTCGAGGCTGTCATGCAAATTTTGAGGTACTTGAAGTCTGCTCCTGGTATGGGTCTTTATTTTTCAAGGTATGATCATCTTCGTATAGAAGCCTATACAGATGCTGACTGGGCTGGATCAGTGACTGATAGGAGATCGACTTCAGGGTATTGCACCTTTGTTGGAGGCAACCTAGTTACTTGGAGGAGTAAGAAACAGAATGTGGTTGCCAGGTCGAGTGCAAAAGTTGAGTTTAGAGCTATGGCACAAGGGGTGTGTGAGCTCTTATGGATTAGGTTATTGTTGAGTGATCTAGGTATTGATCAGACGGACTCCATGCGGTTATGCTGTGATAACAAGGCCGCTATCAACATCGCTCACAATCCGGTTCAACATGACAGGACAAAACATGTTGAGATTGATCACCACTTCATTAAGGAAAAACTCACTGGTGGCGCAATATGTACTCCCTTTGTGTAGTCTGGTGAACAACTTGCTGACATCCTCACCAAGGGAGTTGGGAGTAAGTCATTTCATGACATTTTACGCAAGCTGGCCATGAGAGATATCTTCACACCAACTTGAGGGGGAGTGTTAGAATAATATATGATTGTTTGGGTTATTATTTTGTAATTATTTTATGCTTTAGGGCTTCCTTATAATTATTAATCTTCATTAATATCAATAGGGAATGATATCCTAATCATTCCCTAATCTGGTATTCTCTAAAATTAACAGTATTCAGCACCCGTACCCGTGTTGTGTCATGTCAACACGGGTACCTCTCAAAAAACAAAGAGTCCGTGTAACGTAGCTCCCCATTATATTTAGATGAATAAAAGAGAAGATAATGTGGTTTCTCACCTCTCTTGTTTGGATAGAGTAAAAAAGAAAAAAGAAAGGAAAGTGTTGTGTTTCATTTCACTAAAATAGCCGTCCATATTAATAAGCTATGTTTTTTCATAAGGGTAATTTTGGTATTTCAGAAAAGTTTCATTAAATCAATTCATTTCTCACCAAATCTCACCGCTTTTGGTGAGAAACAAAACATAGGTTTGGTGAGAATCCTTTTCTCACCATCTCTCATCATTTCTCACTTACTTAACCATCCACACAAGTGAAGGGGTTTCCTATTCTCACCATTTCTTTTCTTTTCTCACCAAATCCCTCCATCCAAACGAAGCGCAATAGTATGTAACTGTGTAATAATATTGGTTGTATATTTAAAATGGATCTACAAGATTTGTTAAAATCTTGTGTTTACTTTCTAACATGATAAGTGGCCAAAAAGCATGTGACTTGTTAAATATGGTTACTTTGTAACCATGGGTCAAATTTGTTTCAACGGGTCTCTTTGGAAATGGAAATGTTTGGGAAATTTGAGGGAAATCATAAACATCTTTGGAAAAGCACAATAATGTTTGATGGAAAAACTATAAGCTATCCAAATGCATATGTAGCCTAATGATTAAAAAGTAGTTGAGGTCTACTCATCCATTCTTATTAAAACTTGGTAGTAAATGTTAATATAAACAAAAAAAATTCAATTAAAGTCAAATAAATCCACAAGTCTTTAACGTTAGCATTCATAATTCTAAATGTACATTAAATCCCTTCCAAACAAGGTTTACATGTTAGTCTGATTTGGGAGTTCCAGCATTTTAAGGAGGCATGTCATTAATGCATTCAATTTAAAATCAAACAACATGGTTTCCCAAATAGCCATTATATTCCCACTCTTAAATCTATTCCTAGTCACTTATAAGAGATAATTTTGGAAAATTGTAAAATCTTATGCTTTGAGTTTTCGAAGAGGAGACATTGCGGGACATTCCAAATGGGAAATAAGGATGAACAATGTGGGATGGAGGGAGCAATAAATGAATGCCAAAGGGGTTCTAAGGTGTAAGGAGGCCTTTAGCGATAAGATTAGAAGTTTCTTTCTAACAAGTTAAAAAACGTTTCAACAATGATCAATAAATATTGATAGATGATCTATGAAGCATCGACAATTGAAAATAAGTGTTGTAGCCGTCTTAGACACGGGGACATGGCGGGGACACGCATTGGACACGTTACGTGGTGTGCCCCTTTTTTTAATTGATTTGCTTTTAGGGGACACACTGGGGACACAACATGGACACACTGGGGTAGTGTTTTAAAATACATGCCTAAGCGCGCACTTAGGTGCAAAGTGCATTGAAATGCACTTGAGGTGCCTTAGACAACTTGAGACGAGGTGCTATAGGAATGGCGGATTTGAGGTCCGTGACTTAGGATTTGGCGTGAGGTGCTTGCCTCATTCGTTTTTTTGCTCCATCCTTATTCTTTGTGTGTGCGCCATAGGGAATCATAACCCCTTTAATTTATTTTATTTTATTTTATTTTATTTATGATAAATAAACTAAATTTATCGAGCGAGCATCAAGATGATGCAAAAGAATACAAAAAGAGCCTTGGCATGGGGTGAAAAACTAACAACACCTAAGCAATAACATCATCCAAAAAATCAAAAAAGAACAAACAAATCCGAACCTGTCCTCCTTTCCAACCAACAAATAATAAACGAATCTAGCCAGGACACACAATAATGAACCTCTTGAAACGTTCGTCGATTCCGTTCCAATCAAACCAACCACATCAAACTTAGCGGCACCAACAGCCAAACCCGCCACCGTTGACGACAAACATAAACATGTGCTTTGAGCCCCAATTTTTATATTAAAAAACCCTTAGGGATTGAGAAAAAGCTCTTGGATTGCAATATGGATATATGACTTTGGCATTCCTTTCAATGTAGTGAATTAGGACAACTTTGGGCCAATGATTGAAGCTATCAAGCAATTTGGGCCCGGTTTAAAATCAAAACCACTAAGGTGTTATATGTTGCGAGTTTCTTATCTAAAAAAGAAGTGAATCACGTTAATAAATTAATGAAGGAAGATAGGTAGTATTGGATAAAGTAAGGTTGAATGTTATTTTTGAGAAATTTTCGGAATGTTGAATGTTATTTTTATGATTTTTAGAATATTGAAAGTTCTATGTTTTTTGAAATTTTAGAAATTGTTGCTTATGTTGAAAACTTTGCCTATATTAAAATTTTACTTATAGTCTACGACTTGTGCCTCACTTTGATGAGGCACGTGCCTTGCCTTGCACCTCACGCCTAGAGCTTTTTAAAACACTGCTATGGGGACATGCCGGGGACATGCGAAGTATTTTTTTTTCTCCCTTGCTTTAGTGCTTTTGATGTATGTTGGATGTTGGATGTTGAATGTTTATTTCTTTTTGCTTAGATTTAAATACTTCATATATCATCCATAAAAAAAGATACAAACGATAAGTGTTAATTTAAAGGTGATTTATTTATTTATTTTAATATTGAATTAGTATTAGCTTTTGTTAATTTTGATTGTTTCCGGATGTAATATTAATCTACATAGAAAATTAAAATATATGAAAAATATTTTATTGCCTTGTCTCCGCAGTATCCGTGTCCCCATTTTTTTTAAAATGAGCATGTCTTGTGTCCGCATCCTTATCTGTGTCTATGATTCTTTGCAAATGATAAATGAAATGGTTGGGTTGGGGAGTGGGGATTGTCTTTGTTCAGAGAAAAACTAAAAGTACTAGGGAAGAGGGGGAGAAGAAGATATCTGTGAATACAGTAGAAGAGAATAAATAGCTCAATCATGTCCTGTTTCTATTCTCTTTATCTCTCTATTTCTCTATTCTACTTTGTCATATTTCTTTTATCACATTTGACATGTTTTATTTGTTTCTAAACTTCTTGTTTCTTTTTCTTTACAAAATGGAAAAACACAAACAATTTTGGCTAGGGACTCCTAATGGGCTCTAACAAATTGTTCCTGTGTATTTCGTAGTGTTTTGGTGAGTTTCAATGTGTTTTGGTGGAAACACTAGAATTTTGGTTTTCAACCAGTGTTGTGTTGGTTTCTTGGAAAACTGAAATGTTTCGGTCATTTTCATTGAAACAAAATGAAATCTTGTTCCTTGTCTGTTACATAAAATGTTGATACTCGTAATCTACAGTCATGTATGGTAATGGAAATATATGTCAATTCCTGAATTGCATTTTTACATTGAACAGTGTACTAATCTCAACTGAGATTTTCTACTGGCAGGGTTACTGATGATGATGTGGCCAAGTTGGGCACTATTGTTTCTGGAGTGGTTGAGCGAGTAACCCCTCATGCAGCAATAGTACGTGTCAATGCAAAAGGTTACACCAAGGGTACAATTTCTGCAGAACATTTGTCAGATCACCAAGGTATATTTTCTGTCTTCAAGAAGAAAGGGTTGTTCAAGGCTGCCTTCTTTCATTGTTTACTGACTTTCAAGGCACTGCTGCACAGGGCTTGTGGGTTTGATGAAATCTGTCTTGAAGCCAGGATATGAGTTTGATCAACTATTGGTTCTTGGTACTCAGTTTCTTTCTTTTCAATACTTGTATCAAGGACACATCTTGTTTTCTCGTTAAATTGTTTTCCTTAGTTTTAATTTTTCTTTTGCTTTTGCTTTTATTATTATTATTATTATTATTATTTTTTATGTTTTATGTTTCAATATGTACACTCTTTCTTATATTTTCAGTTTGTTTTATGCTTGTTCAAATAAGCCTTTTTATTATGACATAATAATGATACTGGCTGGTCTAAACAACTGGAAAATTTTTGTTTATGTTTATATGAATTTCAGTGAATGTCTATATCCAATAGGCCTGCAGGATTATGAAAGCCAATTTTTGTGCTTAGGATCAATTTCGTGTTATTTTTATGATTATTATTATTTCTTAAACATGACAGTTAAATTTGGACGAACAATTTAGTGGCCAGTATGTCCTCTGGAAACATATTTATCAATTTGGTTTTTAGATCTGAGGGTTCGTTTGGCAAGATGGTTTGTGGCTAAAATAGCCACAAAAGACAAAATAGGCTATTTTAGCCACAACAAACAAAACATCACATCCAACCTATAATCATTACACTCTTCTCTCACAAAAAAAGTCAAAAAAGCCAAAAAGTCAAAAAGTCCTTCCCAAACCAAGCTTTTTAGCCCAGACTAAAATAGCCAAAGAAGCCAAAAAGCCAAAAAGCCAACCCACTTCCCAAACCAACCCTGAGTTCAATGAATGCTGTACATTGTAGCCTGGTAGGCCACAGGATTGATATTTGTATAATTATATATATATATATATCTATTTGTAAATGAGTTTTAAAGATTTTGAGATATGATAAACACACCATACAGGGGAAATAAATAAAAAAGGAAAACTGATGTGGCAGCAACAATGGTTGAGTTCTTTGTTGATTGTGGAATAGGTGTTGGTTTCAACAGGTTTTAATGGAAATCAACACTCAACTTAAAATGAAAAAAGACCTGCACAAATAATGATTTGGAGTTGCTTTCTTTTGTAAGTATTTGTATTTATGCCCACTTCCCCATGTCCCAACAGTCCAACATTGCTGGGAGAGAGTTGAACTTAATAAATTAATGCTATTATGGTTTTTGACTCTCTCTCTCTCTCTCTCTCTCTCTCACACACACACACACACACACACACACACAGAGTTTTCCTTGACGAAGGTCTGGGATGCTATGCTTTTTTCTTATTTGCCCATTGTCTAATAGTTCCGATGTAATCCATATGAGGGACTAGAAAGAGTAAAATAAGAAAATTAGAAAAAACTTGTTGAAATTGACTTGATTTTAGGGTAGGGCCTATTTGAGACATTGCAATAGTCACATTTTTAGTCTTACTGACATCTTGTTTTGTTGTTATCAGGTTGGTATGTTTGGATCAGTTTCTACATCTTTTGTTTGTTTTTTCGAATCAAAATATTTTCATATTTCTTAGTTTGCCTGACATCGGCTTTTTTTTATTGGTCCATGTGATGTATTGGATCTTTAGTTGATGACTTTATATTGGTTATATGGATTGCACTAGCAAGCATATAAAATTTTAAATTTGGATTCTAAATCCTACTGAAGTTAGGATTCTATGTTACATTGACTAAAAAGAAACCAAATACTTATGTTGGACACCCGACACTTGGGCAATGGTGTGGGATATATGTCCGATACTTCTCGTCGGACACTCCATACATATTTTTATTTCACACTGTTATTATATGTATATATTGTTGTATTATTGCTATAAAATAAATAAAATGCTTTTTTGACATTGTATGTTACATATAAGATAACATTGTTTTATTTCATATAATAGATTAAAAATATAAAATTTGACCTTTTATACCGAATTAGTGTACTCTTAAATTTGAGGTTTGCTGGGTCTGACCTCTAGATACCCTCCCGCACCCGATACCTGTACCTGAGTCCGCGTAACATAGGACTTAGAAAATATGAGGAAGAAGAACTCCGAAAATATGAGGAAGAAGGAATATATTTCTGTTATATTCAAAACTTCTTATCTTACAAGACCAAATGACACTCCTTATATAGGAGATATTACAAATATCATTATAACCCATTATATGCCACTTACATATTATATATTACCACTATCTACCACTATCATATTATATACATGCCACTATCTACCACCAACACCACTATCATATTCTATACATGCCACTATCCTTCACCAACACCACTATCATATTATATACATGCCACTATCTACCACCAACACCACTATCATATTCTATACATGCCACTATCCTTCACCAACACCACTATCATATTATATACATTATCACAAATTTCCAGCACTCCCCCTCAAGCTGGTTTGAAGATATCTTCCATAGCCAGCTTGCTAGTCAGCTTATCAAATTGCTTCTTGTGTAGTCCCTTTGTTAGCACATCAGCTAATTGTTCACCTGTTGGAAGGTAGGTCATACAGATTATGCCAGCATTGATTTTCTCCTTGATGAAATGTTTATCCACTTCTATATGTTTTGTGCGATCATGTAGAACTGGATTATGAGCTATAGATATAGCTGCTTTGTTGTCACAATAGACCTTCATAGGTGTCGGGTGAGAAAGCTTTAATTCTTCAAGAATTCTTTTAATCCACATTACTTCACAGATTCCATGGGCAACAGCTCTGAACTCTGCTTCTGCACTACTTCTAGCTACCACATTCTGTTTTTTACTCCGCCATGTAACTAGGTTCCCACCTACAAAGGAGCAGTATCCGGATGTTGATCTCCTGTCTGTAACACTTCCTGCCCAGTCTGCATCTGTGTATACTTCAATTTGAAGATGCCCATGTTTCTTGAACAGTAAGCCTCTCCCTGGAGTTCCTTTCAAATATCTTAAGATCTTATAAACGGCCTCAAAGTGCTCTGCCCCTGGTGAGTGCATGAACTGACTTACCATGCTGACTGCAAAGGCAATATCAGGCCGCGTATGAGACAAGTAAATCAATTTCCCTACAAGTCGCTGATATTGTTCCCTCTCTTTGACTTCTTCAGCCTTAGCAGCTTGTAACTTCAAGTTAGGCTCGATCGGAGTCTCCACCATCTTACAACCAAGCATACCTGTTTCTCCAAGGAGATCAAGAACATATTTTCTCTGATTAAGGAATATACCTTCCTTGGATCTTGCAAATTCCATTCCGAGGAAATACTTGAGGGCTCCCAGATCCTTAATGTGAAATTCTTTTGCGAGTTTCTCTTTGAGAGCTGCTAACTCTGCTTCATCATTACCAGTTAAAATGATGTCATCAACATAAACAATCAAAATTGCAATTTTACTGTTTTTTGAATGTTTATAAAATATTGTGTGATCTGCTTGACTCTGCGAGAAGCCACAACTGATAACTGCCTTCCCAAAGCGTTCAAACCACGCTCTTGGTGATTGTTTGAGTCCGTATAATGACTTGTTCAATCTGCATACTCTGTCGCTTCCAAGTCTCTGCTCAAATCCCGGCGGTAGGCTCATGAACACCTCCTCTTCAAGATCACCATTGAGAAATGCATTTTTAATGTCAAGTTGATGTAGAGGCCAATCTGAATTTACTGCAAGAGATAACAGTACTCTGATGGAATTTATTTTAGCAACAGGAGCAAACGTCTCCTGATAGTCGATCCCATAAGTTTGAGTGAAGCCTTTAGCCACCAGTCTCGCCTTGTATCTCTCAACGCTTCCATCTGCGTTACATTTTATCGTAAACACCCATTTACACCCAACTGTTTTCTTGTCTTTGGGTAGATCAACTATCTTCCAAGTACCACTTCTCCTTAAAGCATTCATCTCCTCCATGACTGCTAATTTCCAATTCGGATCATCCAATGCTTCCTGTATATTCCTTGGAACAAACAAGTGTGAAATCCTAGATGTGAAAGCTCTATGGTTTTTAGACAATCTTTTATAGGAGAGGTAATTTGCAATAGGATGTTTAATGCAATTTCGGACACCTTTCCTAATTGCGATAGGAACATCAAGGTCAGAAATAGAAGGAATAGGATGACCTAAAATTTCGATGCCAGAACTCGGGTGGACATTCGGGTCATTAGGATGGACATTCGGGTCATTATTCCTCAGATGAAATCGCTTCCTAGTATAAACCTGAAGCTCAGGATTTAGATCATTTTGTAGTACTTCTCCCCCTAAACAAGAATCTTCTTGACTAGGCACTATTGAACTTGGTTCTCCTAAGTGATCATTATCAGACAGATGTGGTTTTTGTGTAGGATAAATGACATTGGGGAGCGGGATAGAAATATCCCAAAAACGGTCTTCTACTCCACTTGTCTCCCCCTGAAGAGAAGTGTTGGGGAAATAGGATTTTGTTTCCACAAATGACACATCCATACTCACATGAAATTTCTTGGTTTGAGGATCGAAACACTTATACCCCTTTTTGTTTGAGGAATAACCCAAAAAAACACATTTGATAGCACGGGGGTCAAGTTTTGAACGAAATTGACTGGGAACATGAACATAGGCAGTACATCTAAAAACTTTGGCGGGTAAATCAGAAAACAACCTCGTGTCAGGAAAAAAAGTTTTGAGACAATCAAAAGGTGTTTTGTATGTTAACACCTTTGTAGGCATCCTGTTTATCAAATAAGAGGCTGTTAAAATTGCTTCACCCCATAAATATTTAGGAACATGCATGTAAAACATTATAGCACGTGCTACTTCAAGTAGATGTTTATTTTTTCGTTCTGCAATGCCATTTTGTTGAGGGGTATCCCGACATGTAGATTGATGAAAAATTCCCTTTTTTTCCAAAAACTCACCCAACTGCTCATTGAAATATTCTGTTCCATTATCAGAATGTAAAATACCAATTTTGGTTTGAAATTGGTTTTCAATCATATTGTAAAAATTTGTGAATAAATTTTTCACGTCAGATTTTTTATTCATCAAATAAATCCAACATAAGCGGGTATGGTCATCAATAAATGTAACAAACCATTTTTTACCAGAAAGAGTAGTGATTTTAGAAGGGCCCCAAACATCACTATGAATCAAATAAAAAGGTTTGGAAGCCTGGTAAGGTTTTGGCAAATAAGTAGAGCGATGAAATTTTGCAAAAATGCAACTTTCACAATGAAAAGAAGAACAATCAATCCCTTTAAATAATTCCGGAAATAAATGTTTCAGATAAAGAAAACTAGGATGTCCCAGCCTATAGTGCCATAGCATTATTTTTTCTTGAACAGAGATTGAACTAGTACTATTAAAGCTCTGAGCTTTTTTATTACTAGCTGGTACTTCATCAAAGTAGTAAAGACCTTCAAGCATCCTAGCACGCCCAATCATCATCCCCGAGTTCTGGTCCTGAAATTCACAATGGGATTCAAAAAATGTAACACGACAATTAGAATCCTTAGATAGTTTACTGACAGACAAAAGATTACAGGCTGAGTTGGGGACGTGAAGAACAGCATTGAGATTAATTTTCTCAGTTAGTTTAATAAATCCTTTTCCTGCAATAGGTGAAAAACTACCATCGGCTATTCTGATTTTGTCATGACCAGAACAAGGGAAATAGGTACTAAATAAATGGGAAAAACTAGTCATGTGATCGGAGGCACCGGAATCTATGATCCACGGAGAGAAGTTTAGGCAAGAGAAGGCTTTAGGATTTCTACCTGTTTGTGCCAACAAAACACTAGGAGTACCGGATGAGGAGTTGGATTTTATCAGCTTTAAGAGTTGATCAATCTGCTGTTTGTTGAAGGGACCTGAATCGGCTTCATTAGCGGTAGGAAAGCCACGATTTTTCTCTCCTTGTTTGCTGCTTTTCCAGTTGACAGGTTTGCCATGGATCTTCCAACACGTTTCACGTGTATGGCGAGGCTTGTTGCAAAAATCACACCAGACCCGTGGCTTATCATCAAACCTGCGCTGGTAATTTGCAGCCTTGTTGGCCGCAGCATCGCTAATTAAAGCAGAAATTTCAATTGATTCACCAGTACCTTTTTTCTTAAGCATGACGCTCCTTCGGCTCTCTTCCCTTCTGACTTCGGCAAATACTTCGCCAATGGATGGGAGAGGAGGTCTGCCAATAATTCTTCCTCGCACTTCATCGAACTCAATGTTGAGGCCGGCAAGAAACTTGTAAATACGGCTGTCTTCCACAGTTTTCTTGTGGTGGTTGCAGTCGTCAACCGATTTCCATTCGTATGTGTTGAAGATGTCAAGATCCTGCCACAACCTTTTCAACGAATTGAAATATTTGGTGACGGAATCATCTCCTTGACGAATCTCTCCCAACTTCAAAGTTAATTCGAAAACTTGAGATTGATTTCCTAGGTCAGAATACATCTGACTAACATTATCCCACAATTCTTGTGCAGTAGTATAGCACATGTAATTAGAGCTTATATCCTCCTCCATGGAATTGACCAACCATGTCATAACCATGGAGTTTTCAGCGTCCCAACTGTCGAACAGCGGATCATTAACAGCAGGAGCCTTCTTGTCACCAGTGATGTAACCGATCTTTCCTTGCCCACGGATATACATCCGGACAGATTGTGACCAGCGGAGAAAATTATCACCATTTAGGCGAATGGTGGTGATTTGGACAGAGTGAGAGTTGGACGTTTTCACCGGAATGGCAGCGGCAGGGGTTGAAGTGGTTTCAGACGTGACTTCCGACATGGCTATGACGGTTTTAGGGCTGCTGTGTTTTTTGTGGCTCTGATACCAACTTAGAAAATATGAGGAAGAAGAACTCCGAAAATATGAGGAAGAAGGAATATATTTCTGTTATATTCAAAACTTCTTATCTTACAAGACCAAATGACACTCCTTATATAGGAGATATTACAAACATCATTATAACCCATTATATGCCACTTACATATTATATATTACCACTATCTACCACTATCATATTATATACATGCCACTATCTACCACCAACACCACTATCATATTCTATACATGCCACTATCCTTCACCAACACCACTATCATATTATATACATGCCACTATCTACCACCAACACCACTATCATATTCTATACATGCCACTATCCTTCACCAACACCACTATCATATTATATACATTATCACAAATTTCCAGCAATAGGTTAGGATTATCTACTAGTCTACATATAATACCTACTAGATGCATTCAGTTCAATAGAGAGAAGTTCTCGAGGAATTTTCTAGCAATTTATTAGGGAATGTGTGGTGCAATTCCAAGCCTAGGTCTGACCTTTAAGGATTTTTAGAATTGCCTCCTATCATCTACTTCTACTGATATTGTTTTTTTGGTCTTAGTTTATGACCCGTAACTACTTTTAACCCTTGTAAAATCTTCTCTGTTGAGCTTATTTGCTTTCCTTTTGAAATAATTAGCCATAGCAATGACACCAACTGTAATTGTCTGGCACTGTTCACATCCTCAAAGTTTTGTATCTCTTTCCTGATTAAAGGCACCCAAACAAAATGTTTTTCTTTTGCTTTTTACCTCTTTTATTATTTTATGCTTCATTGAGGTTGTGTCCCCAAGTCAGTTGCTATTAGTTTGAACATTGAAGATTTATTAGTTTTAACATGGATAGTTCATTGGCCTTCAGAAATACATTCAAGATTTATTTTGCCCATTTGTTTTTGTATGTAAGAACAGAGGGAAGACAGTTGATCATCTCTTTACTGCTTGATTTAGTGAGCTATGGTCCCTTTATTTTTTTCCCCTCTTTACACTCCCCTCCAAGAAACCATGATGAATTGGGAGCAGCATTTGGGGAAGGGAATGGGTTCATTGAATTATCAGAGACTAGTATTAGGTGTTGGGAGGTTGTCAAGGGGTGTATACATTCATGGAGCAGATGTTTTGGAGTTGCACCCTTGCTGCTTGTGGGTGAATAACTGGAGAGGGGGAGAGAGCGAGTTTTTGGCAGTCATCATTTTTATTTCTTAGTCATTTTCTTCTTCTTGAAAGGATATTTCTTGTATGTATGCTTGTTTCCTGCTTAGATGCTATTAAATTTTCATTGCCAAAAAGTCTTTATGACAATTATGAATTGCTGATCCAAATTTTAAAATTTCCTCTTGAATGTTGTAGACGCTGAGAGCAACAATTTAATTCTCACTGCAAAGTATTCACTTATTAAATCTGCTAAACAGCTTCCTGCAGAAGTTTCTCAAATTTGTCCTCACTCAGTAATCCATGTAAGAATTTATTTACTAGTTTATTTCTGAGCCCTGTTTTTTTCTATTATATATATATATATATTTTTGTAGGAAAACTCATCACATATTAATGCAGCCCCTATTCTGCTGCATTTTTAAAAGTAATATCTTAAAAAATATATATATTGAGGGAGAAGCCAGAGAATATGCATTGTTGGTGTCATTGGTTTTCAAAACAGAACTGAAAATGGCCAAAAAAAGAATGAAATTATAAGATGATAGGATGAAAAAGTATGAAAAGTAAATCTTGTCAACCCCTTTTCACATTTTCTTTGTTTGTGTTTGCCTAAGCCCACCCCTTGTCTTCATTCTCTTCCAATCTTAAACCATTGCCGACCTTGCCCAATCTTCATTTATAAAATATTATACTCACACCTGCACTCTCCAACAAGAGAAAAAATTAAACTCCAGCTTGCCACTAGACTATTCAGCCACTTAACTCCTCCATACAGTTCGCACTCACTATGTTCCCTTTGATTAACCCACTTCCCTTGCCAAACAACTGGATCATCATCTCCAAAAACTTAGATTACCTACAGATGAAGCCCATGGAAAGTTGGAACTTAAAAGTATACGAAATATTATCAAAGTGTCCCATAGCTTTAAAAGATCAATTGCGGATATTTTGCAGTTGAATTTTATTGACTAATACTACTTTGGATGTTTGAACCAGGGGTATGTGTGTAACTTGATTGAATCTGGTTGTTTTGTTCGATATATTGAGCGTTTAACTGGTTTTGCTCCTAGAAGCAAGGTAGTAACCTTCTTTATTTCTGTCATTTCTTTTTTTCTTCCAGCTATTACTTTCTCTGGACAGGTTTGGTTGAGACTATTTTAACCTAAGTAAGAAAAATCAGCTTATTTTTGTCTTATTAGGACATTTTTCATATTTGATCAATTGTTTTCCTAGTTATTTTATTTTATTATTATTTTTTTTAAAAGCTAAAAATCAAAAAACATTTCGATTGAATTTTAAAATGTCCTTTTAAGACAAAAATTAGGCATCATTTGCCCAAAAATTGGCTTTATTTTACCTTAATTGAATTTTTTTTCTTTCAAATTTGATCATTTTTTATTTAAATTTTTTAGGTTCCAAAAAATAATAAATATGATCAAATTTTTAAAGAATCTTAATAAGACGAAAATAAGCTATCTTTTACCCAAAAAATTGGCTTAATTTTTGCTCATATGAATTTTTTCAAATTGGATCATTTTTTAAAATTTGTTTTTAGGTTCCCTCTACTCTTGAGGAACCTAAAATCAAAAAAATTCGATGAAATGTTTCTTAGGCTAAAATGGCCTGAACCAAACAAGGCCCAAGTGTCCTGTTTAATTTAGTAATATTCTCCCTCATTTTGGGTTTTCTTTTGTTTTTTGTTTTTTGAAGGCAACGGATGACCGAAGAACTAATCTTTCTGAAGCCTTCTACATTGGGCAATCTGTTCGCAGTTACATACTTGATGTAGGTTGACAATTTGAGAATGGAATCTCTTATGCTATTGAAGAATCTCAGTTACAAGCTTCTGTTTGTTTTCTTTCCAGGTTAGTAGCGAGACTGGCAGAGTAACATTATCTTTGAAGCAATCATTATGCTCTTCGACGGATGCATCCTTTATCCAAGAATACTTTCTCTTGGAAGAAAAGGTAAACACTGAAGTCACCATATTTTTAACATATCAAAAATGATTTTGTTTATAAATTTAACTCTTTAGTTAAATAATCCAAACTTAGAGAAAAGATAATTCTTCTTTAAATTCTATGTACTAAGAAGGAAACAAAATAGAAATGCAACAACATTGGATTCGTGAGTGTGAAATTTTTTATTTCTGTTTTTTGTGTCGTTATTCTAATTACAGAACAACTCGAAAGTTTCCCATGGAAGAAAGGGTTATTCAACTCTTTTTGTCAAGGACTTCCAAATCATTAGAAATGCACTTATCATATGTGCTAATTCCATATCTGGCTCAACTGTTTAGGAAATCATGGACATGTTTCTAATTGATGTACAAAATGCAATTCTTATTTGATAGGTTTCAAACAAAATTGATTTTCCTGTCTTGTTGAGGATGCTTTTGTCCATTGGTTTGGTATACTCATTTACTGTAGCCTGGATAAGATTCTTGAAATAGCTGATGGTTTCTGGTTCGCTGAACTCATAAAAACAGGAGGTAATGATTTCTTGAAATAGCTGATGATGTTCACTGTATGCACAAGGTTCTTGAAACAGCTGACGAAAGGTTTACTAGTGGACTAACTTATATCAGCTTCTGAATTGCTCTATGATGGGAAAAAGTTGCGCTTCAACTACAAGTTTGAGGGCTTACAATGGCCAGCAAAAGCAGTTTTATTTATTATCTATATTTTTTGTGAGTAAAAGATTTATTAGAGAAAGCATTAAAGGGGTACTGACCAATGTCAACAGTCAGACTTGTCACAAAAGCCAAAATGCCTATTATCACTCCTCAGTTATCTAGCGCTCTACAAAAACAGGAAGAATTGTGAATGTGATAGAAATTGAAGGACACCAAAAACGATTGTCATGCTGTAAGGCTAACTATGTCATTTTCTTGTAGTATTGCTCATGAGTTAGCACAGGAAATGTATCAATGTACACTATAGGAAAATTGTCTAAACTATTCCTAATTGCACATGCAGAATTGTCTTAACTATACTTCTTTTTATTTATTTATTTATTTTTATTATTATTAAAGTTGCCATCAAAGTTTTAGAGTTGGACAGTGGTTCAAGGTGGACAAGGAAAGGATGGCATTTCTTTTTGTTATGTTTGATCTGATCTGATGCCATTTGCGAATGAATTTTCCTTTGAAATCTTAGGTTGCGTTTGGTAGAGCTTTCTAACTATGATTTGAGAGTAGGAGTTGTATTTTGAGTTTGTGAGTTTTGGAATTATGATTTGAGTATAGAAAATTTGTTTGGTGAAAGAGTTTTGAATTGAGTGGGAAATTTTTGATGTGTCATTTGATATTTGATACAAAAACTTACAACTCATAACCAAACATACAACTCAAAATTCTATTAAAACACATAAATTTTTTTTTAAAAAATTCGGAAAGTATTTTTTTCGAATATATAAAAATTAAAATATGTCAATTACAAAAAAAAAAAAAAAAAAAATTGTACTGTTCCGGTCAACCGGCTGGACGACCAGTGGGACGACCGGTTAGGCCAAATTCAAAAAAAAAAAAAAAATGAAAATCGCGCCTCACACAGTTTTCTGTAGAGTTGTGGAAAATTAGTTCCAAATACCTATCCAAATATCATATTGGAACGTGGGGGTAGAATCAACGTTTGGAAATCGTTTCAAACACAGCCTTAATTTTCCAGCTGAAACCATATGGGCATTGGGTAGGGTGGGATCTTAATTGTGGGATAACTCACTTGTCTTGCTTGGTGAGGATAGCTTAGTGAATAAGCTAAGGGAAAAATGCCATCCCTTGGAAAAGAAAAGAAGCCCCTGTGGAAAATGTAGAACAACTTTGTGGAACTTACTTCAAAGAATGATGTCTTTGGAACCTTTCACTGGTTGGTTTAGTTGTTCAAGCATTTTGGTGGAAATTCTTTATATTCTTCCTAAAAATTTTAAAGTACCTTCTACATTCCTCCTTTTATGTTCCTTATTCTTCAGAATGCTTATATGATAAATGAGCAAAAAAAAAAAAAAAAAATATTACTGTTTTCTGTATCTTTTACCTTTTTTGCTTGAAACTGTACAGTGTGTTGTAAATTGAATTTATTCATTTAGCATTTGAGGTTCCTATGTAAGATGTTACTTCTGCTCTGTAACTATCATGCATATTTGTTTCGATGCTACTGTTGACTCTCTAGACCATGTTCTGGATATGTAATATTTTCATCTTTGAACTGATCTTACTTTATGATCCAGATTGCTAAGCTGCAGTTATCTGACTCAAAAAGTCTTGGGTTAAATTGGGTTGAAGATTTTAGCATTGGCAGTGTTGTTGAAGGAAAAGTTAGTGATGTGAAAGATTTTGGAGTTGTCGTCAGCTTTGAAAAGTATGATGATGTTTTTGGTTTTGTTACGCACTATCAGTGTAAGTCCTTTATTTGAAAATTTCATGAATCAGTTATTTATTATCTCTCAAGATGTAATACATCTGTTTGGTGCAACAAATCTTTTGCAGTAGGTGGAATTACTGTGGAAACTGGGTCCATCGTTCGAGCTGTGGTTCTTGATGTTGCCAAGATTGAACACCTTGTGGATTTGTCTTTAAGGGCAGCATTTGTTGATATATTGAGAGAAGAAACTTCTAAAGTTGATATTAACAAGAAGGTTTGCCTCAAGTTTGGTGTCTAAATGTTGATGTACTGTTGATGTACCAAATGTTGTCTGTTCCCTTGCTTCTTCCATCTCTTCCTCAGTCACATATTATCATTGGGGGTGTTTGGGAAGATGAGTTTGAGGCTAAAATAGCCTCAAACTAAAAAAAAGCCAAAAAGCTCCTAAATTAACACTTTATAAAAAAAATAGCTGCAACCGTGGACAATGTAGGCACAGCCTACACTGTCAAATTGACAAGTTGTCCCATCCCTTGGTAAATGACGATTTTGCCCCTTCACATTAATTTTGAAAAACGTGATGTTAGGGGTAAATTTGTCATTTTAACTTTAAACATCATTTCAACACATTTTTCAATATAACAACTCAAATAAAAATCCATCCCATCTTTCCAAACTCAAAAACTAAAATAGCCTACTAAAATAGCCAAAAAGCCAAAAAACCTCTAAAATAGTGTAAAAAAATGATGTATTATTGATTGATATTTGATATATATATTACAATGATTCATGATTCCTATATATAGAAGAGGGTGAGTGTGTAGTAGGTAAGGAGTAGGTGAAGTGGAGGTGGTAGTGGTGTAGTGGGTTAGGTTTAGTGGAGTAGGTGAGGTGGTAGTGGTGTAGTGGGTTAGGTTTAGTGGATGAAGTAGGTGATAGGTTTTAACAGCCCCCCGCAAACTCAAGGGGGATAGGAACTAGCCAACTTGAGTTTGGAGAGAGTAACAAAACAAGAAAATACATAAAAATAAAAGAGGATAAGAGACACTGTATGGTCGTGTCAGACCATTGGTGAAGACACTGGATGGTGGTGTCATAACGTTGTAGAGGACACTGCATGGGGGTGTCATAACGTTGTAGAGGACACTGTATGGTGGTGTCATAACGGTGTAGAGGACACTGGATGGTGGTGTCATAACGGTGTAGAGGACACTGGATGGCGGTGTCAGACCGATGTAGAAGACAGTTTATGGGGTCATGTCGGACCGTTGTAGCAGACACTGTGTGGTCGTGTCAGACCGATGTAGAAGACAGTTTATGGGGTCATGTCGGACCGATGTAGAAGACAGTTTACGGGGTCATGTCGGACCGTTGTAACAGACACTGTTGTGACAGTTGTTGTGACAGTTTACGGAGTCTTGCTGGACCCTTGTAGAAACTAACCGGAATCAATGTCGGGACAGTTTACAGAGTCTTGTCGGACCCATAAAGGAGCTAACCGGAATCAATGTCGGGACAGTTTACAGAGTCTTGTCGGACCCTTGTAGAAACTAACCGGAATCAATGTCGGGACAGTTTACAGAGTCTTGTCGGACCCTTGTAAAAACTAACCGGAATCTATGTCGGGACAGTTTACAGAGTCTTGTCGGACCCCTAAAAAGTCGCACCCTCAAAAGGTGTGCCCAATCTTTCAAAAGGCGTGCCATCAAAAGGCGTGCCCAATTCATCAAAAGGCGTGCCATTAAAAGGCGTGCCATCAAAAGGCGTGTCCACTTTGTCAAAAGATGTGCCATGAAAAGGCGTGCCAGTTTGTCGGGCGGCAAGAGGCGCGCGATACGCGTGGCTGCCTCGGCTATTTAACCAAGACGAAGGCTGAGGCTGAGGCATACCATTCTGAAACCTCTGAAACCAACCCTTCGCTGAAAAAACTCTGCCTCTGCGGAGAGAGAAACTGTGGAACACTTTGTTGCCATTCTGTCACCAACCCTTCCGAAGATTACTAGTCTGAAATTGCTATTTCGCTGAAACACTTAGCAACCCAAAAACATGGCCTCTTCTTCCCGTCCAGCTACCCAGAACCTGCTCACGCTCTTTCCAGAACTGAACGAGCCCACAAGAGAAATAACTAGTGCGGTGGCCAGTGAACCTCAACCAAACACCTCTGGTTTTGCTCCATTGAACTTTCCGATGCGGTCGGTGGAGCAAAAAATGGCGGTGCAAACTGATATTGAGGCTAATCAGTATACTCTGAAGTCATGCGTGGAAACCATGACGGCGGTCACAAATTTGTCGAACCGGCTGCAGAGTAGGACAAATGAGGTGCAGCATTTAAATTCCCAGCTGGCTCTGCTCCAACGCATGTATAAGGATGCGCGAGCAGAGATCAGTGTGCTAAAGGCAGAAAATAAGGAACTGAAGCGGAAGGCCACCGTGATGTTCCGATTTGGAGGGCCGCCATATGCTGCAGTGGAGGAGCAGGGAGTAGTGATCATGCCCAGTGGAGTGGGAAATATGGAGACAACACCGGCAAGGGCTGCCCAGGACGGAGGCAAGAAGAAAAGACCGGCGGCAGAGTAGAGGAGAAAAAATTCCGCCTGTGGATGAGGTTGTTGTTGTTGTTGTTTTTTTTTTTTTTTTTTTTTTTTTTTTTTGTGTAAAATGGTGATCGGAGTTGATCCTGATATGAATAAAATGAGTCTATTGTGCAAGTTCGTCGTCTGCCTGTTTGTTTTTTTTTTTTTTTTTTTTTTTTTTTGTTTAATAATAATAATAATAATAATAAGAGAGGACAAGCTCACATGGGTGGAACCAGCAGAGGGGTTTGATGTTATGAGTGATTATTTTAATATATATATATATATAATAAAATAAAATAAAAGATGGGTATAAAGAAAGTGGGGGATATGGGCGGTGGATGTGTGATAATGGTTTTGGATGGAGAATGGAAAAGAGGATAGAATAATAAGGAGAAAAGGGAATGGGAAGATTAAAATAAAAAGAAAGGAAAGAGAGTGATACTGTGAGAGAGAGAGAATTCATCCGATGCATAGTTCTCCCCACACGCCCCACACAAGGTCTCTCCATGCTCATCTTCATCTTCCTCATCCAAACCCTCCTCTTCATCTTTCGTCTGTGGCTTTGAAAACTTTGTTTGAGATTCGGATCCCCGCACTTTAGAGTTTGACTTGGATTTGTTGCTACTATGATTTGAGACTGAAGATTTCTCCTTCTGTTGTTTCTTTGCAGCACCAGTAACAACTTCAAATATTGTAGGAAGATCATTTATCATATTGAAAAGTCGCTTCCTGTCAGCTTTATCAAATCCGAATCTAGCACCAAAATAGAAGGCGACAGAAAGTAACCATGCATCACTGTGGACAGCAACAAGGGATAACCAATCCTTTTCCTGCATCCCATCTCGGGCAAAGTTAATACCCAATGCAGGCTCTGGGAGTTCTGGAGGCACTTCTTCAGCAGGTAAATTGACCTCCCATTGCTCACTTGGAAATCCATACAAGCACAGGTTTTCCTTCTCAGGATCACACTGCTGATAAAACTCTTCAACATCTGTGGTGAGAGCTTTGATCATGCCGGCTCGTCGACCTTTGAAATCCCTAAAAACCTCTTCGACAGTGCGAGGATTGTACTGAGCTCCTCCGTCCATTAGAAGCAGAGAGAAAGTGATAAAGAATAGGGTTTCTGGTGTTTGGTTTGGTGATGTTGTTGAAAAACTCCCGCGGGCAGCGAAGGCAAGGTTGCCGGCCGGCTGCCCGCCGGAAAGAAAGGAGTATATGCCTAAATCTTATCGCTCTGATACCATGTAAAAAAATGATGTATTATTGATTGATATTTGATATATATATTACAATGATTCATGATTCCTATATATAGAAGAGGGTGAGTGTGTAGTAGGTAAGGAGTAGGTGAAGTGGAGGTGGTAGTGGTGTAGTGGGTTAGGTTTAGTGGAGTAGGTGAGGTGGTAGTGGTGTAGTGGGTTAGGTTTAGTGGATGAAGTAGGTGATAGGTTTTAACAAATAGCCACTTCCCAAACACCCACATTGTGATTTGGGATGATCTTTCTCAGTTCTGATATTCTTCTTCTTCCAGCTCTGTTAATGCTTTTGGTCTCTGGTGAATACGTTTTGCTGCACATTGAGTGCAATTATATTGTTGCGCTTTCACGTCTTAGGGAATCTCCATACACCTATATTTCATTTGTTAAAGTTTATAGGATGAGGTGTGATGTTATATTTTAAATTTAGCTACTGTCTTAGAGATTTCACTTCTCATGGTTCACTAATGAAGATCATCTGTAGTTCCCTTCTCTTTCTCCTCCTTGACTTTTTAAACATGAATTATGCAATTGTTTATTCCAGAAACGCAAAAAGGAATCACACAAAGAACTGGAGGTACATCAAACTGTTGATGCCATGGTGGAGATTGTGAAAGATACTTACTTGGCAAGTGTTTGATGTTTTTGTTTAGTCTGACAAGAATTCACTGTTAGTGATCTATACTTATTTTGATCTCTCTCTTCCTATTGTGTTACTTGTGGAGCAGGTTCTGTCAATACCACAATATAACTTTGCTGTTGGATATGCCTCACTGACCGACTACAACACACAAAAGTTCCCTCCCAGACAATATGTTAATGGTCAAAGGTGAAACATGATTTCTGGTGTAATTTAATCAATACTTTGTGCATGCCGTTTCTTTGTTTCTTTCTTTTTTAATTTTATTTTAAAATTCAAATCAAATATTCTTTGACAGCACTTGAAAATTAGAATACTGCGGCCTATAGTTGAATATTTGGCGAGATTAGGTTTTGGTAAACTTGTGTTTTGAGGATTTTCGAAAAGGTAGGTTTTATGGATAAAAATGGATTGGATTTTTTGAATTTTCGAAGGATGGCTTGCTGAAATTTTTGTATGGCAACCTTTTTAGGGTTTTGTGGGAGAACATGTTAAGATGGTTTGATCATATACAACAAAGATAATGATAAAAAAAAAAAATTATATGATCACCACAAATGAATAACTTAGGGGGAGGGGAAGACTTAGACTGGTTTGGTTTCGTCAATGTATGAAAGAGGCTTGTGGGGTAGGAATAAGGCAAAGTAGCTGCTTAAATTATGACTAGTGAAACTTATCTTAACACACGTAAGGCCAAAACAAGGGACCCAATAACACATCTATTAACAAAATGTAAACCACATTTTAGCACTACAGCCCATTTCTGGAAAATGTGGATATGCTGAATAATTTTTTACTCCTAAAACATAACATAACTTAAGATACGCAAAACTGAAGCAGTAGTGCTTGAAGGAAATATAAAACAAAACTCGACGTTATTTAGAACTTAATTATGAAAAGCTTAAAGTGGATCCTGCCTTGAAATGGAACCATGGTTTCATAGTTTATGATTTTTTAAATTTATATTTTCTTAAGTATGATATGGATTATGTGATCCTCTATACTGAAGTAAGTATCTGACAGAATCTGACAATAGCTGTAGCCTGCATTCATGTGCTCGCCCTCTACTATTATTGCAGTATGATTGCTTTATTTTGGCATGAAAGTTCTGTAGTAGTATGATGTGGCTTAAGAAGTCCACAGTCGTCACGACTGCATTCCACCCGAAACTGAGATAGAGTAGTGACCAGCCAATAGTCAACGGCCTAACTAAACAAAAGCATTGTGCTTACGGAAAATTTGGCGAAAAACTGCTTTGAATAGCGGAAGCCACTAAATTGGAAGACCTGTTTATTCCACGACATCCATCCAGAGGAAGTGCATAAGTAAATGAAATGAAACATACATTATTATTTTTTATGCCTTTTACAGACTCAGTCACAAGGAGTACATAATTTTACAAGAGAACGTCATGTTCTTTCCAAAGATAAACGTGTACAAAGCTTTCAAACTTCAGGGCTTGTCTTTTATCCAACAACTATGCATACAAACTTTCTTGTCTATTCACATAAACACTTAGCTTCAAACATGAAATCTTCATGCTCTATCATCATCTCCTTCATATATAGGGAAGCTCGGTGAACTAAAGCCCAATGAATTGTGATGTATCAAAGCTATTTAGAGACAAGGATATCTTCATTTCCAATAATTATAAGTTGTTCAAAACTTAAAAGCTAAATTTGCATTTGAAATTTAACATATCTTATGCATTTCGATGGTGATAATGCCCATCCAGAAAATACAAAACAAAACATAACTAGGTTGACTTCGATGATGTCAAGACCGCATTCTAAGATAACTTTCACAATACCAATATGATTAGTAGATTAATGTATCCAAATAGCTTCCGGGACGAATATTATTAGTCGATTAATGTTCCCCAATATCAGCCCAGGACAAAAGCTGATATGTAGGATCCAAGAGGTGACTCGTAAAAATTCTAGCGGTGGCTTCCATTGTATTTTCACAATACAATGTAGCACTTAGTTTCATGTAGTACTTTGCTCCCAAAACAGTTAAAACCATAACCAAAACCATAGATAACATCTTTATACATTAAATATAATAAACATATGATATCCTTGATTAAACATTTTATATTCGAAGAATACAGGGTAGATTTAATTTTCAAAGAAGTTGTACTGCAAAATAAATTGTGATTTATCGCCACTCACCTCTTTTCCCCCTTAAAATGTAGGTTAGTCCAAAGATAATTCAACCTGCATCATATAAAACAATGCATGTTGGTGTACACAATCCATTTCAGCAAAATTAGAGCAATTTTAATTCGGTTTGAAATTCATTTTTTTAAAATTAACTTGTTTAAGGTATATCGAAGGTTCGACCATGTTGCTTAGGCCCTTGCTAATATCTCAAAACATGTTAGAGTTAAATTCTGTGTGATTTGGGGCTGAATTAGATGAAGAAAATAAGTTTGAAACCATTTTAATGCGATTTGAATTGTGCAGTAGGTGAAATCAGTCTGGTTCAGTCTGGTTTTGCATGTTTTTTTGACAGAATTGTTAAAATCAGTTTTCTACAACTATGGCACCAAACAGACTGACTAGAACAGGTAAACCGGACCGGACTGGTAAATTCGGTTTCGTTTGATTCGGTGCAGTTTACCGGTTTGTGCATTTGTTTGAAAAAAAATAATAATTGCCTTTATATATATATATATTTTATAGATCAATCTAATTAAAATATAAGGCTTGTTTTTACCCAACAAACAACAACATAATTGCACCAAGACTAATTCATCAAATATCAAATTCAACAACAGTAAGAGGTAATGCTTGTATATTATTTGAATGTTCGGTAAATTTGGCATAATCCTTTAAGTTCGGTTCTATCCGGGTGAAATCTCCAAAACCGAACACTGAACCGATTTCCAGGAAAAAAAAAAAAATCCCAACACAGTCCAACGGTGCAGAAAACAGACCAAAAACCGGGACCTGTTCAGTGTAGGCAGTTTTTCCTTCACCCCTAGGCAGCACCGACACCTTTTAGTAAAACAATCATATCTCTCACTACAAAACTTGAAATCGAGCTCCGTTTGATGTGTTAGAAACTAGACTCCTATATGTTTCCAATGGTATAGGCCATACCATTTATTTCTTTCCCAATTAATACAGATTTGCAATCAAAATTGACCCAAAACTTTTGCTGCCTGTGCACTGATTTTCAGCACACGTAAGTTACTTTCAAATGAGCATAACTCCTTCACACAAACTTGGGTTTGGGCAAAATTGACTCTACATTGAACTCCCATAAGTCTGGTTTCTAATAGTAGTAATTTCACATCAAAATTTCACATATTTTAGGAGATATAGTCAAAAGAGTGCAACCTGTTCAGATTCTACCTGTCAAGAACTCAGTTATTTTCCTACTCAAAAGCTTAAATTCAATTAGAGTAAGTGTCGAAGCATAAAGTCAACCAATTAAAGGTAACAATAAGGTGAACATGAATTTTACCTATCAAAAAATAATAATAATAATAATAATAATTTTTTTTTTTTACCTCAATTCAAACTAGGGGCAAGTCTAGGTTCTTCTTCTCTCTCTCTCTCTCTCTCTCTCTCTCTCTCTCTCTCTCTCTCTCTCTCTATTTTCCGTTGTTTTTTATTACTGGAGAGACACTTGTCTCTCCTATATATGTATCTATCTATTCAAGTATGAGCTATGAAGCATGAGTCCTTCGAAAAACATGCCGTACCCGTACCGGGTACTTACCGGCGTATGATACCTCGTATGGTACTTCTGCATACGTACCGGGTACACGAAACACGTATCTAATTTTTTTTCTTTTTAATTTTTGGCATACCCGGATGTATCTACTACCCAAGCTGTACCGTATCTCAGTTGAAACAATATTATCTTCTACTACAGAAATAAAACTCATTTCACTAAACTTTTTTTTTTTATTTTTAGTTTTATACTTAGCATATTTTTAAAATTAAACTGTGGTTTGTAAGTTATTTTAATATATTGAAATTTTATTTTGATTTATATCTTTACTTTTGGCATTAAATGTTAATTGTAGGTTGAATCTTAACAAATTAAACCATTTAATTAATTTTTGCATTACTCTAAATTAAAAATAAATATTTTCTTACAAGCGTATCAAGCCGTACCCGTACCCTACTTTTTTGAATTTTACCGTATCGACGTACCCGTATTGTACCAGTACCAGTACTCGTACCCGTATCCGTGCTTCATAGAGTATGAGGTTTCACACTCCTATGTGAGGTGTGTGCTTGGATGTCTCTACCAATACATGATTAATATTAATTAATCAAGTTTACACTAATTAAGCTAGGTTAGTACTGATTAATCAAGTTCAGGCAACTAATCACACTTGACTTAATTATTCCTGTTTAAGCTTAATTAATCTTGATTAAATTCACTAATCACACTTTAATTACCACTAATCCTGATTATGTTTTCCACACATTGCATATAAATGTTAAGAACATAAGACCATGCCACTTAATCATCTTGATGAGGGAAATATAATTATATATAGCTTACCGTATGCAAATATAATTCTTCCTTTCTTGTCTCTATGTTTTCTTTCATTTCATATCAAATGACAGAACTTCAAGGCTATAAACATTGGATAGCAAAACATGTGTATTTTATTCAAAGAACAAATCTTTCTAGTCATGCCAAAGGACCATCAAAGTATGTCTTTTAAGTGTATCATACACTGAAGAAGGAAATTTAATTCCAGGCATCTCAATCATTGAAATGAGAAATATGTACGTGTCAGTTAATAGAAATACCTAGGGTGTTACAACAGCAGTTGGTGGTTGATAGAATGTGTGGGTTCAGTGAACAAGGACTACATGGGAAGAGACAGTAGAAACAGTGAGGAAATCCTGAAGCAATCCCCCCTAGACTCTTTTGGCATCACATCTGCAAGAGGTTGCATCACATACCACTAGTAACTGTCTTCCAACAAATTCCTCATTCAGGGCTTCAAAGTAATTCCACTGCATCACTTTTATGGAGGATTCAATCTTGAAAATTTGAAGCCAAGTAGTCTTGAAAATTAAGTAAAGCTAAGGGTTGGACCTATACAGAATCATACTCATGATCTTGAAAGCTTACCTGAGTAATAAAGAACAAAAGACAACCAGAATATAACTGAAAAGTAAAATTAGCAAAATACCCTAATATGCAAATTAAAAAGTAAAAAGAAGCTGTAATCAAACTTAAAGAATAAACCAACTTTACTAATCCAATTGTGGGAGAGGTTCTTTCCAAATATTTTTGAAACTGTATAGGTTCAAAATTTTATATGCTTTTTTGTGGATTCTCAAGTTGAAATTGTTTATGTAATGTAGTGTCATTGCCACCGTCATGGCTTTGCCAAGCCCTGCAACAGCTGGGAGGTTGCTGTTGCTACTTAAATCTGTAAGTGAGGTTACAGAGACTTCTAGTTCAAAAAGAGCAAAAAAGAAGTCTGGCTATGATGTGGGAGCTGTTGTTCAGGCAGAGGTAGAAATATCTATTTTTGTTGGATTTCCATCTTGGTGTTAATATTTAAAGGCTTCATTTGACCACAAAAACCTGTTATCATGGTTTCTTTATTTTTTAAGATTATTTATATGCAATTATGTTTTATTGCTAGATTACTGAAATAAAGACTTTGGAACTGAAATTGAAATTTGGATCTGGTTTCCATGGGAGGGTACATATCACAGAGGTGAATATTTTTCAATTATTATTTGTTATTTTTTTGACACAATGGTACAGTACAGTCATCTATGATCATTGTTTCTGGATTTATATGGGTTTCCAATTACTTGGCTGTATATACTAGTTAAACTTGTGTCGTGGCAGGCAAATGATGATAATGCTGTCGAAAATCCCTTTAAAGACTTCAGAATTGGACAAACACTGACCGCAGTAATTGTTTCAAAGACCAATAAATCAGAAAATAATAGGAAAAACTATCAGTGGGAATTGTCTATCAGACCTTCACTCGTTACAGGTACGGTAATGTCTAAAGTTTCTTTATTTATAGTCTATATCGAAGCTTTTATTCACTTGGTTCCCTCAACAGCATACTTGTCCTTTCAATATGTTAACATATCACCCAAAGTTGGCTGACATTTGTTCCAAGTAGTTGAATTGGCAACACAACTTGTTTTTTTCATTCTTTCTTATTGTAAGAAATAATGTATAGAGAAAGAGAGAGAATAAATTGTATGTATTATTATTGATTGATGTAATGTTATATCTATTACAATGATTCATGATTCCTATATATAGAAGAGGGTGAGTGTGTAGTAGGTAAGGAGTAGGTGAAGTGGAGGTGGTAGTGGTGTAGTGGGTTAGGTTTAGTGGAGTAGGTGAGGTGATAGTGGTGTAGTGGGTTAGGTTTAGTGGAGTAGGTTTAAGTGGGTGAAGTAGGTGGAGAGTAGGTGGATTTTAATAGCCCCCCGCAAACTCAAGGGGGATAGGAACTAACCAACTTGAGTTTGGAGAGAGGAACAAAATAAGAAAATACATAAAAATAAAAGAGGATAGGTGACACTGTATGGTCGTGTCAGACCATTGGTGAAGACACTGGATGGTGGTGTCATAACGTTGTAGAGGACACTGTATGGGGGTGTCATAACGTTGTAGAGGACACTGTATGGTGGTGTCATAACGGTGTAGAGGACACTGGATGGCGGTGTCAGACCGATGTAGAAGACAGTTTATGGGGTCATGTCGGACCGTTGTAGCAGATAATGCTGTGACAGTTGGTGTGACAGTTTACGGAGTCTTGCTGGACCCTTGTAGAAACTAACCGGAATCAATGTCGGGACAGTTTACAGAGTCTTGTCGGACCCATAAAGGAGCTAACCGGAATCAATGTCGGGACAGTTTACAGAGTCTTGTCGGACCCATGAAGGAGCTAACCGGAATCAATGTCGGGACAGTTTACAGAGTCTTGTCGGACCCTTAAAGGAGCAGGGTGGAGTGATCGTGCCCAGTGGAGTGGGAAACACGGAGGCAACACCGTCAAGGGCCGCCCAGGACGGAGGCAAGAAGAAAAGACCGGCGGAATAGGCGAAAAAGTGAGATCGGTGGGTGGCCGTCTGCAGAAAAGAAAACAAATCTTGTGGTTTTTTTTTTTTTTTTTTTTTTTTGGTGTAAAATGGTGATCGGGGTGAGCCCCAACATGAATAAAATAAGGGAAGGTTTGGTGTGCAAATTTGTATTGTTTTTTTTTTTTTTTTTTTTTTTTTTTTTTTTTTTAAATATATATATATATATATTCTATATATTCTAGTGGGATGAATGATGAGTTGTATGAAACGATGGGAACAAGTCCATGTGGGTTAGGGAATGGCGATGATAATGTGTTGTGGGTGGTGGAAAAAGTAAAGTGAGAGAGAGACACACTGTAACATATTAACATAGTTTATCTTAGGTTTACCGACACATTCCTTTTCTGAAGATATGCATTCCAGCTCAAACCACTTCAAATAATTCACAAATCTCATCATCACCTCACGTGATAAGAAGACAAATTTGCAGCTGTAACACTGCCCAACGTGGGTGAACAGTTGGTTGATAAAAGTCCTTTGGTGAAGTGATGGCGAATCATCCTCACTCTTGAGCCCCTCCATTACACCAACTTTGGTACCGTTTACCTTGGAAGGGGCTTGTGCATTGGCCTTAACCTGCAAACCCCCAGTGGCAGCAGATTTTGATTTAATCCCTCGTGCATCCACATTTGCTGGAGGTCCTCCAAGCTTGCTGGATGTCTTGGCACCAGAATCGGGTGGAGGAGATGCAACTGGAAAAAATGCAGAAGTAGCGGCGGTAGCAACCATTATGAAAAATCTATCACCAAGCTGAGAAGAATCTGGAAGAGCACGGTAGAAAACGTCAGAAATTGGATGTTTTGGTGGCAGATTCGAAGCTGTCTGAGTGCGGAAAAGCAGTTGAGAATTGCGTGATTAGTGAAGGTCGTTTGGTGGAGAACGGTGAATCAGAGACGACGTCTGCGAAACAGTGTGCATCTCCGACTTCAAATGTGACAAACGAGCCTGAGGTGGCTCAGAAATGCCCTAAGTTAGGCATGACTTCTGTGCGTGGAAGGAGGAGAGATATGGAAGACGCTGTGGCCATTCACCTCTTGCTTTGCCGCCGGAGTAGTCAGAATTCGGCGGATTTGCACTTTTTCGGCGTTTACGACGGCCACGGTTGCTCACATGTGGCGATGAAGTGCAAAGATCGATTGCACGAGATAGTGAGAGACGAGCTCGAAAGCCACGAAGAAGATTCGTGGAAGAAAATGATGGAGCGAAGTTTCTCTTCTTGCAGAGTTACGGCTGTGGAGAGTGGAAGGTATGTGTAGAAAATTCCAGCGGGCAGCAAAGGCAAAGGTGTCGGCCGGCTGCCCGCCGGTGAGAAAGAAATACAGGCTTAAATCTTATCGCTCTGATACCATGTAAGAAATAATGTATAGAGAAAGAGAGAGAATAAATTGTATGTATTATTATTGATTGATGTAATGTTATATCTATTACAATGATTCATGATTCCTATATATAGAAGAGGGTGAGTGTGTAGTAGGTAAGGAGTAGGTGAAGTGGAGGTGGTAGTGGTGTAGTGGGTTAGGTTTAGTGGAGTAGGTGAGGTGATAGTGGTGTAGTGGGTTAGGTTTAGTGGAGTAGGTTTAAGTGGGTGAAGTAGGTGGAGAGTAGGTGGATTTTAATACTTATCTAGGTACACCATTCTTTTCTTGTAACCTTGAATCATTTTCTACACTTCTACTCCTCCCCTTTGTGCAAGCAGTGTCTTGAACTTGGACTATAACCCCAGCACTAGAGCCGTTAAACTTTATTTTCCATCACAAATTGTGTTCCATCATATCTACTTATCATAGTGTTCTTCCTTCTCAAAATAGTTCATCCCAGTAATGCTAGTTTGTATCCTTTGTTGTAGTATTTTTTTGATCAACAACAAAGAGATTTATTAATGAACAAAAAGAAACGAGGATAAGGCATCCTCTACAAAGAGGATAAAAAAGAAAGAAAGTACACAACCCAAACAAGACTACATCAAAATCCTTCTACATGTCACACATCGACAACCAATTTCTAAAAAGTGGAACCCCTCTAAAAAGAGCATTCACTGAAGCCCAAAAGGAGGTTACATGACAAATTTTATCCCACAAAAAATCCACATCCCGAAATTTATATTCGAAAACCCGTGCATTCCTTTCCAACCAAATGACCCAAAAAGTTGCGAAGATGGCACAATAACAATGCACGTTGGCCTTCTTCGATGCACCCAAAGCTCGAAAGTCAATTAGTAGCATATGCACACTGCCTTTTGGGGCCACCCACATAGCATTCTTCAAAAGAAACAATCTATGCCATAAATTTAAAGCAACTGGACAGTGCAAAAATAAATGATCCATGAACCAAGGACCACATGAACACCTTTACCTTAAGAGGAGCACAAGTCTTTCAAATTATTTTATTGAGGAACTTGAGGATTATCAATGATTTTGCCAAAAAAGACTTGCAAGAAAAAATACCAGATGAATGAAGAGCCCAAACCCTCTGTCTTCCGAAAGAGGAGTCAAAGAAATATGATTAACTTTTGACAACAAAGACATCAACTCTTCAGCTTCCCTATCATTGAGATTCCTAAAAAAATTGAAATTTCAAGAAATTGGAGCCAAAAAGAAACAAGCCATGGAAGCTATAGAACTATTATGAGACTGGGCCACTCTATATAAATGTGGAAAATTTGAAACAAAGGAAGAAGAGCCCACCTAAACATCCTCCCAGAATCAAACAAGTTCCCATTATCCACCATCATAGAAAGATAATGAGACCAAAGTGGATAGAGATGAGAAATTGATTTCCAAGGAGCACGACAACTACCCCTAAAGACCACCTGTGAATCCCTACCGTTACCCTGAATCCCGTACTTGCTTCTAATAACAAAATGCCATAGTGTGTCACATTCATTTGGAAATCTCTATAACCACTTGCCAAGTAGTCATGTTTCTAGCCACAATGTTACCAATGGCCAAATCCCCCTTCTCCTTTGGAAAGGAAACTATTTCCTAGTTCACTAGATGATCCTTCTTACCCTCATCCTTACCTTCTCAGAGGACCTTGTCAACTTTTCTAATGATCTTGCAACCTTAATTGGAATCCTAAACAAAGATAAAAAAGAAAAATGGAAATACCTCTTAAAACTGTCTTACTAGAGTATATCTACCCCCACGTGAGAGTAAAGCCTTGCTTCACCCTTTCAACCTCTTGCCAATCTTTTCCACAACTGGATTCCAAAAAGATTCACTCCTAGGAGTATCCCTCAGTGGAAGTCCCAGGTACTTGAACGGAAGTACCTCAATACCACATCTTAGAAGCGAAGCCATTCATTGAAGCTTATTACGTTGCAAATTGATGCCCACCACACTACTTTTTTCCAAATTAGCCCTGAGACCACCCCAAAAATTCTCAAAACCAAAAAAAGATCAACTATCTGGCTCTCATCCTTGGTGGAAAAAAAGACGGTATCCTTTATTGTAGCATGACTCACCTTATGCTATTAATTGTCTTCGTAGTTATCCCACTTGAAGATAAATTCGTTGAAATGCTTACATCTTGTTATATGTTTAACTCAGAAACAGAAAAGCTTACACATTATATGTGTCTGTTAATAGTTGTTGGGCATTGCTCTAGGGATCATCCTCATCCGTGTATGAGCACAGATGAAAAGGCATTCACACCTGTATTTAATGTGCATCTCTTTCGTGCCTAAGCGACTGTTTTAAACACAAACACAAAGACGTATTTTATATGTATCTTTTTGTTGCTATAGAAAGCAGTACTTAACTACCATGACCGCTCATTTCTACTCCATTTTCCCAAAATTTGGTCCCTGAGCATGCTGCTGACTACTTGCCGTTGGATGTTTCTTATGGCTAATATATTAAAAGAGTAGATATAATTTTATCTACTGGGTGTAGTTTTTATCCTTTTTCTCTGGTTGGGTCTATTCAAAGCAATGCTCGGTGAGATCCAAGGCCACTCCCTTAACCCATGTCCTCAGTTTTCCTCTTTGTTCTGTTTGAGACTGCAACATGTATCAAATCAGCCCTTGCTGGTGCATTAGTTGGTCTAAGTTGCACATGACCCAAACTTTGTTCTAGGGTCTGTTTTATCACTCAAGTTGATCCAAATGCAATTGCTTATCCAGGTTCTACAGAAATGGGAGGCAAGCTTGGCAATGAAGATTTCAGTTATTCAATTGGGCAACATGTAACTGGATTTGTCTATAAATTGGATAGTGAATGGATCTGGTTAACAATATCTCGACATGTGAAGGCTCAGCTCTACATTCTTGACAGTTCACATGAACCTACTGAACTTCAGGAATTCCAGAAGCGCTATACTGTGGGGAAAGCAATATCTGGTTATATTTTAAGTGCTAATAAGGAGAAAAAGCTGTTACGTTTCGTGCTGCGTCCAATTTATTCTGCTCCTGATAGAACACTTGGTTGTGAAACTATTAAGATAGATGACACAAGCAATCACTTGAATGGGAATGTATCATACCATATTCACGAAGGTGATGTTGTGGGCGGCAGGATTTCCAAAATTCTTCCTGGTGTGGGTGGAATGCTCATCAAAATAGATCCACACCATTATGGAAAGGTCCATTTTACTGAATTGATGAACTTATGGGTTTCTGACCCATTGTCTGGATATCATGAGGGACAATTTGTCAAATGCAAAGTCCTAGAAATCAGCCATTCAGTTAAGGGAACTTTCCAGGTTGATTTGTCATTACGCACAACTTCAGATGGCATTCATTCTCAGAAGTCTACTACTGTCAACAACAGTGAACTCAACAACACTGTGTAAGTATTTAGAATTACTGGTGCTTTCTTGCATCACCAAGTCAGTATATAATTAAAATTCTATTTCATTCTTTTGCACTTATCATTTTGCATTATTATTAACCCTTCAAGTGACCACCAAACAGCCCCCCCCCCTCCCCTCTTGTTTAGTGGGTGCTGCAAGCAGTCAGCAAACACCCAACAAAAAATAGGAACTGATATCACCAAATCATATTAGAAAATTGCAAAACAATGTTGAACTGACCCAAAAAAATTAACTGTCAAACAGCACACCAGGGACCTGAATACCAATGGGGCCCAGAGCTTAACATTACGCTCCAATAAACCTGGCTGGTGATCCCAATTGGCCAGTCAGCACCTTCAATATCCGATAGAACTGAAAATTGCTCCACACAAAGCTGGCAATTTAGATTTCCGAAAAACTGCCCCCTTTTCTGGAAAATCATATGAAATATAATAGTCGGCTCTCTATTATTGAATCGCGTGTCTTTTTTCAATGTAGTTATTTAAGATGTATGGTTAATAGGACTTGTAGTTTGTTTTCTTGGCTGAATATCAGCTTTTATTTTTATGCTTTGAATGCCATCATTTGTCAAATATTATTCTGAAGAGAGCCATTTAATGATTCACAGATATTTTGCAAGCCGTGTAGAAAGTATAGAGGATCTTCATCCTAAGATGAATGTGCAGGTATTACATACTATAAATTCCTCTCTCTCTAAATTATTATTATTATTATTATTTATATTTTGTTGTCTATACTCTATAGCCTATGACTTCTCAAAACCTCTGTCATGGTGAAATCTATCATGGTATTAACTCTTGCTTTTATGGATGCCTTTCAGTTCACCATGGTGTATCTCCTCCCAAAAGTATTATTATTATTATTATTTTTTATTTATTTTGAGATAGGACCGAGAATCTAATTACAATATTGGTGTGGAAGGGGGGCAGGATCGAAGCTCAAAACCCAGGACATATGCATGCGAAAGGCTTTCCCTTACCATCAGCCTAGGCCTTGGTTTCATTTATTCTCTCTCCCCACCTATTTGTCTTTTTTGATGATTTTTTGTGTGAATTCAATTAGGATGCATTGTTCTATTACCTCAAATTTACATTGATTTATTAGTTTAGAAACAACATAAATTCTTGTAGTGTTTGTCAGTATTTTTCCCTTCCCATTTTGCTAGTATCATATTTTGGTGAGAGTCTCAGTTTCATTGTGTTGAATATGTCGATACTAAATTTTAGTTTTTATTAATTTTGTGATCTGTTAAGTTATGGTGAGCTCATGGAGTTTCAACGTGCCATTGAAATTTTTAGTAGAAGAGAGTGGATTCTAGGGCTGCAAACCTACTAAGTCAAGCCAAGTGATAGGTTGTTGAAGTTTAGCTTGAAAACTTAACGAGCTTTAAAACATGTTTAGGCTTAGCTTGTTTACATAATGAGTCATAATGAGTCAATTTCAACGAGTTTTTAACGAGCTGAACACGAGTTGAGCGTGAGTGGTTTGGTTCATTTTGTAGCCCCAGTGGATATCGGAAATGACAAGGGTAAATGAACCACTTAACGATATTGTGACTGTTACAATTTGAAAAATCACATCACATCATTAGGGCACTTAAGGAATTTTGCAACTGATTCCAACTACCGGCAACAACTAGACTTTTGTTTTGGAATTATATTGTGAATGATGAATGGAGAAGGTCCAACTAGACATTGTGATGTAACATCTATTGCATGTTAAACAAGTACGATAGGCTTTGGAAGTTCGAAACAAAGTCTAAGGGTCCCATGATCGTCAAGAAGGCTTTTTGGTCTAAAGAAAAGTGTCCATGCATGATAGTATTTAGTAGTTGAAGGTATTATGGTAATTTCAATAATTGTTGGAGATGGGTTGTAGGGGGAGCTTCTATTTACACCACAAATTTTACTCCTTATATTCTTTTGTTTGTTTGTTTTATTTTATTTTATTTTATTTTATTTTATTTTTTTAGAGTAAATTACACTTAACCTTCCTAAAGTTTTGGAGAAAATATAGTATGTCCAACAATTTTGACATAATAACATTGACCTCCCTTTTAGTGAGGCTAAATGGACCAAGAACTAATGTAGATTGTGTAAAGGCATATAGATGAACAAGGAAAAATATGTTAACATCATTTTTCTATCCATTTGGCCAAGGGATGATTGATGAAAAAGGGACTAAGTGTTACATAAATTAAAACCTTCAGGGAACTCATTGTAATTATGCCAAGATTACTGTATTTTCTCCAAACCTCAAGGGTGGTCAGTGTAATTCACATCCCTTTTTTTTAAAAATATATTTTTTTTATTACAATTCTATCCTCATGTAAAATTACCAAAAAAAAAACTCCCCTACAAATTATAAATCCTAATTTTTCAAACACCCCCAAACTGCCATTGCTACTAGCAATTGCACCGACAACCAACGCCACAACCTTCCCAACTTGCTACCATTCCTTCCTATAACCACCACAACCTCTCTACTAACCCTGCGAACCAATACAACCTCTCCTCTCCATCCCGATGAACCAAGACAACCCCTCCTCTACACCAGCAAACCACTGCAATCTCTCTCCAAAACCACCGCAACCCCTTCCCATAGCCATTGGCCTACCGCGCGCACCCCCTCCCCCTTCCTCTTCCCTAGTGAACTTGTTCGATGACTCCCCAGTGAACTATACCATCCTGTTCGATGGCTGCTCTCCAAACAAACATGATTCATTCAACATCAAAAAATTGAACAAATGCTATTCGTTTGTCTCTGGTTATCTATATTCGAACATTGAGCATTGAACTGACGCCATGACGCTGCAAAGAGACGATTTGTTCAGCTTCGGTAGCTTGATGACAGTGACTTCCTTCTTTTCTTCTCTGAGAACTCTAGATCCTCTTCCCTTCCTTTATGAAAACCCTAGATTTGAGGTTGGGGAAGGGTGGGGGGAGTCTGCGAAGTGATGGCCACTTGGATAGGGAAGGTTGCATAGTGGGGTCGTTGGGTTGGGGATGGTTGCGATGTGGTGGTCCCCGAGCTTGGGAGGGCTGAGGGGGATGGGGGCTATGTGTAGGAGGTTGGGGAGGGCTGGTGGTTGCTGTGGTTAGAGATGGTAGCTACGGCAGTCAGAGATGGTGGTTACAGCTGTTAGAGGGTAGGCATGTGAGTTATATTTTTTAATTTTTGATGGGCTGCAAATAGAAAAAAGGTGCAAGGAGATACAGTTGTTGTGTAAGTAGAGGCTCATATTGTTTGGGTTGTCCATGGTTTGTATTTTGGATCCAATTATTAAATGGATTATGATATGGGGATAATTATTAGCAGGTCATATTGACTAGACTTATTTACTCACAAGTCCCAAGTGAATTTATTTATTTATTTTTTTAACATATTTGCCTCTTGTTTTGATAATGAGAACATTTTCAAACTTTTTAGATGTGTTTTGTGTTTGTGGAATGATAATTTGTGACTAGTAATGATATTGATAAATTTATCAAATTTGACTTTTGTTTGTGAATTTTGTTTTATTCTTAGTTTATTTGTGTTAGTTTGTATTGAAATATGATGTGGGAAATAGTTGAATTGCATTTTAAAAAAAACATTTTTTAAGTGATAAATTTATCACTGAAAGTTGGAGTGTACTTTTTGATAAATAAGTCCAGTCCACAGGACTGGCTTGTAACTACCCCTATTATATATATGTTTTGTCATGTGTAGAATAGTCTTAGTGGTAAAAAAGGTCAAAGTTTCCTATTTTGAACTCATGTCATAGTTGGAGTAGAATTAGAAGTCATAGTAATAGTTCGTCTAGAATTTTTGTAGTTTTAGTTTCTAAATTTGAGTCTTAATCCTTTGTTTGAGTAGGGAGTAGGGGAGTCTTTAGCCTATAAATATATGTGTACTCTCAATGATTCAATAGAGTTCAAATTATGAGAATTTAAGATTGTGTTTGTGTGTGATTGGCGTAACCCTTTTGAGGGTGAAGCACCTATTTCTTCTTCTATTTCTTTTTCTTCTTCTTTTTGTACATACCCAAGTTACTATTTTCTGGTTATATTGTTCACAGCCCTCAAAAAGTGCACTTTTCAGCCTGAAAATCATTTACAATCAAACCCAAATCAACGCTAATTTCTTCTCCTACTTATTAGCTTCCAATTTAATCATTAAAACCTAAATTACACTGTTTAGCTGTTAAATAGCCTCTGTTCTGAAAATCCAAAAAGCTGTCCTACATTACATTGTCTGGCAAATGACCACACTTTGACTTTGCTGATAATGTTGTATGAATTGGAAATTGGTATGTTTACTTTGTCAAGATCTTTTTCGACTGTATGATTAATTCATGATTATCAAAATAAATGAACTGATCCTCAGTTTCTTCTTCCATCAGAATCTACTTTTTGTTCTGACCATGTGATATTTAAGTTTCAAATGTACAGTAATCATCCATTCTAATTGATTTGTTGCTTGGACAGAATATGTTCAGTATGTTTTTTTTGGTCATATATGTAGAATATTGTTTTGCATCAGTTCAATTAATTTAGGCTGAGCAGTGTGTTTTGTTGTCTGTTGACATTTGTTGCTTTTTTTGTCATCAAATATTCATGCTTAGCACCTTAGTTTTTTATTTTTCTTTTTTGGGTTAAATAGGGCTATGTTAAGAACATCACACCAAAGGGATGCTTCATTATGCTTTCTCGGAAGCTCGATGCGAAAATCCTTCTCTCAAACTTGTCCGATGGCTATGTTGAAAATCTCGAAAAAGAATTCCCTATTGGGAAACTTGTTGTTGGCAAGTAAGTATTTCTGGTAGTACTACTTTCTGATAGATAGTTGTTAAGGCAATCTTTTGAGACACTTTGCATGCAGGGTGGCATCTGTGGAGCCTTTGTCTAAGCGAGTTGAAGTCACCCTTAGGACATCAAATGCAAGCAAAACACAAAAAAGTGACAGAAATGGTTTAAATAGTCTCCATGTTGGAGATATTGTTTCTGGCCAGATTAAGCGCATTGAATCATACGGTTTGTTTATCACAATTGATCATACAAACACAGTAAGTAATTTGGTATTTCTCTGCAAGTTCGTTCTTATGATACCCAGATTTGTAGTTTTGAACAAGAATAATTGGGTCTCAGTTTATTTATTGTGACATCTGGCCCATCAACTTCTGTCACTATAATAATAAGCCAGTTTGTACAATCATCACATCTGTTTGATTTTACCAAACTTTGAATATAGGATGTGTTTTATGGGTAGGTGTGCCCCAACTCTTTTTAGGTTATGTAACACATGGTATTCTGCTCTGGCAGCGGACTGTATATTAGTTTGGGTTTATAATTGCATTCTTCTTCTGCCTAGGTTGGATTATGCCATATTTCCGAGCTTTCTGATGATCATGTTGACAATATTGAAACTAAATACAGAGCAGGGGAGAGAGTTACATCAAAGGTTTTGAAGGTAAACAATTGCATGTCAAGCTTTGCAAGCAGTATCGTTGTTGTGTTATGATTGCTGAATGGTGATTATTGTAACCTCTTTCTAGACTCTGGAGAACATGTATATTGATTCAAATGAATAATTTCTCTAAATATTATCTAAAATAGGAACAGCTGCTATGGAACTTCTGCCAGTTTGAGTAACTCTCTGTGGCTACAGAAGTTGTATTTTTTATTTTCTTTTATTTTTCAAACTATTATCAGGTGGATGAGGATAGACAAAGAGTTTCTCTTGGGATGAAGAATTCATATTTTATGAGCAATTTTGACATTCAAGCTCCTTCAAAGCAGAAGTATGATGATGCCATTGAGGAAAAAGATCACATGGTGGGTACTCAGTTAACAATGTTGCCAGATAGAGGCTCATTGGGGATGCAGAATTTGGACTTTGAATGTGAAAATGGGCAGCATCCTCTTCCTGCTGAAGTGGAAGCGAGGGCTTCTATTCTTCCACTTGAGGTCCCTCTCGATGATATAGAGAAATCAGACATGGTTAATGCTGCTTTTCAAAATATAGAGCACGTTGATGATGCTGATGCTGTAGATCAAAAGAATAAAAGCCAGGCAAAGAAGAAAGCCAATGAAGAGAGGTAATTTTTTTATTCACTTATTTTCATGATTTTCTTATTAAAGGCTGTCTGTCTCAGTTTTCCTGTTAAGAATGGAAATTGTTCTGCTCAGGGAACGAGAAATTAGGGCTGCTGAAGAAAGGCTATTAGAGAAAGATATTCCAAGAAGTGCTGATGAATTTGAGAAAGTGGTTAGAATTTCCCCAAATAGCAGCTTTGTCTGGATAAAGTACATGGCATTTATGCTTTCTTTGGCTGATGTTGAGAAAGCCCGCTCAATTGCTGAGAGGTAATCATTTAGCTGTATTATTAGTTTCCAGTTTGCTCTGGCAAAAACATATGGAGTGTTTTTTTTTTCTGCATTTGTATTTTTATTTTATTTTTTAAATCTTATTTGAAATTTTTGCTTCAAGCAAAACATTTTGTCCCTAAATGTGTCTTTTTATTGTTATTATTCTCCTTATTATGATTTATTTTTTAACAGGAAATACTGAAAGTTATTAACAATGGGATCCGATCCACTGCCTGCTTTTATCAATGTTATAATAAGCATTTCTCCGGTGGTATTAAGAAAGAAAATATTCAAATTGAGCTGAGATAATTGAGACAAAGGCTTGTTTAATTTGAGTTGAAAAGTAAACGCTAAACCTTAAATTTTCAAAATAATGAGACTGATTTGTTGAGTGGATAGCCACATGGCACATATGAGTGCATGGTCTTGTGTGTAAGCTTTTGTTTGTCAAGAAAAAGCGAGAATATCTGAACAGGATGTGAAAGTGGATTAGTGATCTTGGACTTGAAGCGGAGAATTGACATTATTGTGGGTCCTGAATTGCATTTCTGCTTTCTGGTCACGTGATGTCTTATTGTATTGATTTGTTCTTTGTTTTTTTTTCTTTGTTTCTTTCTTCTTTGGTTTCATTTTTCTCTACATTCAAATTTTTTTGGTTTTACCTTATATTCCCTTCATCAAATATGCTGTGGTTGAACCAACATGCCATTTTTTGTGTCAGCAGTAGCTAGTTGCATCAAAAAAATAAAATAAATGCACATCCACAAATTGGCTTTAATGTTCATAATATGTGCTAGTTTGCTTCTCACTCTATGTTTGTGTTGTGTTCTTTAGGGCTTTGAAGACAATAAACATCCGAGAAGAATCTGAAAAGTTGAATGTATGGGTGGCTTATTTTAATTTAGAGAATGAATATGGATATCCTCCAGAGGTAAAATATATATACTATACATGTATATCCTTTTGCCTTGTTTCCAAAAAACTCTCTCACCATCAGTATCATTTCAATAGCTTCTAGGAGTTTTCTTACTTTAGTTTTTCTCTTCAGGACGCCGTTTCAAAAATATTTGGAAGAGCATTGCAGTATTGTGATCCCAAAAAGGTGCATCTGGCACTGTTGGGTATGTATGAAAGGACTGAGCAACACAAGTTGGCTGACGAGCTTCTCAACAAAATGAGCAAGAAATTCAAGCATTCATGCAAGGTATTTTTATGATATAATAAACTAGAGTATTGTTATTGTTTTTTCCTCGAGCAGCGGAGCTATCAAATTAATCTACTAGACTTCACTATACGTTTTTTTTTATTAATTTATATTTTTTATAGGTTTGGTTAAGGCGGATTCAGTGGATTTTGAATCAAAATCAGGATGAAGTTCAGTCTATTGTAAAACGAGCTGTTGTATGCCTTCCCCGGCATAAGCACATTAAGTTCCTCTCGCAAGCAGCTGTTCTAGAGTTCAAATGTGGGGTTCCTGATAGAGGGCGATCCATGTTTGAGGGAATGCTTCGCGAGTACCCAAAGAGAACAGATTTGTGGAGCATTTATCTTGATCAAGTAAAAATCCTTTTCTTCTATTTCTGTTGTTTATTTTCAACAATGCATGATAAAAAAATATAGTTTGCTTTATGCATTAAAATTTGTCTTAAAAAAAAATTAACAAACAGGAAATTCGACTTGGTGATGTGGATGTGATTCGTGCATTATTTGAGAGGGCAACAAGTTTGAGCCTTCCACCTAAAAGGATGAAGGTGTGTGTTAAGTTTGTTTTTGTTTTGTTTTGTTTTGTTTTGTTTTTTATTTTCGTGCTCATGCTGAAGATTTAGTTTTTAAGACTTTCCTTGTCACATGAGTGTGTGAGTAAGTGTGGTTTGTTGGAAATGCAGTTCTTATTCAAAAAGTATTTGGAGTATGAAAAGTCTGTAGGTGATGATGAAGAAAGGATTGAATCTGTTAAGAGGAAGGCGATGGAATATGTTGAGGGGTAGTCTTGCTTGATGAGGATGAGGATGAAGATGAAGATGAAGATGAAGATGAGGATGAGGTTGAGGTTGAGGTTGAGGTTGTTTCGCATAATACAGTCCAAAGTATTATGAGATCTGCTCGTTCGCTCACCCACTCAATATTTGCAATAGGAGGATGAGCAGCAGCAGCACGGACTGTTAGAAATAGATGGCATAAATAACTAATAACCATCCTCCTGTTTGTCTCATGATTGTGTATGCTTTTTGTTTAATTAATTATTCACTGAACGTCTTTGTTTTCTCTCTCTCTCTCTCTCTCTCTCTCTCTCTCTCTCTACATTAAGGTTTCTTTTATTTTTTATTTTTGTTTCGGTGTCCTGAACAACACTTCATATATATATATACACTAGTGGGTGAGTGTCACCCAATAAATGTCATATTAAATCTATAAAATATACATTTTGATTTTGAATTAAAAATATAGTGTCTATTGCTTTAGTGGTAGAAGTATTGTTTATTAGACCAATGATTTTAGGTTCAAGTCCCTTTTATCACCTTAATATTTAATTTTATATTTCTCTAAGAAATAAACATGGCATAAAAAGAAGGGGAAAATGTCTCGTAGCTCAAATTTTGTGGCTCAAAAGTGGCTCAAATGGCCAAAACGACATCGTTTTGGCCATTTTTATGTTGTTTTGTACTCAAAACGACGTCATTTTGGCCATTTGAGTCACTTTTGAGCCACAAAATTTGAGCTACGTAGCATTGTCGGAAAGAAGGTTTGGACATCAAATAACATGTTCACTTGAGGGGAGTGTTTGGCAAGTTGGATTTTAGCCTTTTTTTTTAGGTTAAAATTTACAAAAGGACAAAATATGCTAAAATAATTAATAAGATAAAATGTCAAAATTTATAATCATTTCATTTTTTTTCTTACAAACATCACATTCAATTACAAAAAAAATCTATCCTCTTAAACACAGATTTTTAGCTTACTAAAATAGATGAAAATTAAAATAACCTATTAAAATAGCAACTTTCCAAGCACCTACTATATATAGTTGAATAAAAATAACACGGGTAACCATATTACTTGATGTGAAAACGATTTGGATCGAACACTTGAATTACAAGCCTCATTTGGAAAACCCTTTGTCAATCAAGACCCAGCAATGATTCAGTGCTCTAAAATGGTAGTACTAATGCCAGCTCTAATGAGCTGGCAGTGCAAGAAGAAAAAAAAAAAAAAACAAAAAACAAAAAACAAAGGCCAAACTATCACACCAGTGATGGAGTCCACATGGTGTCATATCATTAGTGGTGTATTAGTGGGTATTAAATTAGTTGTCTGAAACATTTTTCATTAAGAAGTTATTAGAGTTTCTTAATATTATATCCACACTCCAAATCCTTAGATTTTACAATGGTGACATAGGAGGGAAGAACAAAGGAATATTTTGTAGAGATTTTTTGTTTAAACTCCCACACGAATAATACATATATTATTTTTCTCCCTATATCAGATGTATAGAGATTCACTACCGATAGAGGTGGAGTTGTAATCTCCCACAACTCAAACCTTTACCGAAAGATCTTATTTACAAATCATGTGAATTATTAATAATCCATATGGACATTCCATGGGTAATGGGTCAAGTCAAATCTGACTCAATTTCTAACATCTCCCACTTGTCCACATCATTAGTTATATTCGCAACTGTCATTTGTCAATCTCTCATTCAATCTACTACTCATACGAATACTCATACGAAAAAATAGAGCGTCCAACTTAAGGTGTAAAGGTAAGAGTGCAATATTAAGTCACCATGAACTAACCTAGCAAATCACTCAAAATATCTCGTTCACACCCCAGATTCATTGGATCACACGAGGTCAAACATTTCAAAACCCCTCGTGAGTCATAGTTCATAAACATGCTTAACCTCAACACTATATATGTACTCATGATTATATAATGATCTCAATTCTGACACAATCGCTTGGTGTGACGACCCAAACCCGCCCCTATAGGTTTAACATTGTAATCGGTCAGTAATCCTGGAATTACTGAAGGCTTCTGAAATAGTTTAACAAAATAAGGGGCTAGCGGAAGCAAATACAATCATATAATGTCTATAGAGCTGTGCAGACGTATATGGAACAAAAAATTTATAACTTCTATTTACATATATGATATCATTGTCACATCAGCCTTACGTCATCTTATATACAGATAAATCAAAATGGGACTTAGCCTAATATACAGAGTATATAAGAACTTGATTAGACTTAAAACAAAATAAACAAAAGGCTTAAATGTAGTTCACAAATTTCGACCACTTGAAGCATTCCGGGAACCTCCTTGGGAGGCGCACAGGTTGGCTGACACAAAATAGATCTAGGTTGTGACGCCCCGATTCTACACTATAGGTTGCAATCAAGGGAAAGTCACTAGTGAGTCCTATGGTCAATAATCAAGTAAGATCCCAGATCGCCGGAGGAGTCAAATAGCCTCCATTCTAAGTCCAGCTTTCTTAGGCAGCGCACTACCTTTTTGACAGATCTTACAAGGCATTGACACAAGGTCTCATAAGCAACAATAAGGTACATACATAGGATATAAATACATACTAGCCATAATTACACTTGCTTCAAAAGATTGTTCTATTACAATACATCCCAAAAAGAAAGTTTTAAACTTCACATGAGTCTTACAAAATAACAGAAAGGAAATTTCTAGTATTCCTAAGATAGCCAAAAGTCTTCAAAGGTTTCTGGCTCGTCGCCTTTTGCTATGAGTTCCGCTTCGTCACCTGGCATGATACGCCGTGAGCTTTGAATGCCCAGTAAACATACACACACACACCCCATCCCTTTTTCCCAGTCCAATACACAATCACAAAATATAACATCAAGTAGCAAAGCATGATATTTCAATAAATAAATACATAATTAAATGGTTAAGTTAGATGTCAGTTAACTAGAAATCCCCCAAAGAGATTCCGTCCTCCCAACCACAAGAATCGGACGCGGATTATTCGGTATGCCCCCTCTTTTGCTGCTTTGTTGCAGAACTAACCTTGGATGCCTACCAACAGTTCTATACCGCGTAGCGCCAACGGCAGGGCCTCAAAAGAGACGGTACAAATAGGGCCTTGCCCAACTCCCTCCTTACACCAACTATCTAGGGTCCGAATACAACCGCTCCGTTCAAGGGTTCCGAAAATCACTTGCGCAAGGCTTTTAACCTTCAAAAAGGGAACGCCTCCCAATTATCCATATATCACATTTTCTCATCTTGTCATTACTCAAATGTTCGAAAACCCAGTACCCTCCCAATTAGGTTTCCCGTTGAATTAAGTGTTTTAAGACAATACTAGCTTAACTTATAAAACAATAATATCCATATGTGCATGAAATCTTAAGATGGGAAAGGTAAATAACATAACTACAACACATATATTATCAGATCAAGATATGATTATAAGCTGCAAACATTCTCATGAACTCAATTGGGGTTGTTCCTCCGGATTCTAGATGATTTAGAAAGTATCTCAGCACTGTCCAGGATCTGTCCAGAATCTGGCCAGATCCGTCGACTGTTACGAAAACTTGATTTTCTTGCAAACCGCTCAATGTTTTTCGATGAAACCAATTTTAGTTGAAAGCTAACTTCTGAAGGAAGGTTTTGACATAAAATAGAGGTTCAGAATATATTTGTACATTTTTCTGGAATTTTTGAAAGTTGACTGCAAAAACAGGTTTTAATGTAGAATGCCCAAAACAAGAAAATTTATAAAAAGGGGGTTCCACCATGGGAAAGTTTCATTTCTTTTGTGAGGAAAATATGCTAACTATCCCATGTTTAACTTAGAAAATTTGTTTGAAGGAGTGCCCTTGAAAAATTGAGAGATTGGTACAAAAAGAAGACGGTTTTGTGCCAAAATGGGAAAATACAAGAGAGATGGACTCAATACTCAAATCTTAGTATTTTTAACATAAAAACTTGATAATAACAGATCTGTAAAACATTATTTAGAATCTTCAAAAACATGCATTAGAAAAGGAAACGAAGAGAAGGTTGTGTTTGTGGCTTACCTTCCAAGCTTTGCACAAGAACTCTCCTCTTCCTCTCTCTTCTCCTCTAGACTTCTCTTCCTTGCTCTCCTCCCTCTCTCTAACCAAAATGTGTGTGTGAGTGAGTGTGTTGTGTGAGTTTGTAAGCTAAGGAGGTGTGATATATATAGGCAATTTTGGTGTAAAAGGACATAAAAGCCCTTTAGTTGAAAATGGATGGGAAAGCTAGGATTTTGGATGGTGTCAAATGGGATAGGAGTAACTAAGGTGCTAAATCATAGGTTTGGGCATTAATTAGTTGATCTTTAGTTGAAAGGTAACTAGTTTTGAGATTTGCAACCTAGGTCTAGGTCATTAGGTTTGGATTTCCTAGAATATCTTAATCATAGTCCTTGAAAATTGGCTCCTCTCTCCCTTCCCTAGGAGGGCCAGCCTTGGGAGAGTGTGTTGGGTGACTATTTTATTAATTTTGGTCTTAGGCACATCCCTCAAGGTGTATATATACCTATATATATATATTGCAAGATTGATGGTATACTAGGGTACAAGGTACAAGTACTAATTTGGGGTAAGTTTAAAATTTAAATAAAGAGTGAGGGCTTGAAGTTAATTACATGCAACCTAGGTAGAATTAAATTAAGTTAGGGAAACTAATCTAGTTAGAGAAATTTCTGTTTCGATAAAAATAAAAATAGAAATTGCTAACCGACAAGATTCGAATTAATTCAAGTAAACGAGAGCTTTAAGAAAATAATTCATCATTAAGGTCTTAAAAGTAAATACATATTTTAGGGGCCTTACATAGGTAGCAACTTAGGTCTGATCACGCGCCTGATCACCTACATACATAAATAATACAATGAGTTGGAGCCTAGTGAATAACAACAGAGTGAAGGGTTTATGAATGATGTCTAAGACAGATTCAAAAATTAGATTTCAGATCAGAACAAATTCAGATTTACATACTTATACAAATTTCTCAACCAGTTATACGTGGTACAACCATTAACTAACAAATCACTTGGTTATAAAGACCCATATTCACTTGGGATGGTCATAAAGACCCACATTCACTTGAAATAGTCATAAAGACCCACGTGCAGATCATATAAGCAGTTATACATAACCAGTTCCATGAATGGAACCCATTTGAAACCCTGGTTTTAGGTCACAGATATCACATGAACACTTGATGCTAAGGATGGTACGAATACATTGCAGAAAAACTGGACAACCATTTATGATTCACAAAATAGCATTTCATAAAATAAATCATATCTTAGTTACGACAAAATAGATTTAAATCCAATACAGTTAAAGCCCCAGGCTTGTACAAAAGGAATACAACAAAATAAACAAAATGAAGCTTTTACTTCCAAGTCCTCCCAATCTATTTCCTTGCGGAGGCATATCATCAGCACCTGAAAATGGTTTTCCCACATAGGGTGAGCTAAAATCCAGTAGAAATGATCCAACACAATATATGAATCTTAACAAAGATATAAGGGTGAAATACACATGCAATGCTCATGTCAAAGCATTTTATATCTTTTTCCAAAAACCATGTAATGCCAGCTTTATACCAGAATTCATAAGTCACTTCCTTTACAATAGAAACAGGGCGGTGAATTACACTTTGGGAATCTCAAAACAATATCAACCTTTCACGGAAATTTCGTCTGCGAGAAATCGTAAACCGACACCTATATAAACGTAGCCTATACAAGTACTACTATTGCCATTTCATGAAAATTTCGTTCACGGGATTGGCACCCATGTATATGCGCAGTTTTTAGGACTTTCATGATGGACACTGAGGCCAACTTATTTCAACGAGACAATACATACTTCCCATATTCACCAATTTTTCTCAAAACGATAAACATTTCCAATGTATAAGTGTGAGATAATGCCCAATGTAAATGAATGAGGAAGTGGTTTCAATTCCCCTAATTCTCATACAATTTCTACAATAATCATAACTATCCTCCACTGATAGCTCAAAACAGATAAACAATTATTATTAAAGATAAGCTTTCCAAATCCCAAGATGTGAGTGATAATAAATATCCAACTCCACCATCCTCACCAATATCAATCCAATTTCACATTTCCAACATCAATCTCATTATTTATACAAAATCAACATTATATATATTTAGGGTAAAACCCTAGATTCCTCCAAAGCCGAATCCAAGTTTCAAAACCAACCATTCTATCACAACTCAATCTCATTTCAAATCTCACAACCATTTTCAAGAATCCATTTGAAAACTCCTCTTTTCATTTTTAACCCAAAACCCTAGATTTGTCCAAAAATCCTCAAATCACAATATTGTTTTAGAAATACAAATAACTAAATTAAAAATCATGAAAGAGTGCGAAGAATTCCTATCTCAAGCTTGGAAAACGAGAGAGAGAATGGAGATACTTCAAGAACTCCGAAACCCAACTTTGTTCGGATGAAAAAGAAGCCCACGGCGTGCTCTACCTTTTTAACAAAGGGACACGGGTGAGGAACTCGATAGATCTAGGTGTATTTGCAAAGAGAAATAGAGTTTTAGAGAGAGAGGGTGTAGATCTAGGGTTTTTAGAATGTTTAGAGAGAGATAGAGAGAAATGAAAAAGTGATTCACAAGTGGCTTCTTACGAATTGATATATGCACAGATCGCTCAAGCATAAAAGTGTCATTCAAGTGACCAGACACAACAAGTTGCACCGCCCAAGCACAAGAAGTTTCGCTCGAGCGAAGAATACCAATTCGAAGAAGTTTTACAGACAGAAGACTTTCGCTCGAGCTCCAGAAAGGTCACTCTAGCCAATACTGCTTGAGCGCAAGAAGTGTCGCTTGAACGAAGAATGCCAGCTTCCAGTATCTCTGCAGGCCTGCAAAAGTATTGAGAGTTTACAATTACCGCTTGAGCACAAGAAGTGAAACTCGAGCGAAGAAGTCAAAATCTAGACAACAACAATTTGGAAGACAAGTTATCAACCTGCTTTAAATGCAACCAACACATCCCAATAGCCAAACTCAAAGAGAAATAATTGGAAATAAGGCATGAACAACTATATAAGACAATGAAACCCGGATCTAAGACGTCAAATGGGTCGGGTCCAAATCGGAATCGCTATAACCTCTATCTTAAGGAATTTCATTCCCGAAATTTTAAACCAAACATAAAACCATGTTTATGATAGCCTGATCTCAAGTCTATCTTAGAGAAACAACAAGACTCCTTCAACTGATCAAACAAGTCATCTATACGAGACAATAGGTACTTGTTCTTAATAGTTACTCGGTTTAACTTCTAGCTATCAATACAAAGTCGCATTGCACCATCTTTTTTCTTGGCAAAGAGAGCCAGTACTCCCCAAGGCGAAGCACTAGGGCGGATAAAACCCTTATCTAACAATTCTTGGAGTTGAATCTTTAACTCACTCAACTCGGTCGGTGTAAATCTATACGGTGCCATAGAAGTCGGTGTCGTGCCAGGCATTAAATCAATAGAAAACTCAATCTCATGATGAGGTGGTAAACTAGTGAGACCCTCGGGAAAGACATTCGGGTATTCACAAACTACCCTCGCTAACTCAACTCGGACCACATCAGTCTCAACACCCAAGAATGTAGCTAGAAGGAGACCAAAATCACCCCGACCATGCGGATCACACACAGGCAATAAGGCTCTATTGACTCTGTCCCTCATGAAATAAAAGCAATCACCACTCGAGGTACATACAATAACCCTCGGACGGCAACAATCTATGACAACCCAATACGATGACAACCAGTCTGTACCCAATATGACATCAAAACTCGACATGTCAATTAACAAAAATGCAAAAGAAAGTCGGCGACCGACAACCTCCATCTCACAACCCCAACACCCCTACTCCAATACAATCTCACCACCAATAGGCGACTCTGCACTGAGTGAAGATACTAACTAAGCCACTTCTGACCCCAATGTCGATGCAAATGCAGATGAGATAAAAGAATGGGATGCACTGGTATCAACCAACGCATTGGCAATAGAATTACATAACAAGAAGTTACCTCTCACTATCGAAGGTGATGGCACTAAGTCTAGCATGGTAACAACATACACACGCCCTGTAGGTCTCTGCTCTACCTGCTCACCCCTCAGAGCATAAGTCTGATGTACGGATTGAGTTGAAGAGGCCCTCTGATTGGCCCTCAAAGTCTGTATTGACTGGGTAGGCTGATGGCTCTGTGTCTACCTCGAACCAGATGCACCAGGTATGCCACCCAACTGAGGGAAAACCTCTTTATATGCCCTGATTGCCCACACTGATAATAGGTAAGCGACTGCCCTCTCCCCTCACTCTGACTCTGAGAACGAGCTGAAGTTAGTGCAGACTGTTGCCCTCCTCCTCTCTGCGGGCAAGCTGGAGATTTGTGACCCAATAGGCCACAGTTAAAACAAGTGAAACCTCTCTGACTACCTCTCCCTAAGCCCGAACTCGGCATAGGAAAGGTCGATTTAGACCACACCCTGGGACCGCTGTGGGGTGGAACCCCTCTGTCTCATATTGTCCTCGTGCCTCACTCTGAACCTCCTGACTCCTCCTGGAGCCCCTCATCCGCTTCTTCTCCGCCTGAACTACGGTCTCAAGATGAGTCACCACCTCCACAAGGCATCCGTAATCCCGAATCATCGACCTAGCTACTTTGAAAAGAAGCCCGGTCCTCAATCTCTTCTCGAACTCGATACAACGGCGTTCCTCTGTCGCTACGAGTTCCAGTGTAAATCTACAGAGGCTTGTGAAAGTTGCCTCAAACTCGGCTACTGGAAAATTAAGATGCTTGAGCTTCAAAAATTGGTCCCTCAACTTCTCCCTAGCAGTAAGAGGCAAAAACTTGTCCTGGAAGGCGTTGACAAAGGGCTCCCAAGTCACTCCAATGTGCCTACATGCATACTTTCACCATTGACCCGCATCTCCCTTCAATTGGAAGAATGCCAAGGTCACCCTTAACCTATCATCCTCGATGCCAAGCATCTCGACTGTCTTCATCATCTGCTTGAGCCATTCATCCATTTTCAAAGGCTCTTTAGGATCACCCAAAAACTCGTCCGAATTAGACCGGAAAAACTTTGTCTTCAAGAACGACTGCCCTGCTTCAGCAACTTGGGCCTGGACTTGATTCTCAACCCTAAAAATGTCTATGGATTCTTGTAAAGCCCTGGCCATTTCACGGGCCAAGGTGCCTATGGCCTATTGACCAACCGGTTCGGTCACATTGGCCTGATCAGCCCCTTCTTCCTGCACCGGAATTTTATCCGGTAACAGCACCTCATGCCGTCTAGGCCTAGTATGCCTACTAGGCCTAGTATGCCTACCACATCCACGTCTTGACATTCTAATGAAGGTAACAAAAGAGATTAGCACATTCACAATGTGCCAAAGCTAACTCACTCGCATCCTAAGGCGATAAGCAACAGATAATTCACTCCATATAAGCACATAGTCACATAAACACATACGAATTTCCTTCCTAGATAATTATCGTCCCGCAACATTGCCAGAGTTCCAATTAGAAATAGCAGTGATCAAGTGCTTTTCTAATAGAACTTCTAGAAACTCGTAGACCTAATCAATATCTTAGAAATTAAATCTCATGCCCATATAATCACATAAGCATACCATACATACAAATATCTCTATCAAGCGAGATAAACCCATTGTGGTAAGAACCACTTCCCACGTACCCAAAATATTCAAACCCGGTACGCTTTGATACCAAGTTGTCACGCCCTGAAATAAAAGACAATAAACCATCCACCATATCCATTAAATAACAACACATGAATAAGTGATTACCTCCCATTAGTTCCAATGATTGTACAAAAGGATAACATATGCAGGCATACATTCACAAGCCTTACCCTGAATCTATAGCATATGTAACATAATGGAGAAATAGAATGAGAATTGAACAAGTAAGAAATGCCCATAAAGCTTACAAATTTCCAATACAGTGCTTGGTTATAACAAAATAGATTTAAATCCAATACAGTTAAAGCCCTAGGCTTTTACAAAAAGAATACAACAAAATAAACAAAATGAAGCTCTTACTTCCAAGTTCTCCCAAGCTATTGCCTTGGCGGAGGCGTATCATTAGCACTTGAAAAGTGTTTTCTCACATAGGGTGAGCAAAAGTCCAGTAGAAATAATCCAACACAATATATGAATCTTAACAAAGATATAAGGGTGAAATACACATGCAATGCTCGTGTCAAAACATTTTATATCTTTTTCCAAAAACCATGTAATGCCAACTTTATACTAGAATTCATAAGTCACTTCCTTTACAATAGAAATAGGGCAACGAATTACACTTTGAGAATCTCAAAACAATATCAACCTTTCATGGAAATTTCGTCTACGAGAAACCGTAAATCGGCACCCATGTAAACGTAGGCTATATAAGCACTACTATTGCCGTTTTAGAGAAATTTCATCCGTGGGATTGACACTAATGTATACGCGCGATTTTTAGGACTTTTACCATGGACACTCAGGGCAACTTATTTCAACGAGACAATACATACTTCCTAGATTCACCAATTTTTCTCAAAATGATAAACATTTCCAATGTATAAATGTGAGATAATACTCAATGTAAATGAATGAGGAAATAGTTTCAATTCCCCTAATTCTCATGCAATTTCTACAACAATCATAGCTATCCTCAACTGATAGCCCAAAACAGATATTTCTAAACAGATAAACAATTATTAATAAAGATAAGCTTTCCAAATCTCAAGGTGTGAGTGATAATACATATCTAACTCCACCATCCTCACCAATATCAATTCAATTTCACATTTCTAACATCAATCCCATTATTTATACAAAATCAACATTATATATATATATATAGGGCAAAACCCTAGTTTCCTTCAAAGCTAAATCCAAGTTTTAGAACCAACCAGTCTATCATAACTCAATCTCTTTTCAAATTCCATAACCATTTTCAAGAATCCATTTGAAAAACCCTCTTTTCATTTTTAACCAAAAACCCTAGATTTGTCCAAAAATCCTCAAATCACAATATTGTTTTAAAAAATAATGAATAACTATGTTAAAAATCATAAAAGAGTGCAAAGAATCCCTACCTCTAGCTTAGAAGATGAGAAAGAGAATGGAGATACTTCAAGAACACTGAAACTCAACTTTGTTCGGATAAAAAAGAAGCCCACGACGTGCTCTATCTTTTTAACAAAGGAACACGGGTGGGGAACTCGACGGATCTAGGTGTATTTGTAGAGAGAAGTAGAGTCTTAGAGATAGAGGGTATAGATCTAGGGATTTTAGAATGTTTAGAGAGAGAGAAAAATGAAAAAGTGATTCAAAAATGGTTTCTTACGAACTGATATACGCATAGATCGCTCGAGCACAAGAAGTGTTGCTCGAGTGACTAGACACAACAAGTTGCACTGTTTAAGCGCAAGAAGCTTTGCTTGAGCAAAGAATACCAACTTGTAGAAGTTTTACAGACAGAAGACTATCACTTAAGCCAACAATGCTTGTCACGACCCAAACCCGCCCCTAAAAGTTTGGTTCATGACTGACCCGTACATAGGCCTCAAACAGAATTTAGAATAATATTTAAACACATACAGGGCCTTAAGCGGAAGCAATATCAATAAAAGACAACATCCATTGAGCTTGTGCATACATGATGGTTTAATTAGATTCAAGCATTTAAATACATTCTCAAAGTTACACATACAATCACAGAATTTATATAGATCTCACACACACTTACATAAGAATTAATAATTTATATGACTCCCAACACAAATTAAGGCCTCCATATGGAGACATACCCCGATGACTTGGCAGACATGCGAACCTTAGTACAACTCTAGTGTCAATCTTTGATGGCTCATCTACAGAAATAGTCATAAAAACGAAGTGAGCAAGACTCAGTGAATAATAGCAATATAAGGAGGTTAATTAATTGAGCATAGACTTAGAGAATGTAAATATGCATATCAAACTGTACACAGATCTTATACATAATCATATTTTAAAACGGCCTCAGACCCACATATAACACAGAACGGGCTCAGACACATATATAATACAGAGCGGCTGTAAGCCCAGATAAAATACAGATCGATAAGCCCAGGTATAATACAGATCGGCTATAAGGCCAGATATAATGCAAAACGACTATAAGCCCAGATATAATACAGATCGGCTGTAAGCCCAGATATAATACAGATTGGCTATAAGCCCAGATACAACACAGAACGGCTGTAAGCCCAGATATAATACAGATCGGCTATAAGCCCAGATACAATATAGAACAACTTTAAGCCCAGATGTGGTACAGAACGACTTTAAGCCCAGACATGATACAGATTGGCTTTAAGTCCACAAATAATACAGAATGGCCTTAGGCCCAACATATTATGCAGAGCGGCCTTAGGCCCTGATATCAACAGATTGGCCTCGGGCCCATTATTAACAAAACAGAATGATTCCAGATACACAAAGATATCATTGTTCCACAATACACCTATGTTCCATTTGTTCATCATGAATTCAGATAGTTAACTTGCAGATAACAGAGCGTCAATATTAACTCTTAACAGTAAGCAAAACTCTTAACACAAAGCAGTCGGCTCCCGATAGTAATGGGACGATGCCCTCGTCTCGACCTACAAGCACAGTGCACAACACATAATATGAGATTATACTCGATCCTTTACTTATTCTCTTTGATCATTCAATCAATTAGCCATGGTGGCACCAAGCTCATTATTCCTTAATAAGTTATAATCCATGTCTCAGAAAATAGGAGAAATCGATGGGAAATGGTTTAGGTGAAGAAATGGTACAAAACTGGTTGACAGGAAGTGAACAGTCGTCACTAATTTGGGCATAACTATTTCTGTATTTATAATTTGGGAGTGATACCACCACCATTGGAAACTAGAATTCCGGGGCTTGATTTTAGGCTTAAGAATCACTCAAAACGGAGTCCGGAGGCAAAAGATATGCTTATTCAAAGTTGGCTGAACAATGCTGTCTCCCGCACGTGCGGGGAAACAGAGCCACACAAGAATCACTCAAAACGGAGTTCGGAGGCAAAAGATATGCTTATTCAAAGTTGGCTGAACAGAGTTGTCTCCCACACGTGCGGGAAACAGAGCCGCACGTGCGGCCCTGGGTAGTTTGCAGCCCGAAAATGGCTGCAAAATTGGAACTTCTCATTTTCAAAATCAAACCTCAATTTCATGTGAATCAAAGCCCAAAACCCATTAATACATGATAAATTTCACATTATTAATCTCCATCAAACATCACAACCTCAAAATATTACTCAATTCCCAACCACAAGAACACAAGAGCATAATATAGCCATTGTTGGGGTTCAAAGTTCACATCTTCCATATCAATCCTTGATTTCATGTAATTGATGTTTTAAACATAAGGATTCAAGATAGATGATCATACCTTAGTTCAATTTTTGTCTTTCTCTTAGCTTTCTTCAACTTCCCCCAAGTTTCCATGGGTGATCTTCCTTCTCTTTTTTCAATTCGCTTCAATCATCTTCAAACCCTCATGATTGTTGAGCTTTTCTTCAAGAATCTTGGTCTCTTTTCTCTCTTTCTCTCTCATGGTTCTCTTCTCTCTCTTTTTAGATAGTTTGGGCTCCCAAAAGATGAGATCAACCACACAAAGGCACATCTATATATATAAATAAATACACACATGGCTTAACACAATAGGGAGAGCCAAACGTGGCCTTACGAATCGCACGAAATCAAATTTCAATTAAAGTTTTCAGGTGACTCTAAAAATTGTGCTGATCATAAATATGTCCCCTATTCTGGTTTCTGAAGCCTCTAAGGCCTTCAATTTGCAGTACCAAGTTAACCGCCCAAACGTGCATTAACGAATCAGACAATTTAGATTTCTAATTAATTTTTTCAAATAGTTCTAAAAATTCCCATTAACATACCCAAGTACTCAATTTTGCTTTCTGAACCCGTAAAGGTCGGTAATTTCAATTCTAAAGTCGTAACTCAACAGATAATGCTTCAATTTGAACAGATATCATTAAATTAAAATGTATTAACCCATAAGGCCATAAAGGTAATCTCTAATACAGATTTTGGGGTTGTTACATCCTCCCCACCTTAAAAAGTTGGTCCGCCAAACTTGATTCACCCTGCCACAAGTCCAGTTTCGTCTTGGGTATACAACACTTCTCAATCGGGTTTTAAATGGCACAAACATACTACAACAATTAGGTCCAGAATAAACCAATAAGTTCTACATTAACGACTTTATAACCCTTGCTCACTGATAAATTAAATATTCAGAACAATAGTTTCAGTAATTTGAAGTATCCTCACGCGTTTTACTTCCATAACAGATAGGATAAGTGAGGTCTAAATTTTGAATATTCAAATTCAGGCTCAAATCCTCAACTTCAATGTAGGTTTAAATAATCAGAATTAAACTTATCACTTCAAATTAGATTCCTAACAGACTTTAAATAGTAACCCGAATTCCAAAATAAATTGTTAGTAAGATCAAATACAGATCAAACCTTAATCCCAAATTATAGTAAGGTAATAATCATTTAAAATCCATATTCGCTTGGAAGATCTTAAAGTCGACATCATGACATCAAGCACATAATATATTCACCTTAAAGCTATTATATTCTTGTTCCATATTTAGTAAAACGTTCTTCTCATGGACAAAAACCTTTTCCAAAAATGTGTAATACATAAAGTTCATCAAACCTTTCATAATTACACACAATACGTTGTTCAGAGATATTATTCAGAAACTTATCAGACCTTTCAAAGATTATCAGATGATGGAATACTTCCCAATAGCATTAAACTTATTTAAACTTTGACAAAAGGACCTTTGGTCCAACTTATAACAGATAAGATAGAATGACTTCAAGTTTAACATAGAGCATTCATCACGCATGCCACAATAAATTATCAAATGGAAAACTCATTCATGCATAGCAAAATATCTCTTCCAGAAAACTTGTCATATCCTGAACAATTGGAGTTTCGTAGCATACCTAGTCATTTTGGGAAAATTATTCGGAAAACTCATCATACCATAAACATGTCGGAAGTTCATAGCATATTTTATCATTTCAGAAAATACTTATCATATAGAACATTTCGTAACCAAGATATAGATTTCATTAAACATCGTAGAGTATAGCCATTTTCAAAATCATTTATACAAAAGTATCTTTTACAAAGACATTACTCACTTAGGTCCATGGTCAACTCACACAAGGTCGCACATTATTCATCTATGTCGGAAGTACCGAATTTAATTGATGGTATGACATCTCTAAATAACACGGAGCACATAAGTTTCATTCCAATGATCACTCATTTTCAGATCACAATAAAGGAATAAGCCTTGAATTAATTCTCATACAAATATTTCGTCTTTAGTCAATAATGGTGAGTTTATGATAACAACATGTTAGGTTCTGAACAAAAACGCATCAGAACAAAATTATGTCTTTCAGACAAATGGCAGTCCACAAAAGAAACACAAATTTCCTTTTATTTACATTCATTCACAAGAATATATGTTTGTACTGAAAGGAGGAACAAAACTTCACTTATCATCCCATAGAAAGATTTACAACATGACCTTTTCACCAAGGATCCACTTTAATAACCCAAATAATTTGATTAACAAACATATCATCTCACTACGTTAACAATGCCCATTCGTATTCTTACACGTGGTAAGACAACATAAGCATCACCTCATTCTTACTACCTTTCCCTCAAGCCACTAAAAACAAATTAGCTTAATACATAAGATCATACCAAGTCATTTAACTCCATGGTTCAAGATTTCAGATAATATTTCCTTCGCCAGCATACATATCTTAATTCCCTCAACATACACTCTATCTCTACAAATGAACATACTCAACACCACCCACATTCTAGTCAAAATTTCAATTTCCCTGCATCACTAAACTTCCATAAAATTCCACCGAATACTATGTGATCATAGATCATAATACCTGTATTTATTAACATTCCATTTCATCCCCACTCCTAGAGTCATAAGATGCAGACTGTTAACATATCGCATATCATTCATTAATTATTTCATAACACATAATTTCGCAAACCTAGTCATAACACACATAAGCATACAAGGATATGAGTGGGACAATCCCTTTATCTTTACTTCTTATATCAAATCATTCTCAAATCCCATACTCGTTATTAATCATTGTATCTTTCAATTGCCATAAACTTCATTGATTCACAACATCCTCAGTTTCCTCAAATTTTGCATGGTCTAATTTCACATATAACACAGATAGAAACTAAGTTTAATCTCTTTTCATATTACGTTTCCACAAACATGCTTATACTTATTAATTTGAATAGCCGAAGAACACCGATATTCCACATATTTCAAAACTTTAGCCTTATGTAACCCATTCTCATTTCATAACAATTATACAATTCTCCTAAAACACAAAACTCAGTCTATGAAACAAAACATATGAACCTTCTTTTATTAGCCCAAAGTCTATGAGAATTCTCATTCTTAATCTCAATACTTAACGTATTGTACAAGCTCACATACATCTTTTAAAATGCACATCATATCCTTTCGTTACTAGATACATGCAACTTAAATGCATTCTAGACACTCTAATGCTCAATGGACACGTGTGTGAGATCTTAACTCGTGCTCTGATACCACCTGTCACGACCCAAACCCGCCCCTAAAAGTTTGGTTCATGACCGGACCGTACATAGGCCTCAAACAGAATTTAGAATAATATTTAAACACATACGGGCCTTAAGCGGAAGCAATATCAATAAAAAACAACATCCATTAAGCTTGTACATACATGATGGTTTAATTAGATTCAAGCATTTAAATACATTCTCAGAATTACAAATACAATCACAGAATTTATATAGATCTCACACACACTTACATAAGAATTAATAATTTATATGACTCCCAACACAAATTAAGGCCTCCACATGGAGACATACTCCAGTGACTTGGTAGACAGGCAAACCTTAGTACAACTCTAGTGTCAATCTCCGATGGCTCACCTACAGAAATATTCATAAAAACGGAGTGAGTAAGGCTCAGTAAATAATAGCAATATAAGGAGGTTAATTAATTGAGCATAGACTTAGAGAATGTAAATATGCATATCAAACTGTACATAGATCTTATACATAATCATATTTTAAAACGGCCTCAGACCCACATGCAACACAGAACGGCCTCAGGCCCATATATAATATAGAGCGGCTGTAAGCCCAGTGTAGACACCCCATTTTTGACCGTCCTCAAGACTTGGACGTCACCGTTTGAACACTCGGTGATCATCCTTGTTTGTGTTCGTCTTGAGTTCCCGGAGGCCTCGGCTGCGTGCCTTGCCTCAGAATATCTCGGCTCGATTGCTTTGTGTCTGGTTTTGCACCAAGAGCTTGTGGATGTGTTCCTGAGGGAAGGGGGTAGCCTGTCGACCAAGTCTCCTGCCCACCGGCCACCTTGATTTTCAATCGGCCAAATGTGATGGCCGGCCGGCCAATTTGACTGCCGGTCGACCACTTTGATAGCCGGCCGGCCAAGTGTGGTTTTCAACAGATATTTCTGTAGACAGCTGGCAGCTGTCATTCTAGGCCATACCCCAGCCCATACCTGCGCGTGGGTGTTTTGAGGAGCTGCAGATTGATACATATCTATATCAATCAAGCTCTCTCACTTAGGAGAGAAGAAGAGAAAGGAGAGATACAACTTGGAGAAAAAAAATTTCTCTCTCTCTAAAATTCTCAGCTCTCTCCCTATCTCTCTCTTCCAAACCCTTCAAACCCTAAGGTTCTTGCCCCCCTTTACACTGCCACTCATAGCCTACAACCTCCATACTCCATTCCAGCAACTTAAGGCTTTTTTTTTCAGAGCTTAGGAACACCATTTCTCGGATCAAAAGCTGTTGGAAGTTTGGACTACAAGAGTGAGCCTCATTTCTCTCTCTTTTTGCTCTATTTTGCATGCAATCTTAGCCTTTGTTGCTTACATTTTTGGGCTCCAACCTGAACTGTAAATAGTCATATTCTGAGCTCCTTTTCATGTTTGATCAAGGACCTCTTGCTGTTTGAGGTCTCCTCCTCCCCCTTTGTGTTTAAACTCTCTTTTAGGCCTATTTTTGCATGATATTTTAGGCTTATTTGTGAGCTGTTTTGGACTTGGTCATAAACTGTGAAATGTCTTGTTTTGAGCCCCTCTTCAACTTTGTTGAAGGGCTCTCCTCTGTTTGGGGCCAGCTGCTGTCCTTTGTCTCTATTCTCTCTTTTAGGGCCATCTTTGCATGATAGATTAGCCCTATTTTTGTTCATTTTTGAGACTTGTTATAAACTGGAAAAAGGCTTGTTTTGACATCATCTTCATGTTTTATTAAGGGCATTATTTTATTTAAGGCCACATGCTTCCTTGTATGCTTGATTGTCCCTTGTTTTTGAGCCTTACATCTAAGCCCCAATTGCATGCTTTGTTCGGCCTTCTAGCCACTAAAATCCAGTGGATTTTCAGTGGCTGGAACACTGTGTTGAAATCCAAGATTAGAGGGGGGTGACCCCCTCTCTCCTTCTCTTGTTTGGTGGCCTTTTTGGCCTTCCAAAGAGACCCTACCTTGCATGCTTCGAAGTCACTTTCCAGGGTCAATTTGGTGAGTTTTAGGACTACCATATTTGATTTTCATAGTTTTTTATGCCATGCTAAATGTCTACCTTGCATGTGCTTAATAACTCCTTGCATGGCCCTCCAAAGTAACTCATTATTTTTGCATACCATGGTTGCATATCAGTGGTTATTTGGACCTATTTTCACATGATTTATTCACTGATTTTTTCTGGTTTGGTGAGATTACATTTTCTTCATATACTTGCCATGTAAACTATGATTACTAGTCAAGATTGCATGCTTTTTGTCCACCACGCTAGCATCTTTTAGCCATGCTTTGAACTAGAAATGTTCATGTTTTGGGACTGCCTTGGTTCTGTCTTCATGCTTCATGATCAAATAATGCATGCTTTGTATAGCTATAAGTCATTCCATGTGCCTAGTTTCGGGTTTCATCTCATGCATCGGGTGCCATTTTTCCATGTTTTGGGGCTGTTTAGCATCATATTTCAGTGCTGGAATTTGTGAGTTTGCATGCCATCTTGCATCCCTTGCCATGTCTTGTTAGAGTTACATGTTATGCCTTAGGTTCGGTCATCGGTTTGCGTGCATGTATGCACGCATTTCGAGAGTCTCATTTCCACCTAGTGGCTACTGATGTGAGTGTGGCTGAGGTCCATTCATGTTAGTGTAAGTCCATCCTGCATTGTGTATGTCATGTTTCAATGCGTTTTATATGTTATGTTGTTAGCATTGTGTGTGCCATATAGTTGCATTGCATATTTGTATGTTTGCTTGCATGCTTAGGTCGCATGTGCATCGTTGTGCATTGCCTCGCCTCTTGATCAACCATGATTGAGGTTGGGTCCCTTGTATGTTTTGTGTGTATTGCATTTGACATTGAAATGCATACTTGACTCTTCGGCCATCATGCATCGAAATGCGCAATTGGTGGCCCAGGGGTCGAGGGCCATGCTCCCTTAAGTCCATTGCATGATAGGGGGTGTGGCTATGCATACATTTGCCTAAAAATTCCATGCCATACACTGCTTACCCTCTGCTGCTATCAATTGCAGATTCTGCAGGAAGCTTTGGCCGGTCGGCTAAATATAGTGCCGATCGGCCAGTAATCTGTGGCCGACAGGTTAAAAGGCGGCCGGTGATCCTCCTATTAGGCCGGTGGTGTTTCTACTTGGTCGGTGGTATTCCCCAACATCCAGAGAGCATGCCCTTGGACTTTGGCAAGCCTCAGAGGAGCAGGGCAGTGAAAAATAGAGGCAGCAGTGCTATGGCAGCGAGTTTCCGGGCGAGACGAGTCAAGAATGCATCATTCACGTATCCCGAGGTGGGGCCGTGGCCACCTTCTTTTGTTATTAATTTGTTAATTAATTAGAGGGTCTGTAATAATTAATTAGCTAGGATAGTTGATTCATTATTCGGACTGTATTATTCTTTTGGACCCTCCGAGCAAGGGCAATTGTGTAATAAGTGTGCGTGAGTGTGTATATGTCTTCCAACCCCACGTCTTTCTTTCCTTTTATTTACCCGCTTATGATGGTAGACTAGGGCATATTTAAATTAGCATACCTTATGCTATGCATGCGTGCATTCATACATTTGTCTTGCATGCACCAGGCTCGGCACATCATGCTAACTGCATTGTGTTTCAATTCCAAATTGAATACGTGTTAGTTGTAGCATTTCACATGCCATGTTTAGAATAGCCGAGCCCATTTCTAGTTGCATTTCGCATGTGTTGCATTAGCCATCTTAAACTAGGATCATGCATATGATTACTAACTAGCTTCTGTTTTGGTTTGGAGTACTCGGTAAGTGTTTATGCTTTAGCATCCTTGCATGTGTGTGAGTGACTGCCATGATAGCATGCTTACCATGAGGCTATATGCTTATGTGATATAACTGCCTGAATGCCTGTGGATGAAGGTTGGATTATTTGAATTGGAATAAATGCATTGACTGTGAGTTTTAAGCCCACTAGATAAGTAGCAAAATCATGTTTTTCTAAGCCCACCCGAGGGTGGCAAATCCACGTCTTAGCCTACTTGCGGGTAGCACCATCAAACCACTTTAAAAAATAAACATGAAATGTTTTGTTCCAATTCAGACGATCCAGTCTATACTTGTATGCTGTGCGCATCACATAGTAAATCTAGGCTAATAACCGGAATAAGAACGCATAAAGTTTTCAAAACTAGATATCATGGTTAGTAGAGGTTGATCTTTGATCGGGCGAGCGGGGGTGCTCACGAAGTGACCTTCCCCAATCGTACCCAAGTTCCCGAGCCGAGGCAACTTTGGTGATGACAGATACGTGGCCTTAGGCAAACGAGTCAGGGTTTCCTAAATTTTCCCGAAATAAAACATTTAGGTGGCGACTCTGTATCTGGCAAAGCAGTCCATGTTTGGCACTTCTTTCAAAATCTGTTTTCTCAAAACGATTTGCCGGATTTGGACTCTTTGGTTCAGATTTAGAACCGTGACAATTTGAGAGTCCGAACTGTAGTGAACCCCAAAAAGAACAGAACGGGACTCATCCTCCAGGGGCGTTCGGGAATGTCTAGACCCAGGTATATTATAGATCGGCTATAAGCCCAGATATAATACAAAACGACTATAAGCCCAAATATAATACAGATCGGTTGTAAGCCCAAATATAATACAGATCGGCTATAAGCCCAGATACAACATAGAACGACTGTAAGCCCAGATATAATACAGATCGGCTATAAGCCCAGATACAATACAGAACGGCTTTAAGCCCAGATGTGATACAGAACGACTTTAAGCCCAGACATGATACAGATTGGCTTTAAGCCCACAAATAATACAGAACGGCCTTAGGCCCAACATATTATGCAGAGCAGCCTTAGGCCTCGATATCAACAGATTGGCCTCGGGCCCATTATTAACAAAACAGAATGATTCCAGATACACAAAGATATCATTGTTCCATAATACACCTATGTTCCATTTGTTCATCATGAATTCAGATAGTTAACTTGCAGATAACAGAGCGTCAGTATTAACTCTTAACAGTAAGCAAAACGTACTGCTACAATACTATTACTCAATAGTGCACAAAGATTTTCCCATGGTTTATTACAAGTCGACATAGTTGTCTTGCGAATAACAGAACATTAATAATAACTATTGACAGAAGGCAAATGTATCACTGCATTAATAGGAACAGAACAATTCACATCATAACAGCCTCGGGCCCACGTCTATTACTAGGGACAGAACGACCTTAGGTCCATATCAATGCCATTATTCAAGCACATCGATTAATTGAATCAAAGCACAACATCAATGGAATAGACCATTCACAAATAACAATACATAAATCATAATCACAGGAAGTAAGTGAAACATATTGTTACACCACTATTACTCACAGTGATCGGCTCCCGATAGTAATGGGACGATGCCCTCGTCTCGACCTACAAGCACAGTGCACAACACATAATATGAGATTATACTCGATCCTTTACTTATTCTCTTTGATCATTCAATCAATTAGCCATGGTGGCACCAAGCTCATTATTCCTTAATAAGTTCTAATCCATGTCTCAAAAAATAGGAGAAATCGATGGGAAATGGTTTAGGTGAAGAAATGGTACAAAACTGGTTGACAGGAAGTGAACAGTCGTCACTAATTTGGGCATAACTATTTCTGTATTTATAATTTGGGAGAGATACCACCACCATTGGAAATTAGACTTCCGGGGCTTGATTTTAGGCTCAAGAATCACTCAAAACGGAGTCCGGAGGCAAAAGATATGCTTATTCAAAGTTGGCTGAACAGAGCTGTCTCCCGCACGTGCGGGAAACAGAGCCGCACAAGAATCACTCAAAACGGAGTCCAGAGGCAAAAGATATGCTTATTCAAAGTTGGCTGAACAGAGCTGTCTCCCGCACGTGCGGGAAACAGAGCCGCACGTGCGGCCCTGGGCAGTTTGTAGCCCGAAAATGGCTGTAAAATTGGAACTTCTCATTTTCAAAATCAAACCTCAATTTCATGTAAATCAAAGCCCAAAACCCTTTAATACATGATAAATTTCACATTATTAATCTCCATCAAACATCATAACCTCAAAATATTACTCAATTCCCAAGCACAAGAACACAAGAGCATAATATAGCCATAGTTGGGGTTCAAAGTTCACATCTTCCATATCAATCCTTGATTTCATGTTATTGATGCTTTAAACATAAGGATTCAAGATAGATGATCATACCTTAGTTCAATTTTTGTCTTTCTCTTAGCTTTCTTCAACTTCCCCCAAGTTTCCATGGGTGATCTTCCTTCTCTTTCTTCAATTCGCTTCAATCATCTTCAAACTCTCATGATTGTTGAGCTTTTCTTCAAGAATCTTGGTCTCTTTTCTCTCTTTCTCTCTCACGGTTCTCTTCTCTCTCTTTTTAGATAGTTTAGGCTCCCAAAAGATGAGATCAACCACACAAAGGCACATTTATATATATAAATAAACACACACATGGCTTAACACAATAGGGAGAGCCAAGCGTGGCCTTACGAATCGCACGAAATCAAATTTCAATTAAAGTTTCCAGGTGACTCTAAAAATTGTGCTGATCATAAATATGTCCCATGTTCTGGTTTCTGAAGCCTCTAAGGCCTTCAATTTGCAGTACCAAGTTAACCGCCCAAACGTGCATTAACGAATCAGACAATTTAGATTTCTAATTAATTTTTCCAAATAGTTCTAAAAATTCCCATTAACATACCCAAGTACTCAATTTTGCTTTCTGAACCCGTAAAGGTCGGTAATTTCAATTCTAAAATCATAACTCAACAGATAATGCTTCAATTTGAACAGATATCATTAAATTAAAATGTATTAACCCATAAGGCCATAAAGGTAATCTCTAATATGGATTTTGGGGTCGTTACATTGCTCGAGCGCAAGTAGTGTCACTCGAGTGAAGAATGCCAACTCCCAGTATCTCTGCAGGCCTGAAAAAGTACTGAGAGTTACAATTACCGCTCGAGCTTGAGAAGTGGCACTCGAGCGAAGAAGCCAAAATTTGGGCAACAACAATTTGGAAGACAGGCTACCAACCTGCTCCAAACGCAACCAACACATCCCAGTAGCCAAACTAAAACAGAAATAAGGGGAAACAAAGCATGAACAACTATATAAGACAATAAAATCCAAATCTAAGACATGAAATGGGTCGGGTCCAAACCATAATCGCTATAAAACTTAAGATACTTGTACCGAAAATCAGTCATATAGCTTTCTCTTAATTCATTTTCTCTCTGACTTGGTCTCAATTCAATTGATTTTCTTCATAGAAATTATATTTATTTCCTAATCACTTAATGGTTAATAACCTAAATTGGTGATTCATTACTGTTTCTATTTTCATCAATCATATAACTCATATATTTTAATTTATCGATCTATAATTTTTTATACTCCACATATTAGGAGATTTATTTCAAGGGATGTTCATGACTCTCTTTACTTTTCAAATAAATCAAAATATTTCGCTACTAACATGCTAGATTCTTCAAATTGAATTTAATAGTCAATGCATTACTAATAACAAATACAAGTTCTTAGTCTTTCAATTCTATTGACAATCATAGTCTTGACATTTTTTCTATGCAATTCGTAATTCATTATTTGCCAAAAGAACGGTCATTTAACCTTCATTGACCATGTCAGAGGTTTTTAAGTTATACAAATAATGTAGTATCCTCAAATAAGGTTTCACATGCTAATATAATCACATATTAATGGTCTCAATTTCAAATAGGAATCTTGGATACCATTAATAAAGGTAATTTCGAAATAGAGACATATCGGGTTCAGAATAGAAGTGTATCAGAGTCAGAACATAAGTATATCTTATAGAAATTCGTTGAGCCTTTTTGGAGTAATAGACTTTGGGGTGTAACCAAATAGCATTAGGCTAACATATGGATCAGAGCAGAGCTACATACTTCCAATTTAACCATTACGAACAGTTAACACATCAGTGGAATAAATTCTTGAATCAGAATTTCGTAACATTTCAGAGTCATATTCGTACTTGTAAACAGTTATATCAAAATTCATAAATCATTTTCATATGTGGTACATCCAATAGTGCACAATGGGACCATATAGGTCTAACATAGAGACCCCTTAGGTCTACATCAAAGATCTCTGTACGATGGCCCACAATATTATTCCCCTGGGCAAGGGTCGTAGGCCGCGATATTGTTACCCCCAGGCGAGGGCTGCACTAAGGATGCCATAATTACATTTTGAAAGAGACAATCATTCATTCTAACAAAATAGCATTTCAAAATAATGAACTTGCAGTAACCAAAACACTTTAAGAACATATCTTTACAAAAGTACTACTGATGTAACCCATATGCTTGTTTAGCTATTCCCATATCTCTAAGTAATCCTTATATTTCCACATTATCCATATGTCTCCAAACAGTCGGGGCTCAACCTCAAGGATATTCATGATTATATCTCCTTGTTTCAAATGAATCATATCTATTATTGACATTCACTTGAAGGCCTCAAAGTAGGTTAAGTACCTGATACAACCTCAATCACAAATTCAAGTTCTCGGTCTACTAAATGTCTTGCAATAATAATCTAGATATTCGTTCTTACACAATGCATAAGCCTTAATTGACAATTCAAATAAGACGGTAATTTATTCCATTAGTTCCACAAGAATAGTCATTTATCTTCGAAAGTCAAAGACAACTCATTTATCATTGCATCCTAATAATTTATAACAAAAGCATTGAGTCATATTCCTCATATAACATTCTTGAAATAAATCCCAATGATCTATTTATCTTGTATCAATTAATTCAAAACGAATGAACGGGTCCTAAGTCAGTTAATATACAAACATTTTTCTCACAAATAGTTTAGGTACTCTTAATAGTGATCTTGGCACATCGAATTGTTCTCATCCTAATTATCTTAGCAATCTCAGATGGAGCTTCAAGTGTCCATACAAATGAATTCTAAAATTCCCCAATAGTCAATCAAACCAATATAAGAATACCAATTCCAACTCAATACTTCTTGCATTTACTAATCATATTCTTATTGATCTTTCTTTCCACAGATTTCCAAACACATTCTTTAATTCTTTTGTTGATCCCACATTTAGCCTTTTTCTTTTAATCTTGTCGTTTCTCATAACATGTTTGCTTAGGTTTTGTCATATTGTCTAACACTTCTTCTACTTTATCTAATTGCTCCAACAATGATGCAATTTCCACATCATTCTTACTTCTCATCATTTTTTTCTAAAGTCACAAAACAAGGGTGGATAGTACTTGGGATATTATTTGCTAACTTCGAACATAACACATAGTATCACATAACCAACTATGAGACATACAATCATACAAAGACATGGGTACGGAAAACTATTCATTCCCATGAAGTTGACCGAGAATTTCCAATTCGAAGCTACGCCGGCCGAACATGATTCCAAACGGACTTTCAAGGTCATTCAACAAAGGTATGAATGGTTCATGCATTAGATCCTTTACCGAATCAATATATCTTCTGACAAAACAAAATTTTCTTCGTCTCAATCACCATAGTTCCACACACTTCACTAATCATCCAATATCTTAATTTCCCAAATATTTCCATAGTCCGATTTTATGTATAAACCATATAACTTTCATGGCTCCCATCAAAGATTCTAATTTAGTATAATTCCATATTCCCACAAATCAATATACTTGTACTCACCAATATTCTAGTCAAGATTCTAATTTTTTTTTTTTCCATAACATCAAAGTTCCATAATCGTTTAAACTTTTAGTCTCAATACATAACCTATTAACAAACACATTCCGATTTTCCATATAATTATCAAAATTCCGTAATAACAGCTCTTAATTCTTTGTCTCATACTTAGCTTGTTAAACAAATACATATACATTTTTTGAATGCATAACTTATCACTTACTTACTAGATGCATGTAACTTAAATCCGTGCTAGACATTCTAATACTCAATGGACTTGTGTGTGAGATATCAACTCATTCTCTGATACCATTCAGTCATGGCCCAAACTTGCCTCTGATACCTAAGATTACAAAAGGCCTCTGAAATAGATACATAATATTAGGGGCTAGTGGAAGCAAAATACAAACATACATTGTCCATTGAGCTGTGCAGACTTACATGAGAAAGAAAATATTTATACTTTTTATATACATATATTATCACATCATTTTTGCATCATCATATATATAGACGAGACAAAAGGGACTTAGCCCTATATACGGAATAAACAAAAACTTAAACTTTATTCACATAGCCTTGACCACTTGCCATATTCGGAACCTCCACGGGAGGCGCATAGGTTGGCTGACAAAAACATATTTCCAGGAAAACGCCTCTAAGCCTGGTTACGCGCTTGATCACCTACACACATATACATATACATATATAGTGAGCTAGAACCCAGTGAATAACAACAGTGTAAAGGGGCAATGAATGATGTCCTTTCACTAATTTAAAACAGTCAATTTCATCTGTGAATCAATTTCTCAAATAAGTATCTCGTAACATGTCAAATCATATTGAAATCGTAGCAGTCATACATGGTACGTCCATTAGCAGAACAGTACAGTAGGTCTTAAAAGACCGGAGCAGTCATATATGATGATCATCAATACAGTAAATAGAAGTTCCACGAAGTGGAACTGACAGAGATCTCTGTAACAGCAACAGTGAACAGTAGCAGTAACAGATGCTATGGATGCCATGAATACATTTCACAAATAGGACAATCATTCATTTAATCACAAAATAGCATTTTAGAAAACAGATCATATCATATCATTCAGAAAATACTTAAAGTTGAACATAACTTTACAGAGTTTGTGACACCTGGGTTTTTCGGACCGCTCGAGCAATGCTTTTGTTGCTCGAGCGTAGATCTTCAACTCGCAGTAGTTGGCAGTTTTGCAGGTGGATCACTTGAGCGAAGATGTTGTCGCTTGAGCATATAATGTTTGCTCCTAGTAATTTCACTGTAACTCTGCAAAACTTCAGGGACTTTTCATTTTTCGCTCAAACGTAGGACGTGTTGCTCGAGCGATCCGTCCAAATTTGTGTTGTTCGCTCGAGCGAAGGAAGTTCCGCTTGAGCGGTCAGTCAGGATAGTAGATTTTAAAAGTCAATCCTCACTCATTTTATTTCCACTTTTCACACTCTCTTTCTCACTAATGCTATTTTTTTGAAAACCCTAACCCACAAACCTTAGATTTCTTTAACTTCAACCCAAGATTCCCTCAAAATCATCCAAGAAAAGTTGAAAGGAAGTCTAGATCAACACTTCTACCGATTATTTCGTTGGATCATCAAAGTTTCGAGTGTGATTCACAACCCTAGCTTCCACATTTGAGGTAAGGGTGTCTTGAACTCGCTATATCTTTAATTTGAACTACTTATGTGGTAATTTTCATTAGTTATTCATGCGTATGTGTGTGTGTATCTATATATGTATGTGTGGATTGTGTTGTTAGTAAGTGATTTGGGAAAATGTGAGTAAAACTCTATGGTTATGGATGAAATTATGTTTATTATTGAAGATTATTATAAGTGATGATGAGAGTTGATCTCGAATTTATATTTGAGAGAGAAACCCTAAATTTTCCATAACCCTAATTTTGAGATGCATTCAACAAAGATGGGTGGTTTTGCTCAATTGGTTTCAAAAACATGAAATTGAATGTATTTACTTAACTTTAAGGGTGAAATGCAAGATTTGAAACTCTTTCCCTATATGACTCATGATGATCATAAGAACTGCTTATGAGGTACGCTTCATTATTGATGTGAGAAATGTTGAATGGTTATGCTTCAGAATTGTTTTAGGGAAAATCAAAGGTTTTCCAAATTCATGCATCATATGTATCTTACATTCTCTCTTGACATCATAATGAAATGAAGGTTAAAAAGTTATATGGTGGTAAATTGTCTATGAGTCCGTGTAGTGAGTCGGGTTAAGTTGAGTTGTGTATTGTAATTGGTACCTACGCAGGGAGTCAAGGTGTTCAATTGCTTTGTCTGTGCATATCGCCAGACAAATGTGGGAAAATATTTTTGGGTGTTCACGTGCCCATCGTTTCTAGAGCTGAAAAATGTGGAAAAACATGGTTTTGGGTGTCCATGTCCCCGCTGTTTATGGAGCTGGCAAATGTGGAAGGGAAAACGTTTTTGGGTGCCCATCGCCCCACCGTTTTTAGAGTCGGCAAATGTGTAACTATTTTCTGTATACAAAACTATAATTATATGTATGTGTTTTGATTTTCGACTCTTGGGATGCTATAGTAAGTTTACCACCTAAAGTGAATGTGAAAGGATGGAACTAAGTTCATGCATCGCATCTTTCTTCTACATATCTATACATTTGTACCCACTTTCATTTCAATAATTTCAAATGTTGCATTGCATGATTATAAGTTTTTCAATTGGCTATATAACTGGTTAAAGTCATCACCTACTGAGCTTGTGCTCACCCCCAAAACTAACAATTTTCAAGAAATGAAGGTGAAGTGCCCACCAAGTGACTGTTCTAATACGAAGGAACCTTTTTGGGAGTTTGATGGCTTGTTTTTTTTTCATATTTTGTTGCATCTGGTTTTGCAAGGGTTGTAATTATATGTGTTATTACATTTTAGAGATGTACTTTTGTAAGGAGTTCATTAGGATGCAATTGTTGTAGACGTTTCTGGCCTTTTGAACTGTTTCGCTTTATCTGGATTGTAATGGAACAATATTGTAAATGTTGACGAATAGTTCGAAGGGATAGAAATATAATGAATGTTATCTACTTATTAATATTTCTTCTTTTATTTGTATGGGTTGTATGGTAGTAATGCCTAGTGGACAGGGTTGGGAAAGGTTCTTCCAGAGTGTTATAGATTGGTATCAGAGTTAACCGGGTTTAATACATGGAACTCGTTTGAAGCAGATTTACCGCATAGGGCTATTGTGTTAGTGGGGACTTTAATTTGTCTTGTGTGTCTTATTTGTGTATGTGATGATGAGGGTATGGAGTTAAGCTTTTCGGATATGACTTGCACCTATTGCAATCATTGAAATACTTTTGGAAAGGCACTTGATCAAATGCTTTTTTCCACTAGAAAATCTTTGAGTGCTATGGGACTAGTCAGAGTCTTGGGAGAGTAACTTGTGTGTGCTCTATGTGTTTATATGACTGCGTGGTGTGTTTTACGTAGTATAGGCATTTGCATAGGCGTATGTCTAATTCTTGTGTGACATGTAAGTTGGTTAGTGATGCATAGGCCTTGAGTTTGTTCATTCTCTCCTTATCTTTATATGTCAAGATGAGGAAGAGGTAGAGATAAGCCTATAGAGGTCGCTGGGAGATGCCGACACAACAAGATCTCCCTTTCTAAGAAGAAATGGTGGGGAAAAATAATGCAATCATTCCGCTAGCCCAAGATGTAATGGGGGGCATCAGCCCGGGAGATGGCAGGGGCTCATCGTGCGTCCATGGAGATACTCTCAGTCGAGCAAGCAGCGTTAACAATTGAAGGGGAAACCGAGTCTCCTTCTTGAAGAAGGAATTTTTCTATTCTAACCCCACCGAATTTATTGGTGGGCCTGACCCGATAAAGACAGACGAGTGGTCGAAGCAAATTATTAATTCATTTGAAATTTTGGACATCTGAGATGGGGAGCTTTGGTTGGCATTGGCGATGTACCAGTTAAAAGGGAAAGCTAGTCAATGGTGGAAGTCTGTTAAGCACAGAGTGGAACACACTTGGGATGCATTCACTCATGCCTTCTAAGATAAGTTCTTGCCTCCCATGGCAAGGGAATGGATGAGGAAACAATTTGAAGACTTGAGACAATTAGACACACCGGTGGCAGAATTTGAGGCCACATTCACTAGTTTAGCCCGTTTTGCACCTGAGCATGTAGTGACCATGGAACATCAGTGTATGGAATTTGAGAAGAGATTGAGGCCCAAAATTTTGGTAAAGGTGATTATTAATGTGTATCAGGAATATGATCAATTGGTGGAGGCTGCAGCCCATGTACAGATTATGCTAGAGACCAAAGAAGCAAGGCAAAAACACATGAGCCAAGTTACACCAAATCTAGGGGTGATACAGGGTCTTCCAAGAGATCCAGGGGTTCTTTTTCTTCATCCTCTTAGTCCACACCCCAACAAGCCAAATCATCAAGGTCCATTTATATGAGAAGTTCGGGGAGCTGTGAGTCTCTATCGTGTTACCTGTTTCTAATGTGGTCAGCAAGGTCACAAGGCATTAGACAGCAAACAAAATCCTAGTCATCAACAACCAACTTGTTCTCAAAGTCAAGCCCAAGGAAGGGGCCAATTGTGTGTTACCATTGCGGGTAATCGGGTCATACAAAAGAAATCTTGTCCACAGTTGGTTGGAGTGGGGAGTACTTCGGGGGTCTTGAAATTTTAAGGGTTATCAAGCAAGTCAGGGTCAGAGGCAAAACTATCAGTTAGTTCAGTCAGGACAAATATCAAGGGTAGTGCAAAGAGCCACATCAGCACAGTCAACACAACCAGCTAATACTTCGAGAGGTGATTGGGGTGATCAAAGACCCTAAGGACGAGTCTATGTTGTTACTACTCCAAAATAGGCATTCGGCCCATCGGTGATGAGAGGTACCTATCTTGTTTATAACACATGGGCCAACATATTGATAGATACCGGGGCATCGCATTCATTCATTGCATCTGAATTTGTATCTATGTTGGGCCTAAAGGTAGAATGATTAGAATCTTCACTTATGGTTGAGTCACCACTTGGGGGTCAAACCGTTTTGGATCGGGGGTGTCGTGGGTGTGTAATCGAGGTAGCTGAACGTCAACTCCCTTTAAATCTTGTATTGTTAGAAATGTCGAGCTTTGATGTTATTCTTGGTATGGACTGCTTGTCCTTTTATCATGCTATTATAGATTGCTACCGTGGAAGGGTTACGATATGTACCGCAAGAGGAGACTATTTTTATTTTCTAGGAGATAGAACAAATAAAGGGTTGTCACCATTGTATGACCCACAAACTCGGGGCAAACTTAGTTTTCCTCTTGCAGCCATCTTAGACGATGAGAGTGACATGATTCGGGGGATGTTTCCTAAGGTAGTTTGCGAGTATTTAGATGTTTTTTTCCCGAGGAACTCACTGAGTTACCGTCTCATTGTGAGGTAGAATTTTCTATAGACTTAGTGCCGGGAACAACACCTATCTCAATGTCACCATGTAGATTTGTCCCAACAGAACTACTTGTCCTAAAGGAGCAGTTACAAAAATTGTTAGACAAGGGTTTTATATGCCCTAACACCTCGCCATGGGAAGCACCGGCCCTCTTTGCTGAGAAGAAAGATGGTTATTTATGGTTATGCATCGATTATAGTAAGCTCAATAGGGTCATAATCAAGAACAAATACCCTTTACCGCAGATAGATGATATTTTCAACCAATTTAAGGGTTCTCGGTGTTTCTCAAAGATAGATTTTATGATTGTGAAGGAGGAGGACATTCCTAAGATGGCCTTCCATATCCAATATGGCCACTATAAGTTTCTTGTGATGCCATTTGGCTTGACCAATGCCCCTGCTACCTTCATAGACTTAATGAATCGAGTCTTCTGAGATTATCTTGATAAGTTCGTGGTAGTTTTTGTAGACGATATTCTTATTTATTTGCCTTCTGAATAGGATCACGAGAAACACCTTCACATTATCTTACAACTCCTTAGAGAACATCGGTTGTATGCCAAATATGAAAAATGTGAGTTTTGGCTCTCGAAAGTGAAATTTTTAGGTCATGTGGTCTTAAAGGAGGGAGTTACAATAGATTCTTCCAAAATTGAAGCAATGCAAAAGTGGGAACGACCTAGAAATGTTTTTGAAATTCGTAACTTCTTGGGTCTTGCTGGGTATTATAGGCATTTTGTAAAGGATTTTTTCACTTTAGTGGTGCCTTTGACCAAATTAACCAGAAAAGGGGTGAAGTTTGTCTAGAATGATGCATGTGAGAAATCTTTTCTGGAGTTAAAAGAAAGATTAACCACTGCACCTATCTTGATTATCCCAGAAAGATGAAGGGTTTATACTGTTTATCGTGATGCTTTTAGAGAGGGGTTGGGATGCATTTTGATGCAAGAAGGCAAAGTTGTAACTTACGGTTCTCGTCAACTGAAAACTCATGAAAGGAATTACCCTACTCATGATCTTGAGTTGGCCACAGTCATCTTCGCCTTGAAACTTTGGAGACACTATCTTTATGGAGAGAAATTTGATGTGTTTTCTGATCATAAGAGCATTAAATATTTGTTTTCTCAAAAAGATCTAAACTTGCGTTAGAGGAGGTGTATGGAGTATATGGAGGACAACGATTTTGAATTGCACTACCACCCGAAAAAAGAAAACGTAGTTGCTGATGGCTTGAGCAAAAGGTCTATGAGTGCGATTGCTAGCCTTGTTATAAGGGAGTGGAAGATGTTAGATGACCTAAACGAGTTTGATGTACGACTTGGTGAACCACCTAGTCAAGCTACCTTGTTTTCAATTTTAGCCCAGCCAACATTGATTACCTGAGTCTTGGAAGCACAACAAGATGACCTAGAAGTGGAGGCTATTAGAGAGAAAATCATGCAATGAAAAGAGGAAAAGGGATTAAGGGTGCATTATGACTCAAGTATTTGGTATGTAGATCGTTTATTTGTTCCACAATCTTGTAGAGATGACATATTACAAGACTTCCATCACTCCCGCTTTGTTGTTCATCCTGGAGGTACAAAAATGTATCGTGACTTGAGCCAATAAAAAGAGGAAAAAGGATTAAGGGTGCATTATGACTCAAGTATTTGGTATGTAGATCGTTTATTTATTCCACAATCTTATAGAGATGACATATTACGAGGCTTCCATCACTCCCGCTTTGTTGTTCATCCTGGAGGTACAAAAATGTATCGTGACTTGAGACGTCAGTTTTGGTGAAGAGGCATGAAGAAAGATGTGGCCCAATTTGTGTCAAAATGTCTAACTTGTCAGCAAGTCAAGGCGGAACATCAAAGGCCAGTCGGGTTATTGCAACCCTTACCTGTAGCAGAATGGAAATGGGAACACATCACGATGGACTTTGTTTCGGGTCTCCAAAGAACTCAAAAAAGTAATGACGCTGTTTGGGTTGTATTGGATTGACTAACAAAGTTGGCACATTTTCTTGCAATGTGCATGGGTGACTCAGTTGACTATCTAGTAGAATTGTATGTCAAGGAGATTGTTCAGCTTCATGGGGTGCCGGTGAGCATTGTCTCAGATAGATATCATCGCTTTAACGTATGATTATGGAAAAATTTACAAACTGTCACGGGAACTCAATTGACCTTTAGCACTGCTTACCATCCTCAAACTGACGGTTAGTCTGAGTGTACAATTCAAATCTTAGAAGACATGTTGAGGGCCTGTGTACTAGACTTCAAAGGGTCATGGGAAAAATATTTACCATTAGCTAAGTTTGCCTAGGACAACAACTTTCAAGTTAGTATTGGGATGGCACATTTTGAGGCTTTGTATGGGCGTTCATGTAGATCCCCTGTGTGTTGGACTGAAGTAGGAGATTCACTTATGCTTGGCCCGGAATGGGTTCGTGAGACTACAGAAAAGATAGCTCTCAGTCGAAGGAGGTTAATCACAGTGCAAAGCCGTCAAAAGAGCTACACAGATCGAAGGAGACGACCTTTATCTTTTGAAGTAGGTGACCATGTATTTTTGAAGATATCTCGTAGGACAGGTTTAATGAGGTTTGGCTGAAGCAGAAAGTTATCGCCCAGATTCATCGATCCTTTTAATATCATTGAACGTGTGAAAGAGGTTGTCTACCGCCTTGCCTTACCTCCGCAATTATCCGGGATACACGACATGTTCCATATCTCAATGCTCCGCAAATATGAGCTAGATCCTTATCATGTTCTAGATTGGAAGAACTTAGAGGTGGATGAGAATGCTTCTTATGAGGAAAAACCCATAAAGATCCTAGACTCATGAGAGTAGGTATTAAGGGGCAAAACTATTCCTTTAGTTAAAGTACTATGGCACCATCACAGAGTAGAAGAAGCCACTTGGGAAACAGAAGTGGAACTCCGAGAGAAATACCCTAAGTTGTTTAGAGATGTGTAATCTTATTGACTTTGTGATGTTAACGTTTGTAATATAGCCTAAAGAATGTGAATAAACTTTTGGTAGGTATATGTGTTGTAATGAAGAGAAGTTCACTTGTTTTAGCTATTTATACTTCGAATTATGGTGTGTGATGATAATATGATGATTAGAGGTATTACAAGAGTAGTAATTGTCGTCTTGGGAATTGTTAGAGTTGCTTTTAACAAGGATTACCGAAATTTCGGGGGCGAAATTCTTTAAAGAGGGTAGGCTGTGACACCTGGGTTTTTCGGATCTCTCGAGCGTAGATCTTCAGGTCACAGTAGTTGGCAGTTTTGTAGGCCAATCGCTCGAGCGAAGAAGTTGTCGTTCGAGCATAGAATGTTTGCTCCAGTAATTTCACTGTAGCTTTGCAAAACTTCAGGGACCTTTCATTTTTCGCTCGAGCGTAGGATGTGTCGCTTGAGCGACACTGTTCGCTCGAGTGAAAGAAGTTGCGCTCGAGCGGTTAGTCAGGACAGTAGATTTTAAAAGTCGATCGTCATTCATTTTATTTCAACTTTTCACACTCTTTCTCTCTAACGCCATTTTCCTAAAAACCCCAATCTATAAACCCTAGATTTCTCTAACTTCAACCCAAGATTCCCTTAAAATCATCCAAGAAAAGTTGAAAGGAAGTCTAGATCAACACTTCTACCGATTATTTCGTTGGATCATCAAAGTTTCGAGTGTGATTCACAACCCCAGCTTCCACATTCGAGGTAGGGGTGTCTTTAACTTGCTATATCTCCAATTTGAACTACTTATGTGGTAATTTTCATTAGCTATTCATGTGTATGTGTGTATATATATATATATGTATATGTGTAGATTGTGTTGTTAGTAAGTGATTTGGGAAAATGTGAGTAATACTCTATGGTTATGGATGAAATTATGTTTATTGTTGAAGATTATTGTAAGTGATTATGAGAGTTGATCTCCAATTTATATTTTAGAGAGAAACCCCAAATTTTCCATAACCCTAATTTTGAGACGCATTCAACAAAGAGGGGTGGTTTTGCTCAATTGGTTTCAAAAACATGAAATTGAAAGCATAGTATCCCTCTCGACTTGAGGTCCGATCTCCTTAGCTTTCAAACCTTGATTCAGAATGTTCAGTAATCAACCAAAGTATAAGGCTTGCATAGCCGGAATAGAGGCAGTCCTTGAACTAGGGGCAATAAGGTCGGATGTGATTCAAATTGGAAACTGCCCTTGAACTAGGGGAAATAAGTTCGAATGTGATTTAGATTGGAAGCAGCCCTTGAACTAGGGGCAACAAGGTTGGATGTGATCAAAAATTTAAAACTGGATCATTTCTCAAGCTAATGAAGACCGAAAAATAAGTCAAATCCCGAAATCTGAGGGAATGAGTTTTATTACTAAAGGATAGTCTAGTTTCTATCCATGACACTAGGGGCAAATTCAAACCCAATTAGCCTAGTCCCTACATCATCATATCTATCAAGTCAAGTTTAGCAGTCATTCTTATAGATTTAGATGGCCTAAAGATCTCACAACCAATCAACATGGGCAAGCTAAAACGAAAGTATCATCCTTGAGAGGCTTGCTGGGCTGAAAACCCGAAAGGGCAACCTAGGCAAAAGTTAGAGCAGAAAAACAAAAAATAGAAAGTGAAAAAAAAATGAAAAAAAAAATGAAAAGCTAGCAAAGTTGAAAATTTGAAAGGGCGGCTTTGGCAAAAGTTATAACACAAAAGGAGAGTGTCAATACCCGAGTGAACCTTAGCTAGAACCACATATGGCCTGATTCCTATCTTTGGGATACGTAGGCAGCTTCATCTTGAAGCTCGACTCTAATCATTTTTCAACTCACTCATCTCGTCTATATTTGATTGGTGTATCTTTATTCAACTCAACTATCCATATTTGAGTGACTCGTCCCCATTTGATTCAATTGTCCTATTTCTCCTTCATGACGAATTCAGTTACAAGACAAATTCAGTTGTACATCTCAAGCATTTCATGTTGATCGAGTAGTGGTCATTTGCAAAAATAGATTTGTAGGACTTTTAATGTTGATTGATTTTCTCAAAAATTATTCCATTTTTGCAAAACTTAGACCATTCTTTGGACCAAAAAGAGAATTTTCAGTGCTAATAATTTGGCTTATATGATTTCCAGTTAGAAAATGGAAGAAGTGTGCTAATTACCTCTCATGTTGATCAAAATCACTTTAGCAGAAAGAAAAAAGAAAAAAGAAAAAAAAGAAAGTCAAAGCAATGAACTCGAGGCATAGTCGAGTCAGGAGTTTTGTCTTCTCCCCGCGCTCTCGAGTCGCATGTTCATATATCTGCTGGCTGGTTAACCATTCAGTCGGCCATCCAGATTTTAGTTGACTCCAGGTGTGTTTCTTGTTTGTGTCAGCCGGTCGGTCACTCAATCTGCTTGTAGGCCAATCTATGAACCCAAATTCTTTTGTTTGGATTGTTTTTGCTTTGTTCTTCTTCCATTGAGTCATTATTTGATTTCTGATCAAGTAAGGGCTCAATATCCAATTCAGAATTCATTGAAACTTGATCATTCTCAAATTCAAATTCAATAAAATATTTTCAAACTCAATTGCAAAGCCATTCACGCCGTGATGTGCAAAAAATGAAATTTTTTTCATTCAATTCTAGGGTGAACCCCCCCTCCTACGATTACAACATTACAAAAAGAGGAAGGAATTTCGACACAAAAAAAAAAAAATTCTGAAGCATTGGTGCTCCTTCCTAAGGGGAAAAAAAAAAAGAAAAAGGGACAAACTTCTCAGATTCTGGCAGTGGCCCAATGGTGACGGATGCATGCCGACTTTCCTTGCTGATACCTTCTTTGCTCGATTCTCCCACTGATCACTTATTCTTGCCTTCATTTTGGGAGGCTCTTGAAGACCCTGCCTCGGTGTCTACAAAACCGCCGAAAGAGATGATCCCTCACTGGCCATCAAAGGTAGTTCCATAACGAGCAACGATGGTCACCTGCCGTTTCAACTCCTTGATTTGTTTCTTCAATCCGCTAACTTTTCCTTTAGAATCTTTGTACATACGTTTAAGTAAAGAAAGTTATGCATTCAATTGATGCACCCCATTCGTCCCACGCTCCAGGCGATGGGACAGATTAGAGACTGCAGTCACGGTCTCCACGCATGCTTTCAACGTGAAAGAATTGGCCTCAATGTTAGACTGAGCAGCCGTCAGTTGCTCGAATGGCATTGTAGGGAAGCTGAAAATAGGGAAAGGAAGAGGGGCACGTGGTTGAGGCGAGGAATCAGAATCAGTGAACTCTATTGTAGACTCATTGAGGCCTGGAAAAAGAGAAAGAGAATGGTGAGAGGCCATGTCAGACGAGGGGGATGCAAAAGAGGGGTTGCAGAGCAGGTTTTGCATCCTTTTGTCTCTGTTTAGCTCTCTACTCTGCCTCCCCTGCAGAACTGAGATTAAGGAAGAGGATGAAGCCAAAGAAGAAGACAAAGAGGGAGGAAGGCCGAGACGACCATTGACAATCGGGGCATGATTGGATAGCCTGTCAGTCAGGCGCCGCGATTGTTGAAATCGCGCGCCAGACACAACGTTCGAAGAAGATAAAGAAAGAGAGAGAGAGAGAGAGAGAGAGACAAAAACAGGAGAGGAGAGAGAGAGATGTATATATGTATATGTATATGTATATGTATGTATGTATGTGTATGTATATATTATGTATGTATATGTATGTGTACATTTAACTTTATATATTTTGTCTGTATATGTATATGTGTGTATCCATATATGTATATAGTTTGCCTGTGTGTATACGTATATGTATGTAATATGTATTTTGCATATCATCGCATCCCACCTTTGCTCCTTTCACGTGAAACATGTTAGGATTTGACGTTTACCTGGTTAAAACCTCCCCCCTCTCCGTATGAGATACGGTCAGATATGCCTGTTGGTTACACCACTTTTTCACCTTTCATGTGAGACGTGATAGGATTTGACAGTTACCTGGTTAAAACCTTCCCCCTCTTCGTATGAGGTACGGTTAGGTACGCCTATTGGTTACACCACCTTTTCACCTTTCATGTAAGACGTGTTAGGATTTGAAGTTTACCTGGTTAAAACCTCCCCCCTCTTCATGTGAGATACGGTTAGATACGTCTGTTGGTTACACCACCTTTCTTCCTTTCATGTGAAACGAGTTAGGATTTGATGTTTACCTGGTTAAAACCTTCCCTCTTTAGGTACGCTTGTTGGTTATACCACCTTTGTTCCTTTCACATGAAACGTGTTAGGATTTGATGTTTACCTAGTTAAAACCTTCTCCCCTCTTCAGATGAGATACGGTTAGGTACGCCTGTTGGTTACACCACATTTTCTTCTTTCACATGAAATGTGTTAGGATGTGACGTTTACCCGGTTAAAATATTTCCCCTCCCATAGGAAATACGATTAGGTACGTCTGCTGGTTATACCACCTTTTATTCTCTCGCGTGAGACGCGTTTGGATTTGTTCATTATTTCTCCTCTCGCGTCAGACGCGTTTGGATTTGTTCATTATTTCTCCTCTCGCGTCAGACGCGTTTGGATTCGTTCACTATTTCTCCTCTCGCGTGAGACGCATTTAGATCTCAAGTTCACCTTTCTCCTCTCGCGTGAGATGCATTTGGATTTGTTCACCATTTCCTCCTTTCGCATGAGACGCGTTAGGTTGTTGGTTCACTTGGTTAAAAACATTAGGTGCACCTGGTGTTCACACCATTTTTTCTCCTTTCGCGTGAGACGCGTTAGGTTGTTGATTTACTTAGTTAAAAACATTAAGTGTGCCTGATGTTCACACCATCTTTCCTCTTTTCACGTGAGACGCATTAGGTTGTTGATTTACTCAGTTAAAAACATTAGGTGCACCTGGTGTTCACACCATCTTTCCTCCTTTCGCGTGAGACGTGTTAGGTTGTTGATTTACTCGGTTAAAAACATTAGGTGCGCCTGGTGTTCACACCATCTTTCCTCCTCTCACATGAGACGTGTTTGGATTTCAAGTTCATCATTTGTGTTGTGGCACATTTGCATGCAATGCACCCCTCTTTCATTTGTGCGGTATGCATATTTGTATGTGATGCACCCCCCTTCTTTCATTTGTGTGGTATGCACATTTGTATGCGATGCACCCGTCTTTCATTTGTGCAGTATGCACATTTGTATGTGATGCACCCCCTTCTTTCATTTGTGCGGTATGCACATTTGTATGCAATGCACCTCACTCTTTCATTTGTGCGGCATGCACATTTGTATGTGATGCACCCCCTACTTTCATTTGTGCGGTATGCACATTTGTATGCGATGCACCCCCTACTTTCATTTGTGCTGTATGCACATTTGTATGCGATGCACCCCTTACTTCATTTGTGCGGTATGCACCCCCTTCTTTCATTTGTGCTGTATGCACATTTGTATGCGATGCACCCTATTTTATTTCATATCATTTGCATGAGGCTTGCCTCACTATACATTACATCTTGCATTGTACACATCATGCATTTCCAAAATAAAAGAACAAAAAGAAAATATCGACTTTCACTTGTATTAGTATATCATTTGCATAGTTACATGTTGCATCACTTGGCTATAATCTATTCACATCACCATTTGACACAGTTTATGCCGGCTCCCACTTTTTGAGTTGTAAAAACCACTCGTTCGTACTGGCTCTTTTTCAAGATGATGAAACTATCCCTTTCTCGGGTTGGTAGTCTAAACCATTATTGGTTAATACCTCCATTTTCTTGGGTTGTTGGTTAAAACTATCCCTTGGTTAATACCTTCCTCGTTTTGGGACCATCGGTTGCATTTCGTTCTTTTACGTGGGTGTATTCGGTTTGTATCCCTTGCTATGCTTCATATTACTTGTTGTATTGCATTAGTCATGCACTTTTTCAAAAAAAGACCAAAAAAAAAAAAGAGTTCAATTTTCAATTGCATATCATTTGCATTCTGCCCCTGAACTACACCGATTTGATTCCTTGCAAAAGGATATGTAGGCAACCTTCGGGTTTAACCAATTCCATTTGCATTTTGTTTGTTTGCTCAAGTCTTACGGCTTTGTCAAAAAGGCCGTCTTTGGGTTTTGGCATTCACTCACGTCAAGAAACGACTTTGAACTCTGTCAAAGAAGGACAACTGTAGACATCCCATTTTGACAGGTCCTAAGACTTGGGCGCTTTCTTTTGATTACCCGATGATGAAAACAAGAATATGCTATCTCACAAAATTCTCAGTGAAAAGATGGAATCTTAACCTCACACGTATTTTTGCCAAATTACTTTAAGATCAATTCTCTATTTTCTTTTACCTTTTTTTATGTCATATTATATTATATATATATATATATAGTGTTATATTATTATATATAATATTTTATTTATTCGATGACGTGGTTGCACCCACGCACCATACTTTTGTACACACACACACACACACACACATATATATATATATATATATAAATATATATATTAAATATTAAATATTTTATATGTTATTATATTATATAAAGTTACTATTCCTCCTTTGAAATTCCCCAACATTTCCCCATTTGCTTTTTTGTTTTCTTTTGCTTTAGACCTGCTTTGGTCAAATTCTGTTACATATTTGGCCTGCTAAAATTTATTTTATCAGTCCATTTATTTTGTTATTTTATAATTTAAATGTTTTTGTGTGTTTTTACATATTTTTTTGAATATTTGTACATATATTTATGCTAATTATACATTTTATATATTATAAAGTCACTATGCACCTTTTGAAAAATTTCTCTCCTCCATCGTTTAATGTTTTGTTTGTTTGTGTGTTTTTATTGCCTATAAAAGAGGCAGATGTGCGAAGAAAAGAGAAGGCCATTTTTTTTTTTGGGGGGGGGGGGGAGAAGAGATAGAATCAGAGAGAAAAAAAAGAATTGGTGCGAGAGAGTTTGAGAGAAAAAAAGAATTAGAAAGAAACGAAAAGAAGGAAAATTAGTTTTTGAGAGAGAGAGAGAGAAAACAAACTATTTTCTTAGATATTTTATTTTTCTAAACCAAACTTTTATTTCTATACACCATTCAAAAACCAACCACTAAAGCTATAATTCCAAATTTGGACTGAGAATTGAGAACAAATTCCACAACCTTGAGGGCAATCAAAAGAAAGTTTGTGAATCAGAAAATTCATCATTTCCCCGAAAGGTGAATTTTCGCAGACTTTTATTTAATTTAAAATATGGTATAACTTGTTTAAATACTCCATTTATATCTTTTTATAACTGTTTTATTGCTTTAACGGGAAGGCTGCACCACCCACATATCTGTTGTAATTTACTATTTTGTTATATAATTATTTTATTGCTTTAACGGGAAAGCTGCACCACCCACATATCTGTCTATTTTGTTTATATAATTATTTTATTACTTTAATGGAAAGGTGTGGACTCGCCTTTTTCCGCGCCCCCCACCTTTCGGAAAAGGGTTTGAAAAGAAGGCCTCACAGTTAGGACTTCCGCGGTTCTGAATCTAGTCTCACAAGTGCAATGTGAAACTGATAAACAACAAAGAGTCTAATCCGGCAAATCTTTTCAAAAAATCGATTTTAAATCAAATAATGCCAAAATCGAACTACTTTTCCAGATTACAGAGTTGCCACCTAAATATTTTATTTTTGAGAAAATTTAGGAAACCCTGACTCGTGTCGAAGGCCACGTGTCCGTCATCACCAAAGTTGCCTCGGCTCGGGAATTTAGGTATGAGGGGGGAAGGCCATGAATTGAGCACCCTCGCCCGCCCGATCAAAGGATTAGCCTCTACTAATCATGATACGTTCTTTTATAAACCTTATGTGTTCTTATTCCGATTATTAATCTAACTTTACTATGCAACGCACACAAGCAAGTATAGACTAGTCGCGAGAATTGGAACACTTCAAGTCATGTTTGTTTTGCGAAAATGGTGTGAATTTGCCACCCTCAAGTGGGCATAAACGATACGGATTTGCCACCTCAAGTGGGCTTAAAACATGATTTTGCCACAACAAAGTGGGCTTAAAACTCACATTAGTTGAATTGTTCCAATTCAAACAACAGGCCTTCATCTACAGGCATTCATGCAATTTAACATTTAAGCACATAGCCTCATGACAAGCATGCTAAGTATGACAACATGGCAATCGCACTCATGCAAGTATGCTAAAGCATAAAACTCACCGAGTACTCCAAGCTAGGAAAGAAAACAAAGTTAGAAAAATGCATGATTCCTAACTATGTTAAATGACTAATGCAACACATGCAATAATGCAACTAAACAGGCTTGGCTACTTAATCATGGTATTTGCAACACTTTGATAGCATGCTTTGAAACACGTATTCAAAGAAGATATTGAATTACAATGCAGTTTGAATGATGCACCGAGCCTCGGTGCATGCAAGACAAATGAATGGATGCAAACATGCGAGCATAAGATATGCTAATTGAAAATGTCTCTAATCTAACCATCGAAAGCAGTTAAATAAAAGGGAGAAAGACGTGGGGCTGGAAGACATGCACACACGCACACTTATTACAACATTATGCCCTTGCGAAGGAGGGTTTGAATGAATATGCTAACTAACTAGCTATCCTAATTAATCTAACTGTTACAACACTTGAAACTAATTAACTATTCTAGTTAACTAATTATTACAAACCGAATTAAGCTAATCAATTACAAAACAAACTAATTAACTAAACACTTTAACTAAATAATTGCAAAGCAAGTAAATTAGCTACCACTAATTAACTAAATAAAGCAGTTAAATGGCCTCGAGGGGCGAGGGATGCATTCATGCAGGCTTGGTTGGTTTCCTCCTGAAAATCCACCGCCTTGCCATCAGACACCTCTGTTTGCACTTGTTTGACCACTGAAAATTGTGCCAACTTCCAGAACACCTCTACTCCGCCTCAGGAACACACTTGTGCAAATTCTCAGTGGCCGGTCGGCCACCCCTTTCCTGGACTTCCCTTTTTGCTGCAACAGAGAGCAAACAGAGGCAAAACAGTGTATTCTCAAGGAGTGTATGTGCTGTTACCCTCCTTATCATTACACAAGCTCAAAGGAGTGTCACTATTGGCCCTCAAGCCATCAACCAAGCATTTTCCATGCATGATGGCTAAGGAACCAAGCTTGTACAAGCTTAATGAATGCAAAACAAGACTCAACAAAACCACTACCCTATCATGCATGATCAAGGGTGATGGTGACAAAGGAAAGTGGCAACTCCCATCACTTTGAGTATGAAACGTCCCATTTTCCTCGTGTTCGAATTAACGTCCAATTTGAACACATGCAATGTAACACAAAATATGCTTTATCTTGCCTCTTTTACTTGTTCATTTTTTATTTACTCATTTTAGCTTACCAATCCATTCTTTAATTGATTAGTCCAAAAGGTGAGCGTCCTCTAATTGAAAGTAGGCTTAAACCACAAGTGTCTTGAGCATGAAAGAGACCTCATGCCGTTGATAATAAACTCCTGAGGGAATTAAACTATTAAGCATGAATGTCTCCATTTCACACCCAAGCCAACAAGGGGGTTCAAAGCCACTTTCAAAATAAATGAAAGAGTGAAAAATAGAGGGAGATTGCAGAGATTTCAGTGCTGAAATGGAGTGCAAAAAGACACTAAACATGCAAGCAACTCATGCAATTCATGTTTAAAAGCCTAAAACATTAAGCTAGTGAAGCCTCTTTACATTACAACCACACAATACAAGCCTCAAAGGACCAAAGCAGCTCAAAACAGAGTTGAAACTAGTCAAAACAGTAGCAAAAACATGCTAAGATTAAGGTACAAAAAGCTAGAAAAACATGCTCACCTATTAAGCTATCTAGGCATGCAAACAAGACACAAGGAGGGGAGGCTACCCCCTCCAATTTTGGACTTCAAAACAAGGTTTTTGCCACTGAAATAACTCTGAATTTCAGTGGTTAAAAGGCCCAAAAAGTTTGATTTTAATATGCTAAAAGATGGTGCAAAAGTCTACACAATTAAGCAACAAGAAGGGTGGATCACCCCTTAGCACAAAATAGCCTCAAACCATCATGTTAAGTCTCAAAAATCAGAGTTTTTTGTGGTTGAAAACCAGCTCAAAAACAATACAAAAGGATGGAAAAATAAGTAGTCAAAGCTTGTATTCATCCCTCCATACACGTGCATGGAGATGCACTTCAGTGAACAACAGCTAGCACAGCTGGCAAACAAATATCTGAAAAAGGAGAAAAATGGTCGTCGGCCATCATTAGTGGCCGACTGGCCACCAATGTAGCTGACCGACCACCACTTATGGCCGAAAGGCACAAGTCATGGCCGATAGGCTGTAGGGCTGGCCGACAGGCCACCATCTCCTCCAGACTTGAAACAACAAGCTCTTGGTCCACAACCAAGCACAAAACAGATAGGTTTAGAGGCTCAAAGACAAGACGCTCGGCCAAGATCTTCAGGTGCTCAAAACGAACACGAGCATACAAGATCATCGAGTGTTCAAACGATGACATCCAAGTCTTGAGGACGGTCAAAAATGGGGTGTTTACAGTTGCCCCTCTTTGACAGAACTCGGAAGTCATGAAATGACGTGAGTGAATGTTAAAACCCAGAGATGACCTATTTTTGACAAGGCCAAAGACTTGGACAAACAGACGAGCAAAGCAAATAATGGTTTTAGTTTTGGGGCAAGATGCAAATGATATGCACGATGTAAAACATAACTTATGATCATGCAATGAGGCTGTAATGAAACATCTAGATGCAAGTGTTATGTAAAGAAATGCTATAGTAAACCCATACATGAGAAGAAATAAGTAAACACGCAACACGTGAGAAGCATGAGCCAAACTACACTTCATGCAGAAAGGATGCAGGTGATAAATTGGATAATAGATAGTGTAGTAGATGCAAAGGGTGACATACTCCAACCATGCTGGAATTGTGAGAGGAAGCAGAACAAATCCCAAACACGCTGAAATCGTGAGAGGAAAGGAACACTCAAACCATGCTGGAATCGTGGGAAGAGGTCCTAAGAAAAACCAATCAGGGGTTCCACGCGTCTTGAGATAAATTCCAAACACGCTGAAATCATGTGAGGAAAGGGATACTCTGATCACGCTGAAATCGTGATAAGAGGTCCAAAGAAAAACCAATCAGGAGCGCGTTCCCCGCAAGCTGAGATAAATTCCAAACATGATGAAATCGTGTGAGGAAAAAGAAATCACGCAGAAATCGTGAGAAGAGGTCCAAAGAAAACCAATTAGGAGTGCGTTCCACCCAACCTGAGATAAATTCCAAACATGCTGAAATCGTGTGAGGAAATTGACACTCTAATCATGCAGAAATCGTGAGAAGAGGTCCAAAGCAAACTAATTAGGAGCGTGTTCCACACAACCTGAGAAAGCCTCGGGGGACAACGATCCTAAACGCTACTCAGCGTAAAAGGATAAATGATACAAGATAACACAAGATGCAAATAAATGCAATAAGTGCGAAGATATGATACATGTTACAAGCAATGTAGTGCATGATATTTAGAGAAATGCAATTAACAAACAAAGCGGCGCTTGAAAAAGCACCTCATGGGGCGAGTGGCGATGAACCGCTCTACTCTGACAGGGATCTCCCCCTTGTGTTCTTTGAACTCTTACCTTTTATTCTTTGAACTCTTACCTTCAACTCACAATACAAAGGTCCTGAAAACACTGACAAGGAGCGACATCTACATGTAAAAGCCACGGATGCTGCTTTTCTTCCTGACCATATTCACAACTTTCCCTATTCTCCAATGGGGTGACAGACTAGGTTGGTTCAGTATCCAGAATTGAGGCACACACATGCTATCTCAATCTATGGGGCTGCCATGCAGATTTCAAGCCGAGGATACACTCTTGGGTATTCAAACCAGACTTTAGTCTCGAAAATTCCAAACCTTTGTGTTCTAGGCGTCGCCATTCGAACTCTAGTTTCCACCGTCGCAGTTGGTCTCCTAGGAACTTATTACAAACACAACCAGGATGCCTCTGGCAGGGAATGGTACTTAGGGAGAGCACTTCTGATCGCCATTTTGGCTTGAAGCAAGCTTGAGCTTGAGCTTGAGGTAGAGGTACACTCATACTTCAGAGCATTGACAAGGCCTAAGGAGGTACATCCGGAATGCAATCTCAGAAATCACTGAAGTTGAAACACACTAAGATGCTCCAAATTTTCCCTCTTTTCTTTCGCTTTGCAATCTGGAACCCATGTAGCTTCAGATAGGTCCTTGTTCGATTGTTCTCACTTGATCGAGGTTGAACCCTGTAGTTTATGAAAGAAAGAATCCTGTTTTGTACAAATGTGGAGAATGGCACAGCACTCTGAGCACAAAACGATTTATTTTTGAAATAAATTTGAGAAATGAGTTCTTAACCGGGTATTGAGCCTACGACCGACCACAGTCAAAATGACTCAACAAAGGAAAACAAAGGTAAAACAACCTAAACACATCTATTGACACTCGAAACGACTCAAAACGAGAATCGAGACAAACAAAAACAACAAACACAACACTCGAACACTCTGCTATCCATTGGTGGGAGACCTCTTGATTCACGAGGAGCCTGTTTCTCCGAATATTGTTTCCCACCCTTTCTCATTTCTGATTCTCACATCACTCTGGCACTTAATCTCTTTTTTTTGGTCTAGAAAGCATTTTCCTCACTTTTTCTCTCAACGCACATCTCTGTATTCTTTAATCTCTCTTATTTTTTTATCCCTTCCCTGGGTGGTTGATGGATAAGCAAGAAGTCGTGGGCTCTTGCCCTTGGTATTCTGCTAAATTCTCCTTCTTTCGCTCATAACTCATGAACTTTCCGCAGAGGGGTTGTGGTGCGACTGGAGCAAATCTGTAACTCACATCAGTTGGCGATGCCCCTGGCTTAGCTCGATCGAGGTGAGTTACAGCATGTCCCACCGGACAGGTATACAATTGATTGGTCTGACACATTATATTTTCTACGTCCTCATTTCAGGTCCGATGCCAATTTGAGTGTGATCGTCCGGATGAAGGAACCGAACATCCCGCTCCATTTCCAGTTTATGCTTCGCACTTGGCTTGATACCTCACTGCTTGGAGGATGTGAGAGCTTTTGGCCTTCTGTTGTTAGCTTCAGTTGTGCCCTTTCCGACAAGTATGGTGCCTTTTCTGGCAAGTATGTTGACAATGGAAAAAAAATAGAAAACCTGACTCAACTGTGCCCCTAGTTCATTATTTTGACCATTTTTTGTTTTTGGCTTCTGCTAAAATAATTTTGACCAACATGAGAGTTAGATTAACATGCTTATTCAATTTTCTGATTTGAAATCACGCAAGTCAATTTGTGAGCACTGAAAATTTTTCTTTTTTGGGTCCAAGAAATGGTCCAGTTTTAGAAAAATGAAATAATTTCTGAGCAAATTAGTCAACCTTATTAAAAATTTCCAAAACTATTTTTGCAAATGGCCATTGCTTAACCAACACGGAATCTACTCTCGAGATGCACAATCTCAAATCTGAACTTGGTTTGTCTAGCAGTTGAATCTTGTAACTGAATAGGACAACCGAATTTAAACAGAGACGAGCCAATTTGCACGTGGATAAGATAGCAGAGTTTGAACAAGAATAAACTAATCAACATGGATAAGTCAAACAGGCTAAAAATGATTGGGGCCGAACTTCAGGATGAAGATGCCTACGTATCCCATACATGAGAATCAGGCCGTACGTAGTTTCGGGCTAAGGTTCACTCAGGTGTTAACACTCTCCTTTTGCACTCTAACTTTTGCCAAAGCCACCCTTCCGGGTTTTCAACCTTGCAAGCTATGTTTTTCATTTCTTTTCATTTTTTTTCTTCTTTTTTTCTTTTTTTTCATTTTTTTTATTTCGATTTTTTTCATTTTTGTTCTTTTTCTTTTCTCTACTCTAACTTTTGCCTGGGTTGCCCTTTTGGGTTTTCGGCCCAGCGAGCCTCTCAAGGATAGAAAAGTTTAACTTGTCCATGTTGATCGATTTTGAGATCTCGAAGCCATCTGAATCTAGGAGAATGGCTGCTGTTCATTGATGATGTAGGAGTCCATCGGGTCTGAATTTCCCCTAGTGTTGTGGATAGGAACTCGATTGTCCTTTCAGCAATAAATTTATCTTCTCTTAGATTCTGGGATTTGGCTTTCTTGCCAGTCTTCATTAGCTTGAGAAATGACTCATCTTTGACTCTTCGAGCACATGTGACATTTTTGCCCCTAATTCAAGGGCTACTTCTGATCTAACTTTGCAAGCTTCCTTTGATGACATCTGGCCTTCTTGATTTGACCTTCTTGCCCCTAGTTCAAGGGTTGTTTTCGATCCGGCCATATAAGCCTCATGTTTTGGTTGATCATTGAACATTCTAAATCAAAGTTCAAGGTTTGAAGGCAAAAGAGGTTGAGTCTCGAGGCCGAGAGTGATTTTATGCTGCACAATCTCAAGATCAATTCCATACATGTCTTCGCAGGACCACACAAAACATTTTTTTGAAATCTTTTAAGAAAGCAACTAGTCGCTCGCACTGAAGACAATATAGAACCAATCGGAATCAAGCCAGGATCCTTTTCAATACTCACATTAACAAACATGATCGCATTCATGAAGGGCTTAGCATGCTTCTCTTTCTCTCAATTGATCAAATTTTTGCAAATCCCAAGGAATTCCTTCTTCTTTGTTTTCATCATAGTGTTAGAAAAGTTTTGAAAAACTTAGGTCAATGCAATGATTTCAAGGCACATAAAAGTAGGTGAAAATCTCTGTCGTTCAGATTTTCTGGCACAACTGGCTCAATGGTAGAAACAGACGCAAAAGAAAGAGTGAAAAAGACAAACACAAAACAAGATAGTGATGTCCGAGATAATACCCTCGAAATCACCTGACTCTAACACAACAAGACTGACTCGATACAATAAGACAGACTCAATACAACACAGCAAGACTGACCCAATACCCAAGTCAGAAAGTAAAATAAACAGCATTTGTAAATTGCTTAAAACAGTGCGTGCCATCCCTATATCTGGAGTAAACTGAGCGCCATCAGCAGGTGGTTCATCCCCCGATTACATAGTCTCATTATCCTCCCAAGTTCATTGATCCGGTGCCGATAGACTTTATAGGCCCTGGTGCAGCGATGACCTCGCTGTCAATCAGATCTTGTATTTCATGGCGAAGACGAAAACAATTGTCAGTGTCATGGCCGGTTTGTTGATGGAAGGCACAGTACTTGGCCAAATTATGCTTAGTTGGAAAGGGATCCAGGAGAGGCCGAGGCTCAAAGGATTTGAGATGGCCTTGTCTTATAAAGATTTGGAGAGCTTTAGACAAGGTCATGTAAAGCGAGGTAAAGACCCTCTGGCCTCGGGGTTGGTGCTTCGAGGTTTGTGGGCAAAGGGGTTGGTAGGTGCTGACTAGGTTTGATGATCTCTTCCGAGTGTAGGATTGGAGCTAAAAGGGGCGTTTCTAGTACGACATCCCTTTTCCTGGCTTGTCCCTTGATTCAGAATGCTCTCATCTTGAGTGGCAAAAGTGTCATCCACAGTCTTTGCAACAACTGCGAGCACTTGCTGTTTGTTTAGTCCTTCAGCCTTCAAAGCCTCAACAACCCACTGAAGATGTTAATAGGGACCAATACTTGCCCCTACCTTGTTCTTGCCATTTGCCTCCACTTTGCCAAAGGATTGGCTTTCTTCCAATGAAGCCTGTCCCAAGATTGGGGAGCCTTTTGGCGTGAAAATTTTGGCATATGATGTGGTAGTTGACGGAGCCAATATCCCAAAGGCTAGATTCTACCACTGTTCTCTGAAGATCTTCGATCATGCTCATCAGCTCAGAAGTAGTGGGTTCACGGGTTTGAGATGATTGGGGTTCCAGTGTATCCATCATGCACAAGTCCGTATTTTCTGGAATGAACACCTTAAGCTTGGGTAAATGGGCTAGGGTGATATATATGCTAGGGTTATAGGTAGATGGCAGTGTATGGATTAAATTGAGGTGTTGAGGTAACAGGTTAGTGTTAGCCTGAGGTCCTTTTGGTGGAGCCATGATCTCTTCGTCAATAAGATCCTGAATCTTATGACGGAGGCGGATGCAACGGTTCGTATCATGACCGTGTTGTTGATGATAGGCACAGTATTTAGCTGGGTCATATCTTGGTGGAAGAGGATTTGGAAGGGGTTGAGGTTCTAGGTACCCTCTTTCTTGCAGAATTCTCAAAGCTTGAGAGAGACTCATGTAAAGAGGATGAAAATTTTGGGCTTGAGGCCCATTTGAAGTGGTTGGTTTTGGCCATTGAAGGGAGTGGTGACCGTGTTTACTTCTGAGCATTTCGTAGCTATGCTACCATCAGTAGTAGCATTGGAACTGCGAACAACATTCTTCTTCAAAGGCTCATTAGCTTCCACAGAGATCCCTTGTCTGATGGCATCCTCGATTTAAACCCCAATTTCATGAAGCTCTGGAAAGGTAAACAGAGGTAGAATGATCATCTTCTACAGCAACTCGCCATGCAAATTCCGACCAATCATCCTGATTTGATCTTTTTCAGAAGGCCTTGTAGTCATCGTCGAGGCCTTCGCTCTTCATCTCATCACGAACTCTGAGAAACCCTCTTTTAGCTCTTGTCGGGTGACTTCGAGATCACAAGTTGTGACCTCGATCTGTGTGTTGTAGGAGTATTGAGCAATAATGTAATAACTCGACCCTCGTATACGATTCTGATATATTTTCAGTCCCTATTCTGTGCATTTAAATGCTTAATGTAAAATGTCATGGGAAATTAAGCTTAAGTCATGGATCTTATAGGTTGAGGCCCATATCTGTTTGGTAAGAAAGGTATCTGTTACAAATATATTGTTTGGATCGGAATTGAGGGCCTTAGAGACTTGATAATCCGAAATTGATTTTATATTTGAAATTAGCATAATTTTTAAGTCATAATAAGCATTTCTGTGAAAATTGATGTAGGATGATTAAACTGATTAATTTTTGTCTTTATTCACGTTTATATAAATATCTATGTTCTTTGGACATTTGAGGGAAAAACCATCACACGAGAAGCTCTTGGGAGAGAGAGAGAGAACTAGAGAGGAAGAGGGTTTGAAAGGAAGTGCATCAAGAAGGAGATTAGAAAACAAAAAAAAATGAGAAGGTTCATAGAGATTCCAACTCAAGGTGTGTTTAATTTATTCTAATTGACCCTTTCTTTAAGTAAGTAAGAATCCTTTTATGTTTTGTAAATTGGAGATCAAGTGTGTGAGAGTATTGTCCTCTTAAGGAGTGATCTTAGTACTTGGTTGAACATAAATTGTGTTATATAGAAGCATGGTAAATTATTCATTGAATTTCATGTTGAAGTTATATTTTACTCTTTGTTTCTAATTGAACCCACATGGCAATGTTTATGTGGATAATGTTAAAAGAAGTTAGTTGTGATTGAATATGATTGTGAGCTCAAAATGAATAAGGATTAAAAGAGCTTGTGAGTATGTTTTTAGATGGTTTTGAGTCTAATTCTTGCATTATATTTACCTATTTTGAACCTTACTCCATGTGTATCAAGATAGATTTTGTGTGAATTTCGGACTGTGCAACACAGGAAATCGCCGCACGTACGGGGGTCATGGTCGTACATGCGGGAGTCATGGCAGCACGTGCAGGAAATGGCAAAATTTGAGACTTTAGCTACTGCCTAAAAAGCACGTGCGGGACCAACTACCGCACGTGCGAGGCTCACAGCCGCACGTGCGGCCCATGCTAAGAAATACGATTTGCTCCGTTTCGCATGCTTGACCCTCAGATATTTTTAGAATTTGTATTTTATGCCTACTGATGGTTGTAAAATTCATTTGAAGTGGAATGAATCAGGAACTAATTCAACAAAGAGAAATGAACTAATTTGCAAGTTATGAATGAGTGCAGGACACACTCCGGGAGGAACTAGCACGTCGTCACAACACTGTGAGTAGTAGTATTGTAATTGTACGTTTACTACCGTTAATAATTCTTATTATTAACACTCCGTTCCTTGCAAGTACTTACGATAACGTTTATGTTGTTTGGAAATCGGTAAGAACATTGAAAGATTCTGTGTACATCGGAATGACTCTGGAACTACTCTGCATTCTGGTTACGGTTAATAGTTAGCATTAATGTGCTACAACCTGTAAGTTACTCATGACTCCGTATAAGAATTACCTATGAATTATTAATACTGTGCAATTGATTGATGGGAAGGAATTGTGAATGTAAATATAGACTCCCATAATCTGGTTGATTCGACGCATGCTTTATGACATAAACATCTGCCTAGAATGGATTATCGAAATGAATAATCGGATAGAACCATGGGTTGCTTTATACGTCAATGAATCGAATATTAATAACCATGTTGCATGACCCATGTTATGGTGTGAATTGGTCCGTCCCCATGAATAGTCTTGTAAGGACACATGTGTTTCTGTAAACAACTATTATTAATGCTCTGTTGTACGTAGGACAACTGTGTCAATTTGTAAAATACGCTCTATTTACAGCTAATGATGGCCATTAGTATTCTGTTATCGCATGTCAATTATGTAACTATGTGAATGATTCAAAGAATGTGAATGAATGATGGAAAGGATGTGTATGCTTTCCCATGACTCTGGAACTCTGTAAGGTTCTAAAACTAGCCTGCTCTGATGATATCTGGGCCTATGGCCACTCTGTATTTTCTGGTATGAAACAAAATACTGTACAGAACTAAGTGCTACAATGTGAGTCACCTCTAGAATCCGTGCGAGACACCTCTTGAGTTCATACATTCTGATAAGGGCGGTATGCCTTTCTGATAAGGGCTCGATGCCATTCTGATAAGGGTTGTATGCCATTCTGATAAGGGCTTGATGCCATTCTGATAAGGGCTGTATGCTGTTCTGATAAAGGCTTAATGTCATTTTGATAAGGGCTTAATGCCGTTCTGTTTAAGGGCTCAATGCCAATCCGTTCAAGGGCTTAAAGCCATCATGTTTAAAGGTTGGGCCTAAGGTCGTTCTGATCTCTGCATTTACACGCACATTGATATGTATCATGTTTAAATTGAGCATCGAATTGTTTAAGTACTATTATTCACCGAGATTGTCTCACTCTGTTTTTTTTTTTTTTTTTGTCTGAATCTGTAGGTAATAAATCTGGAGGCCAGCCTTAACCCTCGATGCTCAACTCTCTTTTGTCAACCTCTGTGTATCCAGGCATTTGACTGAAGCCTGCCCATCTTAGTGGAGTTTTGCTACGTCTTGGCTTGTACTCTGATTGTCTTTAATATGTTAAGGCTTCTAATGTTTTTGTTGTCTGCCTAAATAGGGGCGGTGTTTGTATATGTGTACGTAAATATTTATCATCTGATGCACTGTTTGTGATCCTGGCATGATAGTGGTCGCTCAATGGATGTAAATATTTTTACTTTATGTTATTCTCTAATATTTAATGCTTCCGTTCAAGCCCCATATGTTATGTATGGCAGGTTAAGTGTCCATTTCTGAGTAAGTCATGCCCAAACTTTTAGGGGTGAGTTTGGGACGTGACAAATAAAGGCCTCATCCAGCTCTTCCCAGTTCTGTTTCACAGAGTCCTTTAATTTAGCATACCAGATTACGGCTATCCTAGACATGGTTCGGCCGAAGAGAGATAACTTCTAGGCTGGGGTCAAACCCTTTGGCCTCAGGATATCAGAAAATAGGTGGAGATGCACCATTGGGTCTCCAGAGCCATCGAAGCGGTCGGTATGCGGCATTTTAAACCACTCCGGTAGGGTAACTGCAGATTCAGTATACCCATCTTCTAAATCCAGGATAGAGTCCACTCCTTGTGCTCGTTTGAATAACTTCTCTAATTTATTAACCTTAAGTACAGTTGGGTCAACCTCAAATTCAAACATAGCTTCGGTTTGATAGATAGGAGCTTTAGAGGCCTGTTCTGGGATTGGCTTTGTCGGATTGCCCTGAGTCTCTGGGACATTAGAAGTATGGGCAGTGGCTCCGAGTGTCGGGTTACCCGTGTGAGGTGTATGAGATGCAGAAGCCACGGCTGGCTGTGACTATTATTGTTGTAGCCAGGTTATCACTTCGGCCTGACGAGCCGTGACTTCAGCCTGACGGACTGTGTCCTGTTGCAGTGCCTCGATTGTCTGTTGCAAGTGTTGTATCTGTTCTTCCACACTGGCTGGGGGATACTAAGCTATGGGAATGAGTGATTGATCTCGTGCTAAGCTGAATGCAGACAACTATTCCCAGATTAGACTAGACCTGGATGAACTGAGGTGTGACTGCTGTAAAAACTGTACTGGTGAATTTTGCATGAACCTCCTTCGTCTTGTAACCAGTGGGGGTGAGGTAAACACAGGTTGCTTCTGAACAATTTCTGACCTAACAACGTCTATCGACACAAGTCCAGAGTACCTGGGGGATATTGGAGCCTTCTGAAGCTATGGTTCCAAGACTACCTTACAAAAGAGAAAACAGACAACATCTCAGCCCAATTTCAATAGAACAGATATGAGCATAGCTGAATGACTATGCTCTCTACTAAGTTCAGCCCCAAAACAAATACCAACTTGGCAACTGATATGTACATCCCTGTACAGTTTCACTGTAAAGCACATACTAGTTAAGTGAGAGCCAAAACACTCCTATGATGCGGTAGGGTTACATTGTCCTAATTTCGTCAGGAACTAGGGATTCACTACGCAAACAAGCAGTTTCAAACAATTCCTGTATTCGGGTGAGCAACTTGTTCTAATTTCGAATAGTCTCTATGGCTTCCGATATGCAACTAGGTCGATTTGTCAAGTTCTCTAAATCCCCAGCAGAGTTGTTAGAAACTGTGAGCTTGCCTTTTTCCGCGCCTCCCGGCTTTCAGAAAAGGGTTTGAAAAGAAGGCCTCACAGTTGGGACTCCCGTGGTTCTGAATCTAGTCTCACAAATACAATGTGAAACTAATAAACAACAAAGAGTCCAATCCGGAAAATCTTTTTGGAAATCAATTTTAAATCAAATAATGCCAAAATCGGACTGCTTTGCCACATTACAGAGTCGCCACCTAAATATTTTATTTTTGGAAAAATTTAGGAAACCCTGACTCGTGCCGAAGGCCACGTGTCCGTCATCACCAAAGTTGTCTCGGCTCGGGAACTTAGGTACGAGGGGGGAAGGTCATGAATTGAACACCCCCGCTCGCCCGATCAAATGATCGGCCTCTGCTGATCATGATATGTTCTTTTATAAACCTTTTGTGTTCTTATTCCGATTATTAATCTAACTTTACTATACGACGCACACAAGCAAGTATAGACTAGTCGCGAGAATTGGAACACTTCAAGTCATGTTTGTTTTGTGAAAATGGTGTGAATTTGCCACCCTCAAGTGGGCTTAAAAGATGCGGATTTGCCACCTTAAGTGGGTTTAAAACATGATTTTGCCACAACAAAGTGGGCTTAAAACTCACATTAGTTGAATTATTCCAATTCAAACAACAGCCTTTCATCCACAGGCATTCATGCAATTTAACATTTAAGCACATAGCCTCATGGCAAGCATGCTAAGTATGGCAACATGGCAATCACACTCATGCAAGTATGCTAAAGCGTAAAACTCGCCGAGTACTCCAAGCTAGGAAAGAAACTGTAGACCGCCCGAACTCCACTCTGCGCGCGAGGGTGCGAATTGTAGTTCTTGGCTACTACAGTTTGGACTCCTGTCACGGTTCTGAATCTAATCTCACGAAGTGCAATGTAAGATTGATAAATCACCAAAGAGTCCAAATCTGACAAATCGTTTTGGAAAATCGATTTTTAATCAAGAAGTGCCAAACATGGACTGCTTTGCTAGATTTCAGAGTCGCTACCTAAATATTTTGTTTTGGGAAATTTAAGAAACCCTGACTCGTGCATAAGGCCACGTGTCAGTCATCACCAAAGTTGCCTCTGCTCGGGAACTTGGGTACGAGAGGGAAAGGTCCTGAAATGAGCACCCCCGCTCGCGCGATCAAAGATCGGCCTCTACTAACATGATATGTTGTTTTTGAAAACACATGTGTTCTTATTCCGGTTATTAATCTAACTTACTATGTGATACGTACAGCATACAAGTATAGACTAAATCACTCAATTTGGAACAAAACATCTCATGTTTGTTTTTGAAAAATGGTTTGAAGTTGCTACTAGCAAGTAGGCTAAAACGCGGATTTCCACCCTCAAGTGGGCTTAAGAAAACATGATGATTTGCCACTTCAAGAGTGCTTAAAACTCACATTTCGATGAATTGTTCCAATTCAAGTAATGAAGCCTTCATCCACAAGCATTCATGCAGTTATAGCAAATAAGTACATAGCCTCATGGCAAGCATGCTATCATTGCAGTCACTTACACACATGCAAGGTGCTAAAGCATAAACACTTACAGTGTACTCTGAGCCAAAACAAAAGCTAGTTAGTAATCGATGCATGATCTTAGCTATGTCAACAATGCCTAATGCAACACATGCAAAAATGCAACTAAGATAGGCTCGGCTATTCTAAGATGTCATGTGAATGCAACTTGATAACATGTATTCAAATAGGAATTGAAGATACAATGCAGTTTGAATGATGTGCCGAGCCCGGTGCATGCAATATGAATGAATGATGCACGCATGCAAAGCATAAGTATGCTAATTGACACATGGCCTAAACTAACCATCGAAAAGTGATAAGTAAAAGGGAGAAAGAAATGGGGTTAGAAGACATGCATCACACACACGCACGCTAATTACAACATTTGCCATCTCGGCAGAGGGTCCGAATAAATCAACTAACTAGCTACGCTAAGCTAATTAATTACAAACAACTAGCTATACTAAGCTAATTAGAATATTACAAAGATGAAATAAATTAGCTAAAATACATTAACTAATTAATTACAAAATCAGCAAATTAACTAGCTAAACAAAGCAGTTAAAATGGCCTCGAGGGGAGGGAGATATGCATGCTCGATTGCCTCGCTCGGAAATCCATTGCCGTGCCTCAAGATGCCTCTGTTTGCACACCTTCTGTACTTCTGAAAATTATGCCAACTTCCAAAATGTTTCTAACCCACCTTAGGAACATGCTGAGGGATAGTCGGCGAAAAGGGATGGCCATCGGCCAAAGTTAATGGACATCGGCTATTTTTGATAGTCAATCGACAGACTTGGGTGGCTGGTCGGCAGCTCTGATGGCCGGTCGGCCACTACTTCCTGCAATTTCTCCTTTTGCTGCAACAGAGCACAAACAGAGGCATGACAGTGTATTTACAAGGAAATGTGTGTGCAACCATACTCCTTATGTGATATCCCTGTTCCGCAATATGTTAATTGGTCCTTAATATGAGTATGGTTATGTGTTTAACATGATTTTGTGTGCCATTATGTGAAAATATGTGGTTTTGAATTTCTATCTGTTCACCGTAGGAATATCTGTTTGATTATCTACTTTGGGAATTAAATTGAAGGCCCTATCGGCCACCGAAACCAAAATTGATTACGCCATTGTGATTAGCGTAATTTTTAGAGCCTACGGTAAAATTTAATTGGATATTGATTCGAATCAGATTAAATTGATTTAATTAGTGAATTACTGCTCTATTATTATATATTAAAATAATATAACAAGAGGGGCTTTTATATGAGCACTACACACTCAATTTCTCTTCTTTAGCTTGACTTGGCTGATTATAAACTCTAAGGAAAAGGAGAGGGTCAGCTAGAGAGAGAGAGAGAGGGTGAAGGAAATTGGAGTTTTGGCCTCAAAGCTTGGTGATCTTGAAGGCACACTCAAGAATTTACCATAAATTGTAAGGATTAGGTTCCTAGATGAGTAATCACCCCTTGGTTCATAAGTTTGAACTTGTGATTTTGTGTATTCAAGCTAGTTGGGTGATCAAGAGTAAGAGTTAACATGATTTGAGTTGGTTTTGTTGATTTGGTAGTCTATGTGCACATGCATGTGAAGAATTGTTTTGAAATTGCATGTTTGAGCACAAAATGTATAATCCATGGGAGATTTTGATTAAAGCTCTTATTTTGACCTTCTCTTCATCATCTAAGTTGAGAATGAGAGTAATTTGCCACATGCATGTACAATTCACAAGGGTGTAAGTGTTGAATGCATGAAATTATTATGTTGGTAATGAATTTGGTGTAAATTGGGACATGCATGTGATTAATTTGTGAAATTGAGTTTCATAGTGTAGTGATTTGGTGTTTATACCATGTTAGTACATGTATATGTGATGTTTGAGCCAAAAGCATGCATCTAGAACCTTTGAATGTCGAATTGAAGCTCAAGAACATGTTCTGGATTTTCCAGAATTTTGATTCCCGCTCGAGTGGGGAAACTGTCGCTCGAGCGTGAAATTCGTGTTCCCAGAATTTTCTGCAAACATGGTGTCCGCTCGAGCGGGGAAGTTCACGCTCGAGCGGGGAGCCATGTAGAGAGGCCTTCCACTCGAGCGCCAGAGTTCGCGATCGAGCGTAAATTTGACATATCCAGTACTTTTGCAGGCCTCAAGGGTCCGCTCGAGCGGGGAAGTTCACGCTCGAGAGGGGACCCTGTTTTCTGAAATTTTGAAAAAACATTCTGTGTTTCATTTTCTGTTCTCTTTTATTTCCAAGTACTCTTAGGCATGCATTGAGCATTGTAATTGAGTTAAAGAGATAAGAATGAAGCCTAAAGAGGAAAATGTGAGTTTAGAACGGATTGAATTGTTTGTGACCCTTTTGTGTTCATGGAATGTGTAGGATCAAGCTCCAGAGCAAACCAACCAACTGATCACTGTGAGTAATATCTTAACAGAGATATCTGAAATATGTTGTTGTCCAATTGCTTACTTCTATGTAAGTTTTATAAGTTCATTGATTCGATTAGTGGACAATGTTTGTTATACCAAATGAGTAGGCCAGAGGCCAGTCTGATCTGAATAATAGAATGAATGGGCCAGAGGCCGTTTTGACATGAATGAATGGGCCAGAGGCCGTTTTGACATGAATGGATGGGCCAGAGGCCGTTTTGACATGAATGAATGGGCCGGAGGCCGTTTTGACATGAATGAATGGGCCGAAGGCCGTTTCAACATGAACGAATGAATAGACCAAAGGCCAGTTTGTCATCTGAATGGGCCAAAGGCCGTTTTGACACAAGTGAAAGTTTGAATGGGCCAAAGGCCAGTTTGTTTGGAACCGCAGTCACTTGACCTAAATTGTGTATATATGTTAAATAGAAATATGAATTGGGCCTAAGGCCGTTTGAAGCATGTTGTTCTACATATCGTCTGTATAGCTTCTTTAATTGATATTATTCACTGGGCTTTCGCTCACGCTCATTCATGTATTTGTAGGTGAGCCAAGAGAAGTCCAAACCCAGCCCCAGTGAAGTCTATGCGGAACAACAAAGGTTTTGGGAGAGTTAGCCCTTGTGTCTACGCACGAGACCCGTCTTCGCCCTTTTGTTATATATTTATATTTTGTCATGTTGGCGAAGACTTTGCATCTGTTGTATATAGTCGTGATGGGTTGACTTAGACTTATATTATCCTGTATGTTCAGAACCTTATGTAGTACATATTTTGTTGTGAGTTATTAATATGCATATGTATGGTTTGTTATGATGTACCATGTAAGCACAGCTCTATGGACAAAGTTTTAAATTGCTTCCGTTTGGCCCCCATTAACTCTGTTAAAATACGTTTGGTTTGGTTCAAGGCCGTAGGTAATCTCTTGATTACTGGCCGATTATGTCCTTAACCCACGGGGGCGGGTTCGGGTCATGACACCTTATCATGTCTCAAGCCCAAAGGAGTGTAGTGCTCGGCTCTCGAGCCATCAATCACGCATCTCAATGCACGATGGCCAAAGAGTCGAGCTTGCACAATTTCGATGAATGCATAAGTAACACATAGGACTCGATGAACCTCCACCTTATCATGCATGATCAAAGGTGTCGGTGACAAAGAAATGAGGCACGTTTGATCACTTCAAGTATGAAACGTCCCTTGTTTCTCGTGTTTGGATTAACGTCCGATCCAAACACATGCAATGCAACACAAACATGTTATCTTGGCATGTTTTACTTTGATTCATTTTGTTTACTTATTTTAGATTACCGAGAAGCCATTTAACCGGTTAAGTCCAAAAGTGAGAAGTCCTCTAATGGGAAAGATGGTCTAAACGACAAGCACCTTGAGCACGAAAGAAGTCTCATGCTTTTGGTTAGTAGAAACCCTCAAGAGAAGGCTAAAACCATTAGGCATGAGAGCCTCAATTTCATGCTCAAGCCAACAAGGGGCTCAAGACCACTTTCAAAGTGATGCAATAAATGAAACATGGCATACAATGGTATGCATTTCAGCACTGAAATGAGATGCTAAAGACCTTAAGGCATGCAAACAATGCAAGCATAACATGTTGAAGGTCAAAAACATCGAAGCTAGTGACAAGCATTGCACTAGAGGTATGTAATATCAAGCATAAATGGCTAAACCAGCTCTGGACATGGCTAAATCATGCTAAAACAGTGGGCTAGATATGTTGAAACTTAGGCACAAAAGGCAAAAAAATCATGCGCACATATTGGCTCGCAAGCAAGGCATAAAGCACTAACTCTTAAACACAATTGAAGAGTAATAAACATGAGAGTATGGCAAAGATATAAGCTCTGAAATACTATGCCAAATGATGCCAAGGCATGCAAACATCATAAGTATAGCATGATAGGGACCTCAAAACTCAAGACTAGTCAAGGCATTTGCACTGTAGCTATACAAAACATGAGTCATATGACCAAGGCAGCCCAAAATAGTCCTAAAGCATGTCAAAATAATGCTAAAACATGTATGGAGTATAGCCAAGACAAGCTAGAATGAAGGGCCAAAACACCAAGTATACTAGGCTAATGGGCCATATTGCACTACAAGTACATGAAGAATGCAAGAGATGACCAAACCAGCCAAAAACATAGTTATGTCAGGTCTAAAAAGTCACAAAAATGAGCCTAAACAAAGCCATAAAGAAGTAAAAACACATGCTCATTTGATTGGCCATCAACATTAGCAAGCAAGACAAGAGGAGAGAGGACCACCCTCTCCTATTTGGGCCCTCAAAACAGGGTTTTTACCACTGAAAACTCTCTGGATTTCAGTGGTTAAAAGGCCATGAAAAGTTGTTCTGAAAGGCCTTGGAAGATGGCTCAAAAGCTATACAAGCTAAGGAACAAAAGGGAGAGACAACCCCCTAACACAATAGGCCTAAACCATCATTTTTAGGACTGAAAAATAGAGTTTTCTTTAGTTCAAAACCAAGCCAAAAACAATTTGCAAAGGTAGTAAAACAAGCATGCAAAACAAAGCTTTAAAGGTACAAGTGCTTACCCTTAAAGCCAAATAGCAAAACAGCAAGATTTCTGAGTTAAAACCAAGCTTTAGCAGCCCAAAACAAGTTCCAAGGGACCTCAGCCCAATGGTGATCAAGTCTTCTTAAGGGTTGATAGGTTGAAGATGGATGTATGCAAGCCTTCAAGCACAAAATCCTTAGAGAGAGTGAAATCTAGAGAGCGTTTCTAGAGAGAGAAGCTCCCAAATCTTTTGCCAAAATTGTTCTAATCTTGTAATACCCCTGTCTCGTATTATGTTAATTGGTCCTTATTTTGAATATGAGTATGTGTTTGATATGATTTTGTGTGCCATTATGTGGTTTTGAATTTCTATCTGTTCACCGTAGGAATATCTGTCTGATTTTTCTGCTTCGAAAATTAAATAGAAGGCCTTATCGGCCACAGAACTCGAAATTGATTACACCATTGTGATTGGCATAATTTTTAGAGGCTATGGTGAAATTTAATTGAAAATTGATTTGGATCAAATTAAGTTTGATTAAATTAGTGCTAAGTGCTCAAATATGTAATATTAAATTAATAAGGCCTAGTGGGCTTATATATGGGACCATTATATGTGCAATTCCCTCTTTTATTTCACTCTTAGATGATTTAACTCTCTAGAGGAGGAGAGACCCGAAATTAGAGAGAGAGGGGGGAGAGAATCAAGGTTTTGGTCTTGAAGCATGATACTTTGAGGCCATACTCAAGAAATTGCTATTGATTGGAGAAATTGAGCCTCTAGGTAGGTAATTGATCTTGAATTCATAAGTTGAATTTGTAATTTTGTAGGTTCATAGTTCACTTGTGATCAAGAGCTTAATTTGAGTTGAATTTGTTGAATTGGGAGCTTAAATGAGCATGCATGTGCATGATTGCTATAATTTTGCATATTCATGCATGAACCATGTTGAACAAGAGGAATTGGGCACCAAATCTCACATGCATGCATGGTTTTCATAAGTTCCATGATCATGAACCTTATTTGTACCATTTGAACTCAAATTGGAAGCCAACCTACTTGCATGTTTGATTTTTGAAGAAATGGAGCCTATGTGAAGTTTGAAATATATGGGTTTTGTTCATGATAAAGAAATGAGAGTTGTTTGAGAATGAGATGATAGCTTTGAACAATTTGATATAATATCCTCACACTCTCGTGTAATATAATGTGTTTTTATGTTTTTGGAACTGAAATCATGAATTGAACCCCTTGAACATCGAAATTGAAGCCCATGAACAATTTTGGATTTTCCAGAATTTTGATGTCCGCTCGAGCGAGGAAAATCGCCGCTCGAGCGTGAATTGCGTGCTCCCAGTACTTTTTGCAGACTTGGTGTCCGCTCGAGCAGGGTATTTCACGCTCGAATGGGGAGCTTTGTAGACAAGCCTTCTGCTCGAGCGCCCTATTTCACGCTCGAGCTTAATTTTCATGCAACCAGTACTTTTGCAGGCCTTAAGGGTCCACTCGAGCGGGGACCCTATTTTCTGAAATTTTGTTTATGCATTCTGAGTTCCGTTTTCTGTTCTCTTTCACTTCTAAGTACTCTTAGGCATCCATTGAGCACTGTAATTGAATTAAAGAGATAAGAATAAAGCCTAAAGAGGAAAATGTGAATTTAGAACGGATTAAATTGTTAGTGACCCTTTTGTGTTCATGGAATGTGTAGGGTCGAGCTCCAGGGCAAATCCACAAACCGATCACTGTGAGTAATAAATACTGTTGTCCAATTGTTTACTTATATGTAAGTTTTGTAAGTTCATTAATCTAAATGGTGGACAACGATTGACATGAATAATTGGGCCGAAGGCCAATTGGTACAAATGGTTGGGCCAAAGGCTGATTGACATGAATAATTGGGCCGAAAGCCGATTGACATGAATAATTGGGCAGAAGGCCAATTGACATGAATGATTGGGCCGAAGGCCGATAGATATAAATGATTGATCCAAAGGCCGATAGATATAAATGATTGGGCCAAAGGCCGTTGCTGTAAATGTTTCAATGATTGCTTAAGTATCTTCTTTAATTGATATTATTCACTAGGCATTCGCTCACGCTCATTCATGTACATGTAAATGAGCCAAGGGACGTCCAAAACCAGCCCCGGTGAAATTGTGAGAAACAGTCAGAGTTTTGAGGAGTCAGCCCAAACGTCTCACGCACGAGACTGTCTTCGCCCTTTTGTCCTCTATTTATAGTTTTGTTTTGTTGGCGAAAACATCAGACCATTTTTGTATATAAGTCTTAGGTTTGACTGACTTAAATCTGTATGATCCTGAATGTACAGTGTTTTGTGCTAGTACATATTTCGATGTAAGTTATTAACATATAAATGTTTGGAATGCTATGGTGTGCATATAAGCACGGCTTTATGGACAAAGTTTTAGTTTGCTTCCGTTTGGCCCCTTTACTCTGATTAAATTTGTTTTAAATTGATTTGAGGTCGTAGGTAATCTCGCGATTACTGGCCGGTTATGGCCTTAACCCATAGGGGCGAGTTCGGGTCATGACAGAGTGGTATCAGAGCACGAGTTAATAAGTCACACACTTGTCCAAAAGAGCTATAAACATCTAGAAAAGACCTAGGATGCATTCATGTGATAAGTATGACTTTGATAGCATCGAGAATGCATCTGAATGTTTCAATGTGAACGACTATGTGTTATAAATTTGTGAATTGTTGCTTTGCAAATTATTTGAATAAGTATGCTCTGTAATATATGCATACCTGTGAATCTTTTGTACAAAGTATAATGTAAGTTTAATCAGATGGTGAGAACAAGAGGTGATAAGATAGAGGAATCTTCTACTGCCAGACTGGATAGAATGGAAAGACTGATTCAGGAAATGACAGAGGCATTGAGGCAACAACAGGAGTGGCAACAACAGTGGCAGCAACCACATCCGCCGCCTCTACCTCCAGCACCACCTGTGCCAGATAATCAGAATGATGACTGAATCATAGCTCTCACCAAAGAGTTCAAGAAAATGAAACCACCACAGTTCCATGGTGGATTAGATCCTTTGAAAGCTGAAGCTTAGGTCCTCGGCATTGAAAAATTGTTTGAAGTGTTTCCGTGTTCGGATACACAGAAAGTGCTTCTAGCCACCTTTATGCTAGAAGACGAAGCAAGAAGATGGTGGATGTTAATGCGTGAGAATTACAAAGATGCTAATTGGGCAAAATTTTTGGAAATTTTCTATGACAAGTACTTCCCGCAGTGTGTCCGGGATAGGAAAGTAGCAGAGTTCATGGAACTTAAGCAAGACAGTATGACTGTAGCTGAGTATGAGGCCAAATTTACTGAATTGGCCAGGTTTGCACCACACGTGATTGATACAGACTATAAGAAGGCGATACATTTTGAAGGCGGGCTTCGAAGCGACATTCTAGAGAGAGTGAATGTCTTGAAGCTGGAAACCTACATTGGGATACTAGACAAGGCCATAATATCAGAAGCTAATATAGCTAGACAAACTAAACCGACAACTGACTGGAAGGGTGGTAAAAGGCAGGGCTTCTTTTCAAAGAAGAAGTTTTCAAAGAAGCAAAACACGGACTCCTCAAATACTTCTAATTCTTCCCGAGATACAACCCCATTGTGTACCACTTGTGCTAATAGGAATCGTGGGGTTTGTTACCGTGTGACAGGAGCTTGTTTTAATTGTGGTAAACAGGGGCATATGGCCAGAGATTGCAAACAGAACTGTGGAAAATTTGCTGCTAGTTCAACAGCATCAGTCCCAAAGCCAGGAAATGCTACGGGATCTACTCCCGCCGAAGATACCGTGAGACAAGGGAGAGTTTTGCGCTTGTTCCGGGCGATACTCGAAATGCCAACACAATTGTCTCAGGTATTATTTCTATATGTAATCAGGATGCTTTTGTGTTAATTGATTCCGGATCTACACACTCTTTTGTGACATATGCATTCGCATCTAGATTGAATAGACCCTTAGAATTATTGCCATATCTGCTATGTGTGTCTGCTCCATCTGGGGAATCTGTATTGTGTGAGTCTATATACCGGTTTTTTGAAATGCGTGTTGAGGATGCTATCCTATATGTAGATTTGTTGCCCTTGAACTTTAGGCATTTTGATGTAATTTTGGGCATGGATTGGTTGACCAAGTATTGTGCCACCATTGACTGTGTGACAAAACGGGTTGTGTTTAAACCACCAGAACAGGAAGAGATTGTGTTTGTGGGTAATGGGTAGTGCCTCCACCTCATTTGATATCTGCAATGAAAGCATGTAAACTGATCAGGAAAGGGTGCCAGGGTTATTTGTGCTATGTGCTATCTGAACAATCTGTGAATGCTGAATTGGATGATATCCCTATTATTAGAGAATTTCCATATGTGTTTCCAAATGAATTACCAGGGGAATTGGTAGATAGGGAGATAGAGTTTACTATTGAAACTGTGCCAAGCACCTAGCCCATTTCTAAAACTCCTTATAGAATGGCTACCGCCAAAATGAAAGAATTGAAAGAACAGTTGCAAGACCTGCTTGACAAGGGGTTTATCCGACCTAGCACTTCACCTTGGGGTGTACCAGTGTTGTTTGTGAAAAAGAAGGATGGAACTTTGCATTTGTGAATCGATTACCGGGAATTGAATAAGGTAACCATAAAGAACAAATACCCCATACCCCGTATTGATGATTTATTTGACCAGTTGCAGGGATCACAGGTGTTTTCTAAGATTGATTTGAGATCTGGGTATCATCAGCTGAAAGTTAAGGTAGAGGATGTGGAGAAAACAACGTTTAGAACAAGGTATGGTCATTTTGAGTTTCTTGTTATGCCATTTGGAGTGACTAATGCTCCGGCAGCATTTATGGATCTAATGAACCGAATTTTTAAAACCAACCTTGATGAGTTTGTTGTAGTTTTCATTGATGATATTTTGATATATTCTAAAGATAGACTTGAACACGAACATCATTTGAGAACTGTCCTACAAATACTTCGGGAAAGGAAATTATTTGTTAAACTAAAGAAATGTGAATTTTGGTCGAATGAAGTTGTTTTCTTAGGGCATGTGATCAACAAGGAAGGAATTTCAGTGGACCCGCAGAAAATAGAGGCAATTGTGAATTGGCCTACACCGACAAATGTGACAGAAGTTCACAGTTTCATGGGCTTAGCTGGTTATTACAGGAGATTCGTGAAAGACTTTTCAAAATTAGTTGTGCCTCTTACCCAATTAACACGAAAAGGGCAACCATCTGAATGGAATGCCAAAAGAGAAACTGCCTTTCATGAACTAAAAACAAGATTGACCACCGCACCAATTTTGACACTACCTTCAGGTACGGAGAATTTTGTAATTTTCAGTGATGCGTCTTATAAAGGTTTGGGTTGTGTGTTAATGTAGAACGGAAAGGTTATTGCTTACGCCTCTCGACAGTTGAGGCCACATGAGAAGAATTATCCAACACATGACCTAGAACTGGCCGCAGTTGTTTTTGCTTTGAAAATTTGGCGGCATTATCTATATGGAGCAAAGTGTGAAGTCTACACGGATCACAAAAGTCTGAAAATACTTCTTCACGCAGAAGGAGTTGAATATGCGACAGAGGAGATGGCTGGAACTAATAAAAGACTATGATCTAGAGATTCAGTATCACCCCGGGAAAGCTAACACAATTGCTGATGCCTTGAGCAGAAAATCAACGGGGAGTATGGCTTGTTTGCTTACTGAATAGAAAGAGATCTTACAAGATTTTGAGAGATCTGAAATTGAAGTGTTAATGTGCGAACAGGGCGGACTGATAGCCGCTATTCCAGCTGAGCTGACAATCATTGATGAAATCAAGCAGAAACAGAAAGAGGATGAATTCCTCAAGAAAGTGATTGATGAGTTTGAGACAAGTCTGAAAGCAGAGTTTAGCATTGAGAATGAAGTGCTGAGGTTTCGGAACAGAATGTGTGTCCCAGGTATTCCGGAACTAAAGAAGAGGGTTCTAGATGAAGCCCACAGATCCGTATTTGCTATGCATCCAGGTAACAATAAAATATATCGGGATTTGAAACAAACCTATTGGTGGCCTAAAATGAAGAAAGAGATTGCAGAATATGTGTCCAAGCGCCTTCAATGTCAGCAAGTTAAAGCTGAACATCAGAAACCAGGCGGTCTACTTCAACCTCTCCCTATTCCTGAATGGAAGTGGGAACATGTGACTATGGATTTTGTTGTTGGCCTACCTCGGACTTCTCGAGGTATGGATTCTATTTGGGTTGTAGTTGATAGACTGACTAAATCTGCACATTTTCTGCCTGCCAAAACTACATTTACTGCTTATAGATTGGCTACTATTTATGTTGATGAGATTGTTCGTTTACATGGAGTTCCGGTGTCTATTGTGTCGGATAAAGATCCGAAATTTGTATCTAGATTGTGGAAAAGTTTACAGGAAGCTATGGGGACAGAACTAAGGTTCAGTACTGCATTCCACCCACAGACAGATGGGCAATCAGAACGAACAATACAGACTTTGGAAGATATGCTTCGGATGTGTGCTTTGGATTTTCAGGGGAGTTGGGAAGATTATTTGCCACTTGCGGAATTTGCTTATAATAATAGCTTCCACTCCAGCATCGGTGTGGCACCATACGAGGCTTTGTATGGTAGAAGGTGCAGGTCCCCTATTTGTTGGACAGAAGTCAGGGATAGAGCTTTACTTGGGCCCGAAGTTGTGCAAGACACTTCTGAAAAAATCAAAACCATTCAGCAAAGGCTCAAAACAGCTCAGGACCGACAAAAGAATTATGCAGATGTTCGAAGAAGACCTCTTGTGTATGAGGTCGGTGACCATGTGTTTATTCGTGTGTCCCCAATGAAAGGCCAAGTCAGGTTTGGAAAGAAGGGCAAGTTGTCGCCCCGTTACATCGGGCCGTTTCAGATTTTGGAAAGGCTTGGTCCAGTTGCTTATAGAGTTGTTTTGCCACCAGGACTCGAACAAATCCATAACATGTTTCATGTGTCAATGTTGAGGGGCTACCTCCGAGACCCGTTTCATGTGATTGATTATCACCGGGTAGCTATAGATGAAAATATGGAATACGCCGAATGGCCGGAACGAATTGTTGACCAGCAAGTGAAACAATTGAGAAGTAAGTCCATCCCAATGGTGAAAGTGGAATGGAAAGAACACTATGGGACAGATTCCACGTGGGAAAAAGATGAGGAAATGCGACTACGCTATCCACATTTGTTTCCCGACGAAGGTAAATTAAGTTTGGAGGACCAAACTTCCTAAAGGGGGGAAGACTGTAATACCCCTGTCCCGTATTATGTTAATTGGTCCTTATTTTGAATATGAGTATGTGTTTGATATGATTTTGTGTGCCATTATGTGGTTTTGAATTTCTATCTGTTCACCGTAGGAATATCTGTCTGATTTTTCCGCTTCAAAAATTAAATTGAAAGCCTTATCAGCCACAGAACTCGAAATTGATTACGCCATTGTGATTGGCATAATTTTTAGAGCCTACAGTGAAATTTAATTGAAAATTGATTTGGATCAAATTAAGTTGATTAAATTAATGCTAAGTGCTCAAATATGTAATATTAAATTAATGAGGCCTAGTGGGCTTATATATGGGACCATTATATGTGCAATTCCCTCTTTATTTCACTCTTGGCTGATTTAACTCTCTAGAGGAGGAGAGGCCCGAAATTAGAGAGAGAGAGAGGGGAGAGAATCAAGGTTTTGGTCTTGAAGCATGATACTTTGAGGCCATACTCAAGAAATTGCTATTGATTGGAGAAACTGAGCCTCTAGGTACGTAATTGATCTTGAATTCATAAGTTGAATTTGTAATTTTGTAGGTTCACGGTTCACTTGTGATCAAGAGCTTAATTTGAGTTGAATTTGTTGAATTGGGAGCTTAAATGAGCATACATGTGCATGATTGCTATAATTTTGCATATTCATGCATGAAACATGTTGAACAAGAGGAATTGGGCACCAAATCTCACATGCATGCATGGTTTTCATAAGTTCCATGATCATGAACCTTATTTGTACCATTTGAACTCAAATTGGAAGCCAACCTACTTGCATGTTTGATTTTTGAAGAAATGAAGCCTATGTGAAGTTTGAAATATATGGGTTTTGTTCATGATAAATAAATTAGAGTTGTTTGAGAATGAGATGATGACTTTGAACAATTTGATGTAATATTCTCACACTCTTGTGTAATATAATGTGTTTTTATGTTTTTGGAACTGAAATCATGAATTGAACCCCTTGAACATCGAAATTGAAGCCCATGAACAATTCTGGGTTTTCCAGAATTTTGATGTCCGCTTAAGCGGGGAAAACCGCCGCTCGAGCGTGAATTGCGTGCTCCTAGTACTTTTTGCAGACTTGGTGTCCACTCGAGCGGGGTATTTCACGCTCGAGCGGGGAGCTTTGTAGACAGGCCTTCCGCTCGAGCACCCTATTTCACGCTCGAGTTTAATTTTCATGCAACCAGTACTTTTGCAGGCCTTAAGGGTCCGCTCGAGCGGGGAAGTCCACGCTCGAGCGGGGACCTTGTTTTTTGAAATTTTGTTTATGCATTCTGAGTTCCATTTTTTGTTCTCTTTCACTTCTAAGTACTCTTAGGCATGCATTGAGCACTGTAATTGAATTAAAGAGATAAGAATAAAGCCTAAAGAGAAAAATGTGAATTTAAAACTGTCACAGCCTCAAACCCGCCCCTAAAAGTTTGGGCATGACCCGTTCGAAAATGAACATTTAACCTGTTGAATATAACATATGGGGCCTTATCGGAAGCACATAATATGAAAATAATAATACATATAAACTCCATTGAGCTACTTCTACATGCTAGGATCTCATACACCACATGCATCATAGTAGATAGGTAAAATTCAAACTATACAACTACATATATAGTCTCAGCTCTATAATTGGGCACATAGAAAAACCATTGAAGTTTTATACATTCAACCTTGGGTGGATAATCAAAAGTAAGCCAACATCTTAACAGATTTTACAAAATAAATGTTCTCATGCAGTGCCTGGACCCACGAAGGTTGACAAAAGAAAACGGGTGTCATGGCTAGAACTGACCACCTGGTTGGTTACCTACAAAAATAGACATAACACAGAGTGAGCCAGGCTCAGTGAATAATAGTACATAAACGATGCAATGCTCAACTTGAATTATAATACATATCTATGCATACATAACTTAGGTTAATTTAGTTTCAAAATGGCCTTAGGCCCAGTCTTGGAACATAATGGCTTGAAACATAATATCTTGGAACATAATGGTTTTAAGCTCTTGAATAGAGTGGCATAAAGCCCTTGAATATAGTAGCATTAAACTTGTAAACGTGTTGGCATATAGCCCTTGAATATATAGCATGAAGCCCGTAAAGATGATGGCATATAGCCCTTATACATATGGCATGAAGCCCTTGAACATGATGGCATATAGCCCTTGTACATATGGCATGAAGCCCTTGAACATATGGCATGAAGCCCTTAAACATAATGGCATATAGCCCTTGTACATATTTGTATGAATTCAAGAGGTGTCTCAAACGGATTCTAGTGGTGACTCACATCGTAGCACTTAGTTCCGTGTAGCACTTTGTTTCATATCATAACAACTTATACGGAATGGCCATAGGCCTCATAACTTTCACATATGTATGGACTCAAGAGGTGGCTCGTACAGATTCTAGAGGTAGCTCGCACTGCAGCACTTAGTTCCATACAGCACTTTGCTCCATACCAGAAACACAGGATGGCCTTTGGCCTAATAGATCATACAGAATGGCCATAGGCCCATATTGGCTTTAAGCCTAGTTCATATATGAATGGATTCAAGAGGTGTCTCACATGGACTCTAGAGGTGACTCACAACATAGCACTTAGTTCCAAGTAGCACTTTGTTCCATCCCAGGAATTAATAGATTTTACAGACCAAACCATACATATCATGTCATACCATAAACGAAAACAAATTCACACATACGCATTCTGCTTGAATCATAAATAGCAATCCGAATTCATACTTAACTATCCTTAGCATTTCAATAGCGCTAACAAATCAATATAACGCATTCTTGTTAGTTCTATAAAGGGGTACCCCGGTACTGAGAACTTGTAACATACTTGAATTTGTAATATACATAAACTTGTAACATAAACATACTTACTTAAACTTGTAACAGACGTAAACTTGTAACATATGTGACCCACTATATTATTACCTCTGGGTAAGGGCCTTGTGCTAAAGATGCCTTGAATACCTTTATCTAAATGGACAATCATTCGGTGATCCAAAACGTACATGTTAGAATATAAGGCATTTCTTGTCATATCACGTTATTATTGTATGCTTATCAAAGATAGAATAATTCACATTGCCATGAGGGTCACGCACTAATGTTAAACTTTTGCACTTATGTCGTGGTTTCTGAATAACTTCCAATTCACATGAATACACATAGCCTTCCAATTACTCTGATTCTTCGAAGGTGTCTACACTTAATAACCTATAATTGATTGGCCTGTGGCCTATGAACAACAAAACAGTAGGCGCTCATCTTTACTCAAAATCTGTTTTTCAAGAATGAACATAATTCCTTTTTATTCATTAAGAACTGGCGTAGTTCACTTGCTCTATTAATCAGTAGCATATGGAAGCATACACCTTTGTTTAATCGTTCATATGTGTTAACATGGTTGACTTGTAATTAACAGAGGACTAATGGTAACCGTTACATCATTCATATGAGTTAACATAGTTAACTTAAGTCTAACAGGACATTCCTAATAATTATTAACAAAAGGTAAGCACATTGCACGGATTGAATGATATTAGAGATACGTGAATACCATGGTTCCATAGTGCTTATACGTACCCTTGGTTCGTCATGAATCTCTATAGCTATCTTGCAAATAACGTTAGTATTCTTTATCAACAGTAAATAAAATGTACTGCGGAATAATGCCTTTAGATTTTCCAATCAACATATTGTTAACATAATTACTTGCAAGGTACAGAATGTTAACATTAACAATCATTAACGATAATTGAACGTACGACTACCGTACTACTACTCACAATGCTACAACGGAGTGCTCGTCCCTCCTGGAATGTGCCCTGTACACATACATAACTTAGACATTAGTTCTTTTTCTTTCTTAATTCATTTCCTGCATCATTTCACTTCGAACGAATTTATAGGCATCTTAGGAACTTCAAATATGAATTTCAAAAATACCAGAGGGTTAAGCACGCAAAACAGAGCGAACGAATTTTTGCAGTTTGGGCCGCACGTGTGGCTGTGAGCCCCGCACGTGTGGCAAGAAGCCCCGCACGTGCGGCGATTCTGGCAGAAAGCAGTTCGAAAATTCAGCAAAAATCCAATTTTTGGTATTCTTTTTCAAGGCTCAAAATAGGTTCTTTAATGGTTAGAATATGGTTCAAAAACATGTAAATAGACATCATAACATATATCAATCTCAACATAACTTGGATATTTGATCTTTAAAACTTATGAACATGACCCAATTCCACCATGCTTCCAATTCCTTACACATACATACATATAAGCAACCATATATCCATATAGATGGGTTCAAGTTTGATAATTGAGGAAATAAGATGAATTCTCACTAGACAATTCCACACAATTCCAAATCAATTCAATACAAAAGAAAATAACTTAATTAAGCACTTAAGTCAAGAATATAGAGGAATTTCTTCTTTATTCAATGAGAGGGTAAATTAGAAATTGGTTGACATACCTTGAGCCAAATTCCCTACAATCCTCCTACAATCCTCTAGCTTTCCCCAATCTTTCCTTGAAGAACTTTGCTTCTCCTCTCTAACCCTTCTCTTTTCTCTCTCTCTCTTAGGATATTTTTGCATAAAGCTCGAAGTCAATTATTTGGGATAACATAGATATATATATATATATAGTGGAATAAGACAAAACTTAATCGTTTTAATCATCCCAAATCAAATTTTCACAAAAATGCCTATTATGACTTAAAAATTATGCTGATCTCACATATAAGGTCAATTTCAGATTATTAAGCTCTTAAGGCTTTCAATTCTAGATCCAAACATTTTAATTGTGACAGATATGATTTCTTATTAAACAGATATGAATCTATAATCATAAGGTTCACTTCATTAAACTTAATTCCATGTGCAATGTCACAATAAGCATATAAATATGCATAATGAGGGACAGAAAATATACCGGAAACACATGCGAGGATTGGGTTATTACAAGAACGAATTGAATTGTTAGTGACCTTTTTGTGTTCATGGAATGTGTAGGGTCGAGCTCTAGGGCAAATCCACAAACCGATCATTGTGAGTAATATCTTAACAAGATATTTGAAATATATTGTTGTCCAATTGTTTACTTATATGTAAGTTTTGTAAGTTCATTAATCTAAATGGTGGACAACGATTGACATGAATAATTGGGCCGAAGGCCGATTGACATGAATAATTGGGCCGAATGCCGATTGATACGAATGGTTGGGCCGAAGGCCGATTGACATGAATAATTCGGCCGAAGGCCGATTGACATGAATAATTGGGTTGAAGGCCGATTGACATGAATGATTGGGCTGAAGGCCGATAGATATAAATGATTGGGCCAAAGGCCGATAGATATATATATGATTAGGCCAAAGGCCGATAGATATAAATGATTGGGCCAAAGGCCGTTGCTGTAACTGTTTCAATGATTGCTTATGTATCTTCTTTAATTGATATTATTCACTGGGCATTCGCTCACGCTCATACATGTGCATGTAGGTGAGCCAAGGGACGTCCAAAACCAGCCCCAGTGAAATTGTGAGAAACAGTCAGAGTTTTGAGGAGTCAGCCCAAACGTCTCACGCACGAGACTGTCTTTGCCCTTTTGTCCTCTGTTTATAGTTTTGTTTTGTTGGCGAAAACATCGGACCATTTTTGTATATAAGTCTTGGGTTTGACTGACATAAATCTGTATGATCTTGAATGTATAGTGTTTTGTGCTAGTACATATTTCGATGTGAGTTATTAACATATAAATGTTTGGAATGCTATGGTGTGCTTATAAGCACAGATCTATGAACAAAATTTTAGTTTGCTTCCATTTGGCCCCTTTGCTCTGATTAAACTTGTTTTAAATTGATTTGAGGTCGTAGGTAATCTCGCGATTGCTGGCTGGTTATGGCCTTAACCCCCATAGGGGTGGGTTCGGGTCATGACAAATCTATTCTCCAATGCTCTAACCATTTGAATATGAGATATAAGGCTTCATATATAGCAAAATATCAAGCTTGGGTTGAAATATCTGATTTGGGACAGGTGGCACAAGCTGGAAACTGCTGGAGGAGAAATATCTGCCAATTCTGGGCTTTCTGGACATTTCTGGCCAACCAGTCACTTTGTTGGCCGACCGGCCATCATTTGTGGCCGATGAGGTTCACTCTTGGCCGACCTATGGCCGATGAGGTCCAATTGTGGCCGATGCACTACCATAGAGGCCGATGGCAAAAATCAGTCTTGGTCCCTGACTTGAAGCAAGTCTAATTCCTTCATCTGGACCCCTTTTCAGGTCATTCTTGAGCCTAAACTGTATCTCCGGAAGTCTTATTTCCAATTATGGAAGCCTCACATCAAAATTCCATGTGTGATAAAAGATATCCCTCTTTTAGTGACGGCTGCTCAGTTTCGGTCCAATCGGAATGATGCCCAACTTCAACCAATCATATCTCTCCATCCGGACTCGGCTTTAGGAGATTCTTGAGTGAAAAATGAAGCCTCGGAAGTCTTCTTTCCAACGGTGGTGGCCTCATATCTTAAATCCAAGTATACAAAGGGATAGGCCTGATTTACCGAGGGCTGCCCGGCTCTCTCTTAACAGTTCATGCCGAACTCTTTCCCCAACTGGGTTTCTTCCCTCTTCTCCAATTTTCTTCAACTCCAAACCCCTAAACAAGATGTTTTGAAAGATTTTTCAAAGATTTCATCTTTATTTCATTCATTTCCACTTTGTCCTTTGCTCAATTTATCGAAAAGCGCGACATTTAACAAAATGCGAGTGTCGGAACATCGCAGGAGAGTTTTCAAAAATATTTTGAAAGAGAGGGTTTTAAGGTCTAAAAACCATTCAAAATAGATTTGGTCCAAAAATGGGGTGTGAGGTTTGGATTTGACTCTCCTCTTGCTGAAGAAATCGAACCTTTGCACTGCATAGCCTGCATCACTAAGTAAGCAATCAGTAGTGCCCAAGTCTTAAGGGCAGTCAAAAATGGGATATCTATAGAAACAAAGTTACAAAAATGCATGCAGTTTGAATGATTCCTAACTATGTTAAATGACTAATGCAACACATGCAATAATGCAGTTTGAATGATTCCTAACTATGTTAAATGACTAATGCAACACATGCAATAATGCAACTAAATAGGCTCAGCTACTTAATCATGGCGTTTGCAACACTTTGATAGCATGCTTTGAAACACATATTCAAAGAAGAAATAGAATTACAATGCAGTTTGAATGAGGCACCAAGCCTCGGTGCATGCAAGACAAATGAATAGATGCAAACATGCAAGCATAAGGTATGCTAATTGAAAATGTCCCCAGTTTAACCATTGAAAGCGGTTAAATAAAAGAGAGAAAGACGTAGGGTTGGAAGACTTGCACACACGCACACTTATTACAACATTATGCCCTCACGAAGGAGGGTTCGAATGAATAAGCTAATTAACTAGCTATGCTAATTAATCTAACTATTCCAACACTTGAAACTAATTAACTATTCTAGTTAACTAATTATTACAAACCGAATTAAGCTAATCAATTACAAAACAAACTAATTAACTAAACACTTTAACTAAATAATTACAAAGCAAGTAAATTAGCTACCACTAATTAACTAAATAAAGCAGTTAAATGGCCTCTAGGGGTGAGGGATGCATGCATGCATGCTTGGTTGGTTTCCTCCTGAAAATCTACCGCCTTGCCATCGGACACGTCTGTTTGCACTTGTTTGACCACTGAAAATTGTGCCAACTTCCAGAACACCTTTGCTCCATCTCAGGAACACACTTGTGCAAATTTTCATTGATGGCCGATCGGCTACAGATGGTGGCCGGTCGGCCACTGATGGTGGCAGGTTGGCCACCTCTTTCCTGGACTTCCCTTTTTGCTACAACAGAGAGCAAACAGGGGCAAAACAGTGTATTCTCAAGGAGTGTGTGTACTGTTACCCTCCTTATCATTACACAAGCTCAAAGGACTGTAACAATTGGCCCTCAAGCCATCAACAAAGCATTTTCCATGCATGATGGCTAAGAAACCAAGCTTGTACAAGCTTAATGAATGCAAAACAAAACTCAACAAAACCACTACCCTATCATGCATGATCAAGGGTGATGGTGACCAAGGAAAGTGGCAACTCCCATCACTTTGAGTATGAAACGTTCCATTTTCCTCGTGTTCGAATTAACGTCCGATTCGAACACATGCAATGCAACACAAAAGATGCTTTATCTTGCCTCTTTTACTTGTTCATTTTTTATTTACTCATTTTAGCTTACCAATCCATTCTTTAATTGATTAGTCCAAAAGATGAGTGTCCTCTAATTGAAAGTAGGCTTAAACCACAAGTGTCTTGAGCATGAAAGAGACCTCATGCCGTTGATAATGAATTCTTGAGGGAATTAAACTATTAAGCATGAATGTCTCCATTTCACACTCAAGCCAACAAGGGGGTTCGAAGCCACTTTCAAAATAAATGAAAGAGTGAAGAATGAAGGGAGATTGCAGAGATTTCAGTGCTAAAATAGAGTGCAAAATGACACTAAAGCATGCAAGCAACTCATGCAATTCATGTTTAAAAGCCTAAAACATTAAGCTCGTGAAGCCTTTTTACACTACAACCACACAATACAAGCCTCAAAGGACCAAACCAGCTCAAAACAGAGTTGAAACCAGTGAAAACAGTAGCAAAACCATGCCGAGATTAAGGTACAAAAACCTAGAAAAACATGCTCACCTGTTAAGTTATCTAGGCATGCAAACAAGACACAAGGAGGGGAGGCTACCCCCTCCAATTTTGGACTTCAAAACAAGGTTTTTGCCACTGAAATAGCTCTGAATTTCAGTGGTTAAAAGGCCCAAAAAGTTTGATTTTAATATGCTAAAAGATGGTGCAAAAGTCTACACAATTAAGCAACAAGAAGGGTGGATCACCCCTTAGCACAAAATAGCCTCAAACCATCATGTTAAGTCTCAAAAATCAGAGTTTTCTGTGGTTGAAAACCAGCTCAAAAACAATACAAAGGGATGCCAAAATAAGTAGTCAAAGCAAGTACACTAAGCAACTGAACTACCTCTTGAAGCTTAAGCACAAAACAACCCAAAATTCCAGCTCAAACCTCCTTCAAGAGCTCAAAAGGGACCTCAGCCCCAAGGTGAGAGTGTTTGATCAAGGGTCTATGTGCAAAAGTGTAGAGAAGTCTAACTATAAGGCACAAAATAAGAAGAGAGAGAGAATTCTAAAGAGAGAGAGAATTTTGATCCAAATTTTCTAACCCCCCAAAATGGGGAAGAACACCCCCTATATATAGAAAAACAAGATTAAAGCTTGTATTCATCCCTCCATACACGTGTATGGAGATGTACTTCAGTGAACAACAGCTGGCACAGCTGGCAAACAAATATCTGAAAAAGAAGAAAAATGGCCGTCGGCCATCATTAGTGGCCGACCGGCCACCAATGTAGCCGACCGACCACCAACATAGCCGATTGGCCCCCACTTATGGCCGACAGGCACAAGTCATGGTCGATAGACTGTGGGGCTAGGCAACAGGCCACCCTTTCCTCCAGATTTGAAACAACAAGCTCTTGGTCCACAACCAAGCACAAAACAGATAGGTTTAGAGGCTCAAAGACAAGGCGCTCGGCCAAGATCTTCGGGCACTCAAAATGAACACAAGCATACAAGATCATCAAGTGTTTAAATGATGACGTCCCAGTCTTGAGGATGGTAAAAAAATGGAGTGTCTACAAAAGGCTGCACTACCCACATATCTTCTATAATTTACTGTTGTATATAAATTGTTTGTAATTTATTGCTTTAAATAAAATGTTGTAATTTACTATTTATAAATTGTTATAATTTTACTACTTTAAGTGGTCGGTCGAACCACCTAATACCCCACCGGATAAATAGTGATTGGTGGTGAATAGTAACCTCTGGAGGTGAATAGTAACCCCGACAATAAATAGTACCTCTGGCGATGAATAGTAACCCCGACGATGAATAATACCTCTGACAATGAATAGTAGCCGTGGACGAAATGCCCAGTAAGATGAATAACAACCAAGAAGGGTGAATAGTAATTGTCATGGTGAATAGTACTGTTGGCGGTAAATAGTGTCCCGAGATGAATAGTGCTCCCGCAAAATAAGTTTTCCCAAACAGAACAGAGCAGTCTTCCTACTTCAAGCAGAATAGTTTCCGGTGGTTTTCAAGGCATATGAAGATTTTTCTTTTGTTTATTTTATTTTGAGTGTTTTGTGAGGCTTTTATTTTGTTGTAATATTCTCCCCATCCCTCTCTAATTTGGTTTGTAATTATTCTTTCAAATGTTGTAATAATTTCCCGCCTTACTTCTTTCTATCCCCTTCTTTTACTTGCTTTCTTTATTTGTAAATATGCATCATATTTTGTTTTTTTGTTATATCCATGCTTTGCATCCATGTTTTATGCATCTTGATTCGGCTAAGTTTGCATTTGTGAATTTAATAAATTTCTATGTGATTATGTGAACTACCTCATATTCTTGAGATGATTTACATGTCATATCTTAGAAGCCAAATCTTTAGTTACATCTCATGAGTGAATTGCATTAGGATTTTGTATATAAGATTATGTATCATTTACTAACTTTGTTTTGTAGCTTGTTCGCAGGACGACAAACATGTAAGTTTTTATGCTTTAGCATTTCGTTTGTGTGTGTTTTTCTTGTTATGTTTAAGCATCCTACCATGTGGCTACTTGCTTACTTGATATAACTGTATGAATACCAGTGGATGAAGGTTGTGTCGCTTAATTTGGAATAATGTTGATTTTTCATATTTGTAAACTCAATATATTTGGGTTGTACATCTTCAAAACTTTTTCAAAATACATGAAATTAAATTATTTTAAAATAAATGACATAATCTATAATTGTATGCTTCACATAGTAATTTTAGGATTTACTAAATAATCGGAATATGAACATATAAAGTAAATAAAATTTATATCATGATTTAGTAAAGACCGATCTTTCGATCGGGTGAGTATGGGTGCTCAATTAATGACATTTCCCTCTCATACCTAAGGTTTCGAACCGAGACAACTTTGGTTATGACGAACAGTGGCCTTGGCACGAGTCATGGGTTTTCTAATTTCTCAAAATATTAGGTGGCGACTCTGAGATCTGATGACACAGTTTATTTCTGGCAAATAATTTTGTAATAAAATGGATTTTCTATAAAGTTACAAAATTTGGACTCTCGTCTACGTTTCACATTGCACTCGTGAGACTAGATCAAAGAAATCGAGGGTCCAAATTGTTTAACGAGCGCGGGTATCCCCCTCCAGGCGTGTTACAAATTCCTACCAATAAATTACACATACAAATTAAACACCTCGCAAGTAAATCCAATTCAGTACAATCACAATTTTAATTGACTTAATTAATTCCAATTAGGATTCAATTTAATCAAATCTTAATTTTACTAAATTGAATCGAATATTTAATTAAACTTCCATATAATTCCATACATGAAATTAAACCGATTCAACTCATCAATTATACCTTCTTAAGTCATTTAGACCTTCAATTTTTAATTCCGAAATAAATCCTTAACAAAATCATATACTAATCATACTCAATAATGCTAATAAATTCCAAAATTAAATCCGAATAATATGTTACTAAAATTCAAATCTCCATAATTAGTTAAATGTAGAATACCATGTATGGTGTAGTTGTCACACTGATAGTATGGCCAACTTTGTAATAACCCTCACGCTATTCTAACCATACTCATATGCATTCATGTGACTCTCCCTTGTAAGCTTGCGTTTCAAGTCTTGTCCTTGTTCGTTTAAGTGTTTCAGCATGTTTTGTACTTTGCTTGGTGTGAGTTTAGCCGAGGTCATCTTCCGTCTAGGATTACCTTGGAACCACTTTGTTTGACCTCCACCTTCGCCCTGACATATTGGCCGAGATGTCATTATCTAGGCCGAGGTGTTCACCACCAAGGCCGAGGTGTGAATCATCTAGGCCGAAATGTTACCTTTGCACCTAAGTGATCTTGTCCCGAAGAGGTATGACCTAGACCAAGGTGTGGCACATCTAGGCCATGGTGTGGCACAGCTTAGTCAAGTGTTGTCCTTCCTAGCCAAGGTCATTATTCCCTACTTTCCAATGTCTTGTTCTTAGCCGAGATCCTTACTCGCCTGAGTACCCATGCCGTCTTGCTTGTTGAACACACTTTGTCATAGTTTTGTCTTGTCACTCAGCCACCTTTTTGGGCAGCACCAACCAGCCGCTGCCACGTGCCCCTGTAGAGGGTTAAGTCAGTCAGCAGACTTAGAAATGTATCATTTTGTTGTATGTCTTTGTTTGTGAGGAGAGAGAAACTCTAGAAGAAGAAGAAGAAGTTTAGAGTGAGAAAGTGGGTCTTCGAGCTTGATTCCTAGAGATCAAACCGTTAGATTCGCGTATTGAGGTTAGATTCTTGATTTACCCTTTTCGTTCTTATTGATCATCTAGCTGCATTGCATGATCGAACCCGTTCTGCATGTCATGCATCAATTTAAAATTGGTTTTAGAAAGAGAAAATAGTGTTCATGTGTTTTTGAAGGAAAAGTCTTGTTTGATCTGAAAGTTTACATTAAGATTCATGTTTTTGTGTTTGTTCTCACAAGATCCTTGAATATGGGTGCCCAGGTCCATGTTTTTGAACTCATAGCATGAAATCTCAGATTTTGTAATAGCAAATCACGATCTTTCCATTCATCTTTCTCATGTTCATGTTCTTCATATTCATCATGTTCTTCAAGAAAGGGAAACCCAGATTTTTCCCGACTTCATTCCTTTGAATGTGGCCATCGAGGCCACACCTCGGCCAGGGGATGTGGAACCTCGGCCTAGACCTGGTAGTTGCCCAGCATGTTTCCCCGAGATAAAGAACTGTATTTGTTTTGATTCGACTTAGTCTTGAGGAATGCCGAGATCATCTGCATGCATGTGAAACTTGTTTGAAGTGCATTCAACAGACTTTGCCATGTGTTTGTAGGGTTTGGACTTGCCTTGACCCCGACGTTTGAAGAACTAAGTGAGTGGTATTTTTAATAAAGCTATGTTATAATGCTTTGATAAAAGTCTTGTTTGCTTCATTTTGAAAAGTAATTGTAAAGCATGAATGGTTATTCCTAATTGGAAAATATATTTATATTGTTTTGATGACATTCTTGGAAGTCCGTACGTGCTAAGGGACTATAAGCACTTGTAGCACAAAGTTTGGAAGTCCGTACGTGCTAAGGGACTATAAGCACTTGTAGCACAAAGTTTGGAAGTCTGTATGTGCTAGGGGACTCTAAGCATTAGTAGCACAAGTCCTTAGTGTCAGGGGACTATAATGCAACGGCACCATTGAATTGAGATATCTCCCTTGTCTTGCCTTGTCTTGCCTTGTTTGCCACTGACGGTTTACCGCGTGGGTTTTGTTTGCCGAGATGCCATCACTTGTATATTAATGATGTTAGTAAGCATCCTTGGAACTTGACAGATTTGCTAGATCGACTTGGTTCATCCTTTGACTCGCACTAATTATGTTATGTATTGTTTGATAAAGATCTTGAATACCAGTCATGCAAACCCCTTTATTTCTTATACCATTCACTGAGTATCCAAGCTCACCCTCTCTATATATATGTAGGTGATAAGCAGGAAGGCGGTGACGCCTAGGTGTGACTCGCAAGCTTGTTTTGGGTTTTTATTATGTCGGCTTAACTTGTATTTACGTTGGCAGTCTTGAAAATTATGCTTCTCGGCTTATAATGCTTGTAATGTACACATGTCGGCTGGAGAAGCCTTTTGATCAAGATGTAAAATGTATTTTGTACTTTATTGTATTTGCATTCAAGTTGTAATATTATGTAAAGTTGTATGTCATTCCATGTAACTTACGCACTGCTCTTATGGACCGCTTGTATTTTTTTAAATTATTGCTTCTGCACTTGTAAGCCCTATATATATTAATACTCTGTTTGTGTGTGGATTTTGGAGGTTGGCCTTCGGTAATCCCAGATTACTGGCCATCACAGCACCAAACTAGTAGGGGCGGTTTGGGGTCGTGACAAACTTGCTCTTCGGTATCTATTTCAGGTGAGTCCCTCAAAAAGTCTCTTATTTTGAGTTTCCATTAGATGAGATATTTGTAAGAACTCACATAATAAAGCTACTATGATGTCCCTCGAATGCTCTTTCTCTAGCCTCTTTCAAAGCTTCTTCGAACCTACGAGTAAGAGCAACAACATTTAAAAAAAAAAAAAAAAAAATCGTAGGCAACAAGCAAATGGACAAAAGGAAACTAAATGAAGAATGACTTGGGTGGCTGTTCTATCGCAGGACCCACTTTGATCAGTCCACCTCCTCGGCTGCAAACTTGCAATTCCCCCTGACTATAAGAGCCATGTTTGTCATTATCAAGAAGTTTAGTGATGAGTTAGAGGTCCAACGACCGAATGTTGACATAATAAGTTCTATCGCCTTTGTTATGCGACAACGAATAACAATAAAGAATATCCCAAATGCCTAAGTCTAAGTCTAAGAGGCCATTCAAGACCAAGATGCCATTTACCACTCTAAATGTCACTAATATTTGCATTGGTGTAAGTTCAAAATAAGGAAAGAAATCGACGCAATAAGGGGTTCAACGGAAACCTAACACCACCCTTTACGATGGAGGCAATTGAGAAGAGCATTGTGGTGCTCGTACACGATCGATTCGCATCCACCACCACCAATGCCAACGTGACATCATTGGGAATGTGATATTTCTGGCGGAACTCATCCATTCTGTAACAACCCTCATACTGTTTACTGATTAATGACCGATTGATTACCGATAATCACCGATTACTGCTAAACGGAACTGATAATGACTGATAATTGAAACTGAATTGAATGAATACATCTGTTTGAACTGCATTCTATCTGTTGATTGTTTATTTGATCTGTTCGTATTTTAGTGATTAAACTGCAAATTGAAGGCCTTATCGGCGGCCGAATCCAAAATTGATTGATGTTTAATGATCAACATAATTTATGTGATTTTGTGGTGTATTTACCTGAAAACTGATTAGGTATGATTAAATTAGATTAAATAAGCTAATTAAAGAGTTGGACTTATTTACCGTTATGCCCTTGAGTGGGCCACTATCTCAAATACACACACTTGAGCCTTATACTTGAATCAAAACACATTTGCTCAGCCATTTCTTCTTGTTCTAGCCGAATTTAGAGAGAGAGGAAGTGAGAGTCTTGAGCTCATTTCAATATTGCTTAGAATTTGAAGAGAATTGAAGGTTGATTGTTGCTTTGTGGTCCTACACTTGTAATTGAGGCTCTAGGTAAGAGAACTCAACCTTTATTGATGTGTTTGAGCTAGTTCTTGCATGATTCATGCTTCATTGTAGAACTAAGTCATGTTTTGGTTCATTGTTGTTAAATGAAGCTCAATTCTTGCATGCATGTGTTCTTGGTTGAATTTGGAGTTGAGTCATGGCAAAATGTTACATGCATGTTCACAACTATGTCTAAGTCCATGAGTTCATCTTGTTTTTGAAGGTTTGAGCTCTTTTGAAACAGCATTGAAGCTTTGAAAATGATTTAAGATCATGCATGTCATGTTTGAAGATTGTTCTTGAAAATGATTTGAAATTAGGTTTGAATTAAACACCCTTGGGCTTTGATTTCTCAAATTGAGCTTTGAAACATGATATTCTATGTGTTTATAAATGTTTTCCAGAAAATGGGCCCAAGAGGATTGGTTTTGATGCTTTTGAGCTTGGTTTTGAACCTGGAGCTCGAATCTGGATTTTCCAGATTTCGCACTTCCGCTCGAGCGGAGGAAGTGCCGCTCGAGCGTAGAATTCGAGCAACCAGCATCTCTCTGCACTGTTTGGCAGTCCGCTCGAGCGGAGGATTGGGCGCTCGAGCGGAGTCTTGTCTCAAGCTCGAGCGGGCGTCGAGCGGGGATTTCACCCATCCAGTACTTTTACAGTACGCTCGAGCGGGAAAGTTTACGCTCGAGCGTGTACCTTTGTTTGCCTGTACGCTCGAGCGGGGAAACCTGCGCTCGAGCGGGACTCTGTTTTTCTGAAAATCCTGAAAATGCTTTTAAATGTACATTTTTCCATCCTCATCCCATCCTAGGCATTCTTAGGCCTAGTTTAAGACATTTAGATGAGGATATCGTTGTAGAACACACCAAGGCAAATTAGGGATTAAGTTATGAGATTTCCCAACTGTGTAGCTTAGTGTGTTCAATCTGTTAACTGTGTAGGGTTGGCGACTGGAGAGACACGCTCTAGCATACTGTAGCCCGAACTCTGTGAGTAACAATTGTGTAAAGATATGTTCAACTGATTATCTTTTGAATACTGAACTGAACTGTTTACTGAACTGGTATTATTTACTGAATGAATGTATGTCCTTTATTTCTGAACTGTACTGTGGCATCCTTAGTACCTACGGTTTACTGTTACTGTTACGGTTACAGAGATCTCTGTCGGTTTCCTTGTGGAACCACTACTGTTTACTGACTGATGGCCATCATTACTGTTCGGTCTTTTAAGACCTACTGTTACTGTTATGCTAATGGATGTACCACATATGACTGTTTACTGTACTGAGCAACTGAATTACTGATTGAAATGAACTGTTTTCATTACTGTAAGGACATTCATTCTAAACCCCTTTACGCTTTATGTTATTCACTGGGCTTTAGCTCACTGCTCATATATATATGTAGGTGTACAGGCACCAGACCGCAGCTAGAGGCGTCAGGGTTACTCCAGTTTTGTCAAGCCAGCCTTTGTGCCTCACTGTGAGGTTCCGAGTTGCCATGCTATGGCTTGGGGGTGTTTTGTCTGTTTTTCCCCCTTCTGTACTGTTTTACTGTTTTGTATAGACCGTACGGTTTTGTACAGACGGAATGTTTTCTGTACTGTTCTGTAGGGTTGAGTCCCTAGTTGAATGGATGTGAATATTGTGTATACTGTTCTGTACTGTTTATGTATAAATGTGTGAAAAGCCTTTTTGCATACAGACTGTCACAGCTCAATGGACACTATTTATTTACTGTATTGGCTTCCGCCAGGCCCTGTACTCTGCTTTACTGTATTACTGTTCTGCAGGCCTTCGGTAATCTCGGATTACTGGCCGGTTACGGTACTAAACCCATAGGGCCGGGTTTGGGTCGTGACAGAGTGGTATCAGAGCGATACTTAACCACGAGTTATACCGCACACACGTGTCCAAATGAGCTATAGGGTGTCCTAGAAAAGTGATTAGGGCATCGCATGAGCATGATAAGTGTGTGATTATGTTATGACTGAATACGTGCTAATGTGGTAAACTGTTAAACAAATGACTGCTTATGTTTAAAACTGTTATAACTGCTTATAGTGAAATGGACAATGCAAATGAACCTGAGTCCTCATCTACTGAGGCAAGAATGGAAAGAATGGAAAGAATGATAGAACTGATAACTGCTAGACTGGAACAACAACAGAACCAACAGCCCCCACCTCCTCCTCCTCCGGTACAGCCGGAGCCTAATGTGAATGTGAATGATGGGGATATTATTGCTCTCACCCATAAATTCAGCAAGATGAAACCGCCATCCTTTCAGGGAGGCCTCGAACCATTAAAGGCTGAAGCTTGGGTGCTTGAAACAGAAAAACTATTTGAAGTGTTTCCGTGCTCAGAAGCGAATAAAGTATTGTTAGCTACCTTCACCCTACAAGAAGAGGCTAGAAGGTGGTGGATGTTGATCCGCGACGCAAATACTGTTATGACTTGGGCTCAGTTCAAGGAGTCCTTCTTTGAAAAGTATTTCCCTCAGTGTGTCAGGGATAGGAAAGTGACTGAATTCGAACAGCTGAAGCAGGGCACAATGTCCGTTGCAGAATATGAGACGAAATTTACCGAACTTGCCCGATATGCACCGCATATGGTGGATACTGAATATAAGAAGGCCAGGAAATTTGAAGGTGGCCTTAATGTGGCAATACTTGACCGGATAAATGTTTTGAAATTACCGACTTTTGTGGGTGTTCTCGACCGGGCATTGATGGCCGAGTCGAACATTGCAGCGGTGAAACAATCTGAAACACCAACAACTGAATGGCATGGTAAAAGGCAGGGTTTCAAATTCAAGAAAGGCAAGCACAACCCAGCCAACAAGAAACAGAATACGGGGTCGACAACTAGCCCCAGCCAAGGGAGTGGGTTCATTCCGCCCTGTTCTGTATGTGGCAACAGGCACAAAGGGGTTTGTCACAAATTATCTGGAGCCTGTTACAGGTGTGGCAAGGTGGGCCACATGGTTAAAGACTGCCCCTCTGCTCCACAAGCCAGTGGTAAAGCTGCACCAAGCGCAGCAGCATCAAATGCTCTACCAAAACCGAATCCTAAAGCTACCGGGAAAGAGCCTGTGAGGCAAGGCCGAGTGTTCGCACTAGTACCGGGAGATGTGCAGAATACCGAGACCGTTGTGTCAGGTATTCTCTCTATTTGTACACAAAATGCATATGTATTGATTGATTCGGGGTCTACACATTCTTATGTATCGCATGCTTTCTCACGGAAACTGAATAGACCCTTAGAACCTATGAACTATCTGCTAGCCGTATCATCACCCGTAGGGGGATCCATGACATGTGCTTATATGTACCCCGCATGTGAAATTATTGTTGGGGATATGCATCTGTTTATTGATTTACTGCCATTGAACATTGATCATTTTGACGTAATATTGGGGATGGATTGGTTACAAAAATATCATGCCACTATTGACTGTGTGACCAAGCAAGTTGTTTTCCGTCCACCTGGTCTACCTGAATTTGTGTTTAATGGGAGTGGAGTAGTACCTCCTCCGTATTTGATTTCGTCAGTGAAAGCTGTTAAATTAATTAGAAAGGGGTGTAAAGGATATCTGTGTTCTGTACTGACTGTGCCTACTGATGATAGTATTAAAACTGATGTGAATTGTATTCCTATAGTCAGAGAATTTCCAGATGTTTTTCCAGATAATCTTCCAGGAGATTTGACTGACAGGGAGATTGAATTTACCGTTGATGTGATTCCCGGAACACAACCAGTTTCTAAAGCTCCCTACCGAATGGCTCCAACTGAACTGAAAGAACTGAAAGTGCAACTGCAAGAACTGTTAGACAAAAAGTTTATCAGACCTAGCACTTCACCATGGGGTGCTCCTGTTTTGTTTGTCAAGAAGAAAGATGGCTCACTGAGACTGTGCATCGACTACCGTGAACTGAATAAGGTAACTGTAAAGAACAAATACCCATTGCCACGCATTGATGATTTATTTGATCAGTTACGGGGTGCACAAGTGTTTTCTAAGATTGATCTCAGATCGGGGTATCATCAACTGAAGGTTAAACCGGAAGACATTGATAAAACTGCTTTTAGAACAAGGTATGGACATTACGAATTCTTAGTTATGCCTTTTGGAGTCACGAATGCACCAGCTGCATTTATGGACCTCATGAACAGAATCTTTAAACCATACCTTGACAATTTTATTGTTGTATTTATTGATGACATATTGATTTACTCCAAGAGTATAGAAGAACATGAACATCACCTGAGACTTGCCCTACAAACCTTAAGAGAACAGAAACTGTATGCTAAACTGTCTAAATGTGAATTTTGGCTTGACCATGTTATGTTTTTGGGGCATGTTGTTAGCAAAGATGGGATTTCTGTTGATCCGCAGAAAATTGAAGCCGTAGTGAACTGGCCTAGACCAACAAATGTGACTGAAGTCCGAAGCTTTTTGGGACTGGCTGGATATTACAGAAGATTTGTCAAAGATTTCTCCAAAATTGCTCTACCATTGACTCAGTTAACTCAAAAGGGGACATCATTTAATTGGACTGATCAAAGAGAATCTGCTTTCCAGGAGTTGAAAACTCGACTTGTGACTGCGCCAGTTTTGACCTTACCATCAGGTACGGATGGTTATACTGTATATAGTGATGCTTCTCATAAGGGTTTGGGATGTGTTTTAATGCAGAATGGGAGAGTAATTGCCTATGCTTCCCGTCAACTGAGACCGCATGAAAAGAACTACCCGACCCATGACCTGGAACTTGCTGCAGTGGTGTTTGCACTGAAAATTTGGCGTCACTATCTGTACGGGGTGACATGTGAAGTATACACCGACCACAAGAGTTTAAAGTATTTCTTCACACAGAAAGAACTGAATATGAGACAACGGAGATGGCTGGAACTGATTACAGACTATGATCTACAGATATTGTACCATCCGGGAAAAGCCAATACCGTTGCCGATGCATTGAGCCGGAAATCGATTGGACACTTAGCCTGTTTGCTTACAGGACAGAAAGAGTTGCTTTGTGACCTTGAAAAATCTGAAATAGAAATTGTTTTGAGAGAACAAGGTGGAACCTTAGCTGCTATTTCTGCTCAACCGGCGCTGATTGAAGAGATTAAAGAGAAACAGCAACTGGATGACTTCTTGAAGAAGATCATCGAAGAAAGAGAATCTAAACCGAGACCGGGATTCAAATTTGAGAATAATGTACTGAAATTTCAAGAAAGACTGTGTGTACCGAATGATACTGAACTGAAAAGAAGAGTTCTGCAAGAAGGCCACAATTCGAAATTGTCTATCCATCCGGGAATACGAAAATGTACCAAGATCTGAAACAGAATTTCTGGTGGCCGGGAATGAAGAAAGAAATTGCTGATTTTGTATCCAAATGTCTTCATTGCCAACAGGTCAAAGCTGAACATCAACGACCTGCCGGACTATTGCAACCCCTACCCATACCAGAGTGGAAATGGGAGCATATCACGATGGATTTTATCGTTGGATTACCTCGCTCCAGAAAAGGTATGGATTCAATTTGGGTTATTGTTGATAGACTGACTAAATCTGCTCACTTCTTACCTGTCAAGACAATTTATAATGCGGACAAATTGGCTGTTATCTATATTGATGAAATTGTGAGACTGCATGGAGTGCCTGTGTCTATTGTTTCTGACAGGGATTCGAAGTTTACATCGAGGTTTTGGCAGAGTCTACAGACTGCATTGGGTACTGAATTGAGGCTGAGTAGTGCCTATCATCCCCAGACAGATGGACAGTCTGAAAGGACCATCCAAACTCTGGAGGATTTACTGAGAATGTGTGTCCTTGATTTTCAGGGAGACTGGGAAAGTCATCTGCCATTAGTTGAATTCGCCTACAATAAGTATTGGTATGGCGCCCTTCGAGGCATTGTATGGCAGAAAATGTAGATCTCCAATTTGCTGGGCAGAAGTTGGAGATGGGCCTTTACTTGGGCCCGAGATTGTTTATGAGACAACTGAGAAAGTGAAACTGATACAACAGAGATTGAAAACTGCACAGAGCCGACAAAAGAGTTATGCTGACGTTAGAAGACGAGACAGAGAATATGAAGTGGGTGATCACGTTTTTGTGAAAGTGACACCAATGAAAGGCCAGACTCGTTTTGGAGTCAAAGGCAAGTTAGCACCGAGATACGTCGGACCTTATGAGATTATTGAGAAAATCAATCCGGTGGCGTATCAAGTTGCGCTTCCTCCTGAAATGGAGCACATGCATAACGTCTTCCACATTTCTATGTTAAGAGATTATCTTCGGGATCCCTTCCATGTAATAGAGCCTACCCACGTAGTGTTGAGTGATGACTACACTTACGAGGAACGGCCTATACAGATTGTAAACCGACGGATCAAGAAACTGAGGAACAAAGAGATCCCGTTAGTGAAAGTTGACTGGCAAAACCACGGTGGCGTGTATGCCACTTGGGAAAGGGAAGATGACATGGCCAAAAGATATCCTGAACTGTTTCCACTGAATCCTGTTTTCTTCCAGAATGAAGGTAACTCGAGTTTAGAGGACTAAACTCTTTTTAAGGAGGGGAGACTGTAACAACCCTCATACTGTTTACTGATTAATGACCGATTGATTACCGATAATCACCGATTACTGCTAAACGGAACTGATAATGACTGATAATTGAAACTGAATTGAATGAATACATCTGTTTGAACTGCATTCTATCTGTTGATTGTTTATTTGATCTGTTCGTATTTTAGTGATTAAACTGCAAATTGAAGGCCTTATCGGCGGCCGAATCCAAAATTGATTGATGTTTAATGATCAACATAATTTATGTGATTTTGTGGTGTATTTACCTGAAAACTGATTAGGTATGATTAAATTAGATTAAATAAGCTAATTAAAGAGTTGGACTTATTTACCGTTATGCCCTTGAGTGGGCCACTATCTCAAATACACACACTTGAGCCTTATACTTGAATCAAAACACATTTGCTCAGCCATTTCTTCTTGTTCTAGCCGAATTTAGAGAGAGAGGAAGTGAGAGTCTTGAGCTCATTTCAATATTGCTTAGAATTTGAAGAGAATTGAAGGTTGATTGTTGCTTTGTGGTCCTACACTTGTAATTGAGGCTCTAGGTAAGAGAACTCAACCTTTATTGATGTGTTTGAGCTAGTTCTTGCATGATTCATGCTTCATTGTAGAACTAAGTCATGTTTTGGTTCATTGTTGTTAAATGAAGCTCAATTCTTGCATGCATGTGTTCTTGGTTGAATTTGGAGTTGAGTCATGGCAAAATGTTACATGCATGTTCACAACTATGTCTAAGTCCATGAGTTCATCTTGTTTTTGAAGGTTTGAGCTCTTTTGAAACAGCATTGAAGCTTTGAAAATGATTTAAGATCATGCATGTCATGTTTGAAGATTGTTCTTGAAAATGATTTGAAATTGGGTTTGAATTAAACACCCTTGGGCTTTGATTTCTCAAATTGAGCTTTGAAACATGATATTCTATGTGTTTATAAATGTTTTCCAGAAAATGGGCCCAAGAGGATTGGTTTTGATGCTTTTGAGCTTGGTTTTGAACCTGGAGCTCGAATCTGGATTTTCCAGATTTCGCACTTCCGCTCGAGCGGAGGAAGTGCCGCTCGAGCGTAGAATTCGAGCAACCAGCATCTCTCTGCACTGTTTGGCAGTCCGCTCGAGCGGAGGATTGGGCGCTCGAGCGGAGTCTTGTCTCAAGCTCGAGCGGGCGTCGAGCGGGGATTTCACCCATCCAGTACTTTTACAGTACGCTCGAGCGGGAAAGTTTACGCTCGAGCGTGTACCTTTGTTTGCCTGTACGCTCGAGCGGGGAAACCTGCGCTCGAGCGGGACTCTGTTTTTCTGAAAATCCTGAAAATGCTTTTAAATGTACATTTTTCCATCCTCATCCCATCCTAGGCATTCTTAGGCCTAGTTTAAGACATTTAGATGAGGATATCGTTGTAGAACACACCAAGGCAAATTAGGGATTAAGTTATGAGATTTCCCAACTGTGTAGCTTAGTGTGTTCAATCTGTTAACTGTGTAGGGTTGGCGACTGGAGAGACACGCTCTAGCATACTGTAGCCCGAACTCTGTGAGTAACAATTGTGTAAAGATATGTTCAACTGATTATCTTTTGAATACTGAACTGAACTGTTTACTGAACTGGTATTATTTACTGAATGAATGTATGTCCTTTATTTCTGAACTGTACTGTGGCATCCTTAGTACCTACGGTTTACTGTTACTGTTACGGTTACAGAGATCTCTGTCGGTTTCCTTGTGGAACCACTACTGTTTACTGACTGATGGCCATCATTACTGTTCGGTCTTTTAAGACCTACTGTTACTGTTATGCTAATGGATGTACCACATATGACTGTTTACTGTACTGAGCAACTGAATTACTGATTGAAATGAACTGTTTTCATTACTGTAAGGACATTCATTCTAAACCCCTTTACGCTTTATGTTATTCACTGGGCTTTAGCTCACTGCTCATATATATATGTAGGTGTACAGGCACCAGACCGCAGCTAGAGGCGTCAGGGTTACTCCAGTTTTGTCAAGCCAGCCTTTGTGCCTCACTGTGAGGTTCCGAGTTGCCATGCTATGGCTTGGGGGTGTTTTGTCTGTTTTTCCCCCTTCTGTACTGTTTTACTGTTTTGTATAGACCGTACGGTTTTGTACAGACGGAATGTTTTCTGTACTGTTCTGTAGGGTTGAGTCCCTAGTTGAATGGATGTGAATATTGTGTATACTGTTCTGTACTGTTTATGTATAAATGTGTGAAAAGCCTTTTTGCATACAGACTGTCACAGCTCAATGGACACTATTTATTTACTGTATTGGCTTCCGCCAGGCCCTGTACTCTGCTTTACTGTATTACTGTTCTGCAGGCCTTCGGTAATCTCGGATTACTGGCCGGTTACGGTACTAAACCCATAGGGCCGGGTTTGGGTCGTGACACATTCCCACTGGAGTAATCACTAAGTTATGAAACTGGTCCATATTTTGGGGCCATTTCCCAATATATGCCATTTTTGTATTGTATTTCCAAAATTAGGTCAACTTCTGACGAAATTCCAAAACTAAGCTAAAGCGCCATTACTATTCGCGCTTTTACTGTTAGGAGGCCAAAAGTTGATGAATAGTGAAATCGCTATTTGAAATCGCGATTTTAATTAAGAAAACGCTGTTCCAAATCGCGCTTTTAACATAAAAAAAATTTCTGAAGAAAACACTATTTAAAATAGCGCTTTTACTGTGCATATAATAATTTTTATTTTTTATTTTTTTAAAAAACGCCATTTGAAATGGCGTTTTTCCTGTTGACTCACAACAACCCACACACTCACACAAATATGCACACCCATAACACTCCAACAGTGAAATAATATAATTTATATATATAATAATAATTTATAATAATTAATTATATAATTTTTATAATTTTCGTAAATATAAATTATTTTTAGGTTATGAATGGTTTGATTTATAATACGTATGTAAGGATAAAAATTTTTATAATCAAAAATAATTTTTATAATTTTTATAATCAAAAACAATTTATAATACGTATGTATTATAAAAAATTTTATAATAATTTATAATACGTATGTATTATTTGAATCTTTACATTTTTTATTCAAAATTTTTCACAGTAAACCGATCTTCACATTTTACCCTTACATACGTATGGTTTAAATAATTTATAAAAATTATTGTCATACGTATGTAAAAATCGATTATAAAAATTGCAAAAATTATTCAAAAATTATTACAGTAAATACATCTTCACATTTAGATTATTTATAATTTTTAAAATTGCAAAATATAATTTTCGTAAATATAAATCATTTTTTTACCCTTTATTTATAAAATAAAGGGTAAAAAAATTGTAAAAATTGTAAAAATTTAAAAAAATTTAAAAATTATAAAAATTATATAATTGATTATTATAAATTATTATTATATATAAAAAAAATTATAATCAATTTTTGCAATTTTTATAATCGATTTTTACATACGTATGGCAATAATTTTTATAAATTATTTAAACCATACGTATGTAAGGGTAAAAAATTTTAGGTTATGAATGGTCTGATTTATCATTTAAGTCATTTATAAAAAAATTTACCCTTAAACTATACGTATGTAAATGTGAAGATGGGTTTATTGTAAATGTAAATGTGAACATACGTATTAAATTATTTACATACGTATTAATTATAAATTTTTATAAATTATTTTTGAATAATACATACGTATTATAAAATGTGAAGATCGGTTTACTGTAAAAAATTTTAAATAAAAAATGTAAAGATTTAAATAATACATACGTATTATAAATTATTTTTGATAATTTATAAATTATTTTTGATTATAAAAATTGAAAAAATTATTTTTGATTATAAAAATTTTTATCCTTACATACGTATTATAAATCAAACCATTCATAACCTAAAAATGATTTATATTTACGAAAATTATAAAAATTATATAATTAATTATTATAAATTATTATTATATATATAAATTATATTATTTCACTGTTGGAGTGTTATGGGTGTGCATATTTGTGTGAGTGTGTGGGTTGTTGTGAGTCAACAGGAAAAACGCCATTTCAAATGGCGTTTTTTAAAAAAAAAAAAAAAAAAAAAAAAATTATTATATGCACAGTAAAAGCGCTATTTTAAATAGCGTTTTCTTCAGAAATTTTTTTTATGTTAAAAGCGCGATTTGGAACAGCGTTTTCTTAATTAAAATCGCGATTTCAAATAGCGATTTCACTATTCATCAACTTTTTGCCTCCTAACAGTAAAAGCGCGAATAGTAATGGCGCTTTAGCTTAGTTTTGGAATTCCGTCAGAAGTTGGCCTAGTTTTGGAAATACAATACAAAAATGGCTTATATTGGGAAATGGCCCCATATTTTGAGCGGCCAACCAAGCAACCAATGGATGGACAACTCACAAGCCGGAGGTATAATGTCCTACCGAACAAATACACTAATGGTGGCTTGCAAGGTCGAAGGTGCAACAACTGACCAAGCAACTACGTGCTATACAACTATCCATTTTAAAGGTGCAATGTTCCCCCCAAAGTAGTGGGCTAGCCCAAAAACCCAAGAAAATAGTAGGCCTACCCTAAAACAAGGAAAACAAAATAGACACGGCTGCGGATCTGCCGGAAACAAAGAAACTTGCTGAAAAAAATGGTGCAGTGGTGGTACAACAACAATGACAACCGTCGACGGAAATAAAAAGTTTGTTCGAAGACTTACAATTAATGCCGATTCTAGGCAACTAGGTGCAATGGCAGTGAGATGATCCAGCCGTGATTAGCGTTATAGCGATCCCGGGTTTACCCTTGTTGTACAGTGATCCGGACATGTGTCCGTGGATGTTGGTAGTTGTTTATTATCTTGTTTGCATCCTCTTTACTTTGTATATTGAGTTATGGGATGTGTTGGGCAGGTTTGTTTCAGGTTGGTTGTGTTTGGGAGCCTAGTGTTGCTGCCCAGATTTTTGGCCCTTCGCTCGAGCGAGTAGTTTGTCGCTCGAGCGAGAGTGAGGTTCGTGTCTGGTGGGTCGAGCCAGGGTGGCTTCGCTTGAGCGAGTGTTGCGTCTAGTTCTGGACCTGAGAGTTGTGTTTCTTGGCTCGAGCGAGCTTCCTTCGCTCGAGCGGTCTGGGTTTTTCTTCGCTCGATCGAGAGTTCCTTGGCTCGAGCTAAATTTTCTGTGTCTGGTCGCTCGAGCGACCAAGTCTTCGCTCGAGCGAGCGTGTTTTATATCAGCGGACAGTAGCGATTTTGAACTTCAGTTTTTCACTTCTTTTTTTGATCAAACCCTAAATCCGAGACCCTCTCTCTCTAAACTTACACCCTCTCTAAGATTTGATCTCCCTAGAGTGTGAATCTAGCCTAGAGCCTTTGTTAAAAAGATAGAGGGCGTTGAGAGCTTTGTTTTAATCTGAAAAAGTTTGGATTTGGAGCACGTTGATCTTCGAGTCTTCATCTCCTTTTTGGCTTAAACTTTGAGGTAGGGATATCCTACTCCTCTCTATGGATTTTGTCTTTAAATTTTGGTATTTTGAGATGTTGGGCTTGGTTTGGTAATTTTGTGAAAGTTTGGGGCTTTTGTGCAATTTTACAAAAGTTGGGATTTTATTCATAATAAACCTAGATGCATGTTTGGAATAAAGAAATGGAATAAATGTTAAATCATTGATGAAAATGGGACCTAAGGGTTGAAATGTTAATTATGGGAATTAACCTAATTACATTGTTTAATTAATTGGGATAATTAATTGAGAAGAATGAGGAAATGAAATGTTGATTGAATATCCATTGTGCATTTATTTTCTGTTTAGAAATAACTGCTTGGGCTATCGGTGGAGGATAGTCGTGATTGTTGTAGACAATGCATGATGATTAGGCAAACTGAAACTAATCAATGAAATGTGTCATGGAACTTGACGGTTGATAGAATACATTAACTGTATGTATTGGGTGATTGTATATAGAACCAATGTGTTTATATACGTTATGTGTAGAGGAGGAGATGGGGGATGTACTCCGCGGTTTAGGGGAAGATAGGGGATGTACCTCTAAACCGGATAGTGTTGGGAGAAGATAGGGGATGAACTCCGTAGATACAGCTCATATGCTTGTCTAGAGAAGTGGAGATAGAGCTTATATGCTTATCTTGGTAAAGTGTGGATACAGCTTATATGCTTATCTGTGAATGTGGGATATTGTTGTTATACATATCTGTTGAGAATGTGGATACAGCTTATATGCTTATCTGTGAATGTGAGATATTGTTGTTATACATATCTGTTGAGAATGTGGATATAGCTTATATGCTTATCTGAATGTGGGATATAGTTGTTATACATATCTGTGGAAATGATGATAGAGCTAGCATACTTGTCTGTTGAAAGAGGGAAAATGAAAGGTAACTTAGACTCATAAGTTGTATGACATAAATGTGTAATTTATGTGAATGTATCTGTGTTAGCCATCTATCAATTGCTAATCTTTTAGTCATTGTTCATGGTTGGTTTAGTGTATTTCTACTGGGCTGTGGCTCACCCTATATGGGAATATCATTTTCAGGTACAGGAAGCATGCCACCTCCAAGGACATAGCTGGGAGGCTAGAGGCAGACATACTTTTGTCGCTTAACTTTTGATGTATTACATGTAACTTCAAGCCAAGGGCTTAATGTGTAAACGAGTTAGTACTCTTTGTTGTAACCAAGTGTTAACTTGGAAAGCTGTAAGCCCGTAGGGCATTTTGTTTTGATGATAACATGTAATACTTATGTAATGGAACTCTAATGTATAAAAGAATGTGATTAGTTTATATGTAAATGCATGTCTTATCTGTTGAGTTTAATGTTGTTGTTTTGAGGGCGTTACAACGTAGCACTGGAAAAAGAAGTCTGTTGGAAAAGAAACAAACGGAGAACAACTCAACAAGGGTGGAACAATAAAAAATCATCAACAACAGCAACGAATATGGAAAAAGGAAACAAAAGGAAAGGAGAGAGTCCAAAAACCACCAAGGATCCTCTAGAGTGAAATTTTCCTAAAGTTTCCTAGAGTACTACATTGTGTGCTTGAGATTTACTGGCAAGTCACATCAGAAAAATTGATGTGACTTGCCAGTAAATCTCAACCACACAATGTAGCACTCTAGAAAACTTTAGGAAAAAATCACTCTAGAGGATCCTTGCTCTTCAAAAACTTATAGGATCCTGTCACGTGTGTGTTTGTAGAATGAAAAGGTGATTTGCGTTTTTGAATAATAAAATACCCTAAGTTTTGGTGCGAATCAGTCCATTGGCAGAGGGGATGCGAAGCTGCGAAAAGTAGCGTCTAAACTAATCAGGTATAGATCGAAGGAATGAATGAATATGTGTGTGTGCCTGCCTGCCTGCCTGCAAGGTATTCTGCCAGTCAGAATCGAACAAACAGGATAAATAAGGCCGAACACCAACAACTCCAAACTGTCCCCTTGTGCAATACAGCGGAAACACAGATTATAAAGAGGCAAGGCAGTGGGTCTGACTCTGACCGACCTATGCATAAAATAAAAGAAGACAAGAGTTGCTTTGCTCGGCCTCACAACAGCAATCAACACAACCAAACAAGCACTGAGACCGAGCAAACAGAGCCAGTGCTTGAATCAAGTCTTTGGGGTGAAAGTGGGCCGACCTAGGTGGCCAAAAATGGGGCCCACCAAGTTATTCCATGCAAAGCTAAGCTTATGGCCGACCGAACCAAAGCACACAAGTCAACACAACAATTTGTCTTCCAAACTAAGCCCTACATCCATGCAATTCAACACCAAGCACCAAACCCAGCAAAGAATACATGCGTGCCATTACCATGCATGGCAATCATGGCATCGCCCACAAAGCATTTTACTTCAACATCATCAAAACAAATTAGAACAAAGCTGAGCTAAGGCACGCTTGCCTTGATTTGAAGTGTTGCTGAGCAGTTCGGCCCAATCCACGAACACTACAAAAAAAATATGTGTATATATATACACACATATATATTCAATTAAAGCAACGACGCTCGGCCGACCGAGCATGAAGATCCACCACGGTTGTTAACAGAACAAGAAAGAGCACCGAGCTAAGCAATTACGAGGCCAATGATGCACGTTTAGTTTGGGGGCACCACTGAGCTACGGAATACTGAGCAAAAACCGAGCTAGGCCCAACACAGGCACTCTGGGCCGAACAATAATTTTGAATCCAACCCGCGAAGTTCAAATTAAGTTGTGACGAAATTTTCTTCCGCTTCATTAAACGCAAGAGCAAGCCAGGGGCAAATGAAGTGGGTAAAAATTAACTAAGTCTTGGTGCTAGGCCCAATGCTAGGCCCACTCCGAGGTTGGGCTAGGTTGGAGTCCAGCCCTATGGCCAACTCCTGCTCCGAAGCAGGACAGTCATTAGAGTTCAACCCAATGCATGAGTGCTACTCCGAAGTGGATGCTAGGAAGCTCGACCCAACGTGCAAGGCTCACTCCTAAGCGTACTGAGCAACAAGTTGTACCTCCAGGTTGGACAACCTCTCCGAAGTGGACCTACTTAGAGAAGGCCAATGCATCGAAGGTTTCTTGAGCTCACAAGAGGCAAACAACTCTGGTCACCTCCCTCTATATGAACAGAACGTGGAAACATGAAGGCGTAGAAGGACAAAGAGCACACACGACAGACCTGCACCTAAGTGTTAGACGGAGTGGTCGTCCTCCTCCAATGAGAGACGACCATGAGCAAGAGAAATGGGATAGATGGCAGAGAGAGAAGGTCTTGGAGGACAAGCAACCTTCTCCTATAAAAGGTGAGCACTATTCATCGTCAAAGGATCCAAAATCCACACACTCTACATGTACAAACTCTTTTTATTCTCTCTTTTTCTTCTTCTCCACTACTCCCTAACTTTACCATCAGAGGGTTTTCCAACCAAACCCCAGTCAAGCAGCCTCATCATTTGTTTTTCTGTGTAGATCTTTATTTCCCGAAGCACGTTATTCTTCCACGAAGTTCTACCCTTCTTCGTAGTGCGGAAATTACCCCCGCACAATGATTAATTGACACATTCCCAATTATATATAAAAACACTATAAAACCTTGAACACCAGCCCAGCCCCCGCAGCCCAACCTCTTCCCTTTGCTGCTTCGTAACCCAATTGTTCCTCATACAGCCTTGTCGCCAAATAGCCCCACTATCACAAATTGCGGCCTCTAAAAGAAAAGGAGACAACCCTTTCCTCGCCATAACCCAACCCCCTCCTCCTCGCAGTTCGCCACAGTCCAGACATCACTGTCGCAGGTCTCAACTTGAGAATATGGAATAGAAGATCATCACATGTCAATGAAAATGGTGCCAATAGTTGAGGGAGGTGGAATTGGTGGTTCTTCACCGTGTCTCTCTCTCTCTCTCTCTCTCATCTGAGAAAACAATAGCAAGAATTGGTAGGTGTTTGATAACGAGGACAATAATAAAATGGGAATAGTATAGGTGTAGCCTTGTTGGGAAGAAGATCAACAAGAGTAATTTTGACATTTTCAAATGTTAAACAAATGACATAAGCAAATTTGATTGGGTCAACTCATAGTTGACTAACAGACGGGTCTTTATGTTACATAAATTGTAAAGTAAGGAAGGCCAATGATATTTTAAGGAATAAAGGGGGTGTCACTGTGATATTAGAAGAATAGAGGGGATGCCGGGGCAATTTACCCTTTGAAAAAAAATGTCTTACATGTCATTATGAAATGTTGTGATTAGTTCTATCTAATGGGTGAAAATATCCTAACTGGCATATAGATATAACTGGGTTCAAAGGTTGAGATCAACTCAACTCAAAATTGTATGACTAGGATTATTTGACAGTTAGAACTCAAATTTTGAAATTTTGCTTAGCCTATCCCGCTAACATCCATTCTCTGGCATGGATTTCAAAACTTTGTACAAATCTTCTATATTTCAATATTTGTTTCTGTTCTTTTTTATCGCATTCTCTCTCTCTCTCTCTCTCTCCATCCTAGATCTATCACTCTCTTTCCTTTCCCTTCCATCATCATCTCTAGCACGGAAAAATTCTTTTTCTTCTTCTTCAGAGCTTCATCGGCCACCCAATTGGGTGAACCGGTCAACATAGCAATCTCAACATGATCTACAGCTAAAACCTTGCACCCCATCATTGTTGGTCTAGGTCACGCACATCATCAAAGCCCTATGCTGTGTATTAGTCGCACTCACGCCGTTGCCAAGGCACTAACCATCTCTATCTAGCAAATGGTCATCTCCTGTGACTGGTGATGATTTTGTGTAGGTTGAGAATGGTTGTGTCATCGTGTGTCAATCACGAGTTGCTCAAAAGTATAGTTGTTTTTTTTTTTAATTTTTTATTTGAATTTCTTTTTTCAACAACTTGCAAGGGATGACTAGAGATGTGGGTGTGGTGGTGCTGTGGGAAAATAGAAACTTTTTTGAGCTCCAAAGCCTCATCCGACACTGCCGCCAGCATTGTTGAGCACAAAGGCCTTAACTATTTCCAAATACCTGTCATAGCTGCTACCTTTATTTTCCTAATGGTTTTCTACTCGGCCAACTTCCATCATCTCTGTTTTTGGTGGAGTAATGGATATGAGTTATTGCTGGTTGGCAATATAGGATGCCAAAGGAAGGTAGATGGTATTTTGAGATGTCAAAACGCTTACAATGATATGATGGTGCCTGCTTCAAGAAATGGTGTATGATAAAGGAGAAATGTTAGGGACCATGAAAGACTTTTCATAAAAATGATCATGAAAGATTTGTGACCCTTGGATTACCTTGATTAGTATGTGGTGTTTTATTTTAAGTATAATCCAAAGGTCACAAATCTTTCATGATCATTTTCATGAAAGACTTTTCATGATACCTAGTATTGCTGATCATAAAGGCCATCACGAACTAATTTGAATTTGAATTTTATTTTTAATTTTTTTAAGAGAAATGGTATGTATGATTGATTTTTTTGTCACAATTTTATATCGTTTCCTATGTAAATACTAATTATTAATTATTTTATTTTATGATAACTTTTAAAGAATTAATGTAATCAAACAATATAATATCATGTAAAAAAATTATAGATTCATAATTGTAATAATTGTATTGTTAGGTACATATTATTAAATAGAAATTACCAATTAGTGATAATCTTTAAAAAAATTATCACATTAATTAAAAAATTTATGATTTTAAATATTAACATTTATAATGTTTATCATCTTTGGATAATTTTTTTTTCCGACTCCACTGACAAGTTATTTCCCTTATTATTAATTTGTATTATTAGGTGCGGGTTCACAATAAGTGTGGAGTGCATGCCTATTGTAAGTTGGATATAGAATATATCCAGGAAAAAATAATATCTGTAATCAGAACCTTTTTGAAGTGTTTAATTTTTGTTATAAATTTTTTATATATAATAATGTGTTAAATTAAACATTTACCATTGCGATATAAAATTTATAAAAATATCACCACCTAACAATTTGTACTGAGTTTCATCAACAAAATTTTTAAAATAAAATTATGTTTCATATTATATTTGGGTCGCTGGTTGTGTCAATTTTTGCTGTAATGCATTCAGAATGCTCTACTTGAGGTGGTGTTGCATGTGAGTTTCTCAGTAATGTTACCCACCAAAAATTTAATCGTCGAAAAATACTATAACAAAAATTTTAAAAAAAAAAAAAAAAAAAAAAAAAGAGGAAGAAATATATGGTTTAATAATTGTATTGTTGAACCCACACTAAAAATGAAAGTAAATTATACTAATGTAAATCATACATTTGTTTTTAGTATTTATTTGTGAACAGTTTTTGGTCTGTAGCATTACTAGGAATTCTATACGACATTTAAGCTCTTTATCCAGAAATGCTACAAACTCCAAAAATCTTTAGAAAACATAAAATTCTTTCAAAGTTTCTTGCAACACATTCTTGCCCCAAAATTGTACCCAATAGAATTTCAACATGATACATATTTTCAGTATGTCAATGTGGCAAGTACCTTTAGGCACGGGTCATCTCTAGTAAATAGATATACCAAGAACGAACTAGCACACTTTTTAACTCGTCCTATCCTATCCTCTATCCAGAAGAGGAGGAGGACCCAAAAGTTTCAGTTTGACTAAGTTCCAACCAACCAACCAACCAACCTTCCTTCAAAAACTGAAAGCGGAATCCCCACTCCCACACAGAGAACAAAATACAACGTTCAACCACAACTTTTTTTTAAGTAAAAGCATCCATCAACTCAAGTCATGATTTATACATATATTGATTTACTTTTCTCCAGTTAGCAGTTTGTCATCCCAGCAAAATACAATCTTATCTTTATATGGTCTCCGCCCAATCACTGGTTAGATCTGAGAGAGGTTTTGAAGGAGTCATCATCATCATCTTATGCAACCACACAAACTGTCTGTCTGTACGTACATAGTGTAAGAAACTGATTTGAGGTGCATATCCTTCTTGTATAAGCACATTACTTCATCATATCATTGGAAAATAGGAACCGAGTGAAGATATACATGTCTCTGTGTGTTCCTCTCCATTTGGTATTTAAATGCTTCACTTGATTTGCTCTCGGAGGAAGTGCATGAAAACCAACCATTCATAGAGAATCAGAAGGAAGAGAATGGAAACAAACCACGGAGAGGAGATTCAATTTAGGGCATAATGAACTCGTTCAAGAAGCCGCACGACCTGGTTAACAGTAATTGGCACAGGTGAAGAGGGCTTTGAATTAAACATAACCCTATCTGGTGAGCCAAGTGGTAATGCCAGTACAGCCTCTTGTTGCATATTTGTAAGCTCCAAGAACTGAGCAAGCATATCACCGTCAAGTATCTTTGGTACTCCAGCCTGTCAACAATACGTAAAGATGATTAATAGCAAGGGGAAAGAAAAAAAAAAATTGAAGAAGAAGACGAGAGTGGGGGAAAAAAAGTTAAGAACAAATGTTATTGTAATTTTTCCATTTAATGCAACGAGAACAACTGTTTCCTTGCATTCTTTTAATCAAACATCAGTAACTAGTAAGCAAATATTTTGCTTTGGGAGACTGGCAGAAGAAAAAGAAAAATAAGGAAAGGAAAGGGAAAATGAAAGAAGAAAAAACAGAAAATAAAAAATAGGGAAAAATAACATGAGGAATCACCATACCACCAATCCAACTTGCATACAATAGGATGAAACACTTTACACCCTAACCCTTTGGTAAACACATCACCTAACTAATCTTTAGATGTGACAAATGACAAACAAATGATGCCACTATTCAATTTCTCTTTGATAAAATGTCAATCAATCTTGATGCACTTAGTCCTATCATGGTGAACCAGATTATGAACAATGTTAATAGTGGCCTTATTATCACAATACAGTCGCATGGGACCACCAACAATCCGAGGTCAGCCAATAAAACTTTGAGCCACATCAACTCACAAATGCCATGCACCATGACTTGATACTCCACTCCTACACTCGACTTGGCAACCACTGACTGTTTCTTACTCCACCAAGTCAACAAATTTCCTCCTACTAACGTACAAAAGTCTGTGGTAGACCTCCTATCATCACAAACCACATGGTGGTTATAGGGTTACTTCCAAATGACAAGGGGGCAAATCCACACATGGCCCAAACCCTAGAAAGCATGGATACGGATACGAGGTACGGATACGATACGATACGATACGGATACGGATACGGCGATACTTAAAAAATGTAAGATACGGATACGGCTAGGATACGTTTATAAAAAATAAAAAATAAAAATATATAAATTATTAATAGTGGGTTACACATAAGCTCAAGAATGTTGAGAAACTACAATAACTTTATGATGCAAAATACTAATCTTTAAGAATTAGATATTAATTTAAGGCATTAGCTAGTTTAGTTTTTAAATTTTCAATAGGTCTTGCAAATATTTCATTTGAATATCAAGTCTAATATGTTGATATTATAATATCAAAACAATCCACAGCTTGACCCTATGCTTTTTCCTTTTGCACTAGTCAAAAATATTCTATGCAAGTTTATTTGCTTATTTATTTATTGATATTTAATTTTACTATTGTTATATTATCTTATTAATCCTTACTTTATGTAGTTATAGAGGACATGCATGATACGATGAAGATATGTCAATTTGATGAATTCTATTACTTTAGCCTACTATGTTATTTTTATAAAAAAACTAAGCAAAGTATTGTAAAAATATTTTATTTATCCTCACAATTATATTATATTATGATATTATGCAAGAAATGATACAATTCTAATTTCGTAACAGGAGTAACATGTGACTTGGAGCATTTGATACTTCAAAATTAATTAAGAAGTATCCGATAATATGTGACTTGGAGCATCCGATACTTCAAAACTAAGTATCCGATACTTCAAAATTAATGAAAAATTAATTAAAAAGTATCCGATACTTTTAATAAGTATCTGATACGTATCCGTAAGTATCCGAGGAGTATCGGTATCCGATACGGATACGATACAGATACATCTTCCTATTTGAAGTATCCGTTCTTCATAGCCCAAACCACAAGGGGGTAAAGTGAAATTTGCTCATAAAGATAGGAGCAGATATGGAATATATCAAGATATATAGAGATTCCATGATTTGTGTTTATCATGATTTTTTGTATCTTTGATTTTCCCTTAACTAAGGAATTTAATTATATCTCTGTGACACCCCAAAGAACGTGACGTGCTATAACAATATTATTATCCATCCTTGAATACCCTAAGTCAAATTAATTATTTCATTACACATACTTAAAGTGAAGCTTAGAAATGAGTAGTTAGGGAACTTTGAACATGAAGATCTCACCATTAACTGTTAAGACTTAGGAACTAACCACCTTTTGAGCATAGCAAGCGAGTGTCACATCAAAAGTGCTTTTAACATGACATGACCGAATACTTACCTTAATTTAATTGCCTTACAATACTCTAAAAATAGAAGTACAAATTGATAAGATAAAATTTTAAAAGATGAATGCAATTGACAAGAAACCTAGAAATAAAAGACATGCCTTGATAAAACAAACTTGAAAAGAGAAATACTTGAAGATTGCTAAGAGTTTGGGGACACCTTAGGTTTAAAATTTGTGATTGCTAGGATGTGCCTATGCACTAATTGAGGAGCTTAAATGCCTTAATTGATGTGCTTGTCATTTGCTAATTGTTATTTTGCTAATCAAGATTAGTGTTAATTAAGTAAGATTAAAGAGCCTTAATCAAGATTAATTAAGTGAAGCAAGATTAAGTTTAACCTTGATTAATTATAACAAAGATTGATTAATTAAACTAATGATGGGATTAAGGAAATTGGTGAAGCAAACACACACCTCTCTTTTTGTCCCACCCAGCCTTTTGTGCTTGCCACCCTTTTGTCCTAGCTTGCCTCAAATAAAACCAAAACAAGAAAGAAAAATCTGTAGGATCAAGAATGAGCTAGAAGAAAGGAGAAAGAAGGAGAATGAAGGAGAAAGAAAAGAGCTCGAAGAATTCATCTAGGATTCCATCTTTATCATCCTAAGGTAAGTTTTGAGCCCTAATTCTTGTAGTAATCTTACCTACCATCTAAGATTGAGAAGAAGTTAGGATTAATTTGGGTTAGTAATGAAGTTAAGAGGAGAAGAATAGAAAAGAGATGAGAAAGTTGGAGAACAAGCTAGGTGGCCATAATTCATGCCATTTTGATCTTGATTTTGATGTTTATTGCATAAAAAAGCTAAACCCTCATGTTTCCTCATGATTTCCAATAGTTTTGGGAAGGTTAAATTCATGTTTTGGAACAAACAAGAAAAAGGTTGGAAAAGAAAATAAGTTTGAAGATTTGTTGTGAAAATCATGTTTTGATTCGGTTTGAATCTTGAATTCTTGCTTACATATATTTTTCCATGGATTTCCTGTCATTAATTTATGTTTTAAGACTTGAACTATCATGATTTGAAGCTTTGGGTGGAACAAATAAATAAAAAACACCAAGAACACACACTAATTCGTTTTGCCTGCTTGAAACTGCCCGTGTGGCCATAAATTCTGCATGAGCAGATTGAAATTACACTGTCGATGGTGGTCACTGCCTCAATTTGCATGAGCGGATTTTCCAAGCTTAACAAATCCGCCCAAGCGGATTTGCCATCACATTTACCCGATTTCATTAGTTTCGCGCGTTTTGATGCACCAGATCTCATTATACTCTTTTGAGACTTAAAATAGAATTGATTAAAGCTTAGAAACAGACTTAAAATAAGACTAATTAAGAAAGAAAATTGAAGTTCAGTTGACAAATTTGTTTTGCATTTTGCTTTATTGATCTTTATATGCTTGTTTGTGTAAGTCAAGCACCTTTGAAGGAAAAACGCTTGTTCAAGAGCCACTTGTGAGTAGTAGTGTAGTAAAATTATGTTTAATATGCTATGTTTATGAAAGTTAAGCTATTGTTTTATCATAAATGAACATTTTATATTCTTGTATCATGTATTAAGATGACACCTTAGATCTTGTCTTTGTTATTGGGAAATCATGCCAATAACTTTTTGCTAACTGAGCTCCTCTTGCCACCGTGGTGTGGGTCTTGATGTTCTCAAAGCCTTTGGAATGTTCATTGCTATGTATATGCTTGCAAGTTAAACTTTGTTCTATCACGATCAAATTATGCTATGTTTAAACTATAACCTTGTGCTTATTTTTGTTAAAATAATCGGTGTTCATCCATTACCACTTTACTATATTACTATTCACCGGGCAATGGCTCACCCTCTCCCTTATATATATATATATATATATGTAGGTGATGAAGAGCTCAATTACGAAGAGAAGTTGATTAAAGTTGGTCTTGTGCTTGTGCTGGTTTTGTAAAGCTTGTCATAAGCGCTATATTTTACTTTTGTTGTATAGATCATGTAATAATGCAAGATAGTAATCCAAGAGGAATGTATACTTTCATTCTATATAGTTATGCAATGCTCTGAATGAATGTTTTAAATGGACTCAATATAAGAAAATAATGGCTTCCACAATCGAAAATGCAAAATTTGCCCCAATTATCATAGAAGTCCAACTTGTTTTGAAAGTTAGGCCTTTGGTAGTCCACTACTACTGACCGATCACTACACTATTCTGTTTGGGCCGGGATGGGGTTGTGACAATCTCTTACCCTATATATATGGTGTATCATGTACACAAAAGCATCAAGTTGAATGAATGAAAGATGTAGCCCATAAGTGGACCACGTAGGCCAAGACTGACTGAACCACTTTAACCCTTTGTGTTCTTTCTTTTCTCTTTCCTATCTTTTTATTATCTCTCCATAATTCAACCTTATTGTTATATTATAAAATTCAACTACTCCCATATTGTGGACCATATGAATCCAGCCGTAAGGCATGCACAGACGAAACATTAAAGAGACACCTCTTCCTTTACCTCATGGATGACTGCTCACTCACAAGGGAGGTGGGCACCCCCTTCTTGCATGGGTTGTTATCCATGTGGTAAAAAATAGATGTTGTAGCAGGATTTCAAACAATATAGACCTTATGTATTATCGTTTTTCCATCCACTCTCTAGTTTAGTAGGTATTGCCACAGGGTCCAACTCCAAGATCTTCTAATCATCCCAATTTTTAGTGTTTGTCAATCATGCTAGCCTTTCTAATTTCCCCTTGAATTTGTTCTTCCACAAGAATACGTGGCTTGTTAATAAAGCTCTCAATGCAAGCTTCAAAGTTTCCTATAAGATTAAGAAAAAAATGACCATATACTTCCCACCTATGAAACACTGACACTGCAAAACATGTGCCATAGCGGTGTCAAACACAAGGACACATGTGATACGCCGTGTGGCAATCAAATTAATTTTTTCACGGGACATGTTGGGAGCACGCCAACTAGATTCCCCCCCCCCCCCCCGGTTGGATGTTCAATGTTTATTAATTGTTTCTTAGATCTAAATAATTAATAGATCATTCGAAAAAAGACAAATGATAATTAACTTAAGAGTGGGGTTTTTTTTATTATTATTATAGTTAGTGTTAGTTTTTGTTAATTTTGATTGTTTGTGGATGTAGTATTAGTCTACATAGCAAATAAAATATATAAGAAAATATTTTCTACTGTTGTGTCCTTGCAGTGTCTCTGTCCCCAATTTTTTTGAAATCACCATGTCCTATGTCTATGTCAATGCTTCCTAGCTTCCCAATGAGCATTCGATTTTATATTCATCAAACCGAAAATATTCTAGTGGTAAGACCAAAATTATTTTCCACTTCTCTTACCGAACTTTCACGGCTGCGAAACTCATTATGATCATTTCCAAGAATAGGCGCAGTCAGTGGATGAACCGCCAGTCTAGCTTGCACAGCTTCTAAAAGTTCATGTTCTTCCCTACAAAAACAAGCCATTTATCAAGCAGAATCCAATAAACCAGAATGAATTTAGCTACAGAAAAGTAGAAGTGATAATGAAATGCTAAGCAGCATCAAAATATAGATTCCTCGTCTGTATAAAAGCCTTGTTAGATCATTTAAATGATATAATCGAAGACAGACAGTCAAATATATATATGTCTATATGTAGAACCCTGAGCTTAAAATGCTTGAAAAATTCAGCAGGTACGGAGTTATAGAAAGAGGCTGACTGAAACATCTTCAAAAAGTAACACAATTCAAAGGGTATATCAATCTTTGATTAAAAAATAAATAAATAAATAAAAACTGAGAGATCAAATGGCCATTGCAAAATATACATATATAAAACTAGAGATTGGTCATACAGCTTGGACAGGCTTGTACACTCCATTTGGATTGAGGGACTAGGAGGGGAAGTGAAGGATTTGGCAGGGAAAAGCTAGTTATCACTACGGATTATTTGAAGCGAGGGAAGGAAGTGTATGAAGGGGTTGTGAAGGAGAGAGGGCTAACATTTTTCAGCACTTCTCTTCTCCTCCAACATTGGGAGGAAACGGTGGTGAAGTGAACTGCTCGTCATAAAAGTATATATTAACCTAGCATACCCCACTTTAATAGTTAAAGGTTAAATATTCAATTTTTACACCTCCCTTCCCTTTATAAGTCTTGTTTAACCAAACAAGAGGAGAGAAATATAATCCCTCATCTCCTTAATTAAGTATTATCTAACCAAACAACAAGAGGAATACCTCCACAGAGAAAGATGAAAATTGGATGGCACCAAATTGTCATTTCTTGACAGTGTTCAAACAACACTAGCCCAAGACGTAACACAAACAAAAATGAAGAACACTTTCAACTGAAGAACAACTGGAGAAATTTTATTGCTAATAAGAACAAGTGAACATTAACACTGGAAATCACGGTTGCACTTAGATGGACAAGTTGGTAACACCAAAAAGTTCAGAAAATATGAACTGTTTTATGGATTTGGAGATTGAATGAATGGGTGTTGCATATTTATAATGGTGGTGTGGGAGGATGGGATAAGATGGGTGCCAAAAAACAAGAAGAAAATAATTTGGGAGATGGAAAGGCTTTTTTGAAAACAGAGGAGACGTGGAATGTGTGCACATGGAGATTTCATGAATGTCTTCATAATTTATTATTCTACTATTTTATATTAGTTTTAAACTATTTTATATTTTATATTTGTTTTAAACATATAGTTTAATCAATTCCTAAATTTTATATTTGGTTAGGAGTTCTAATAATATTTGCTTCATTTTTCTATTAGGAATTGATTTCCTATTGAATTAGGGTTTTAAGCCCTATAATATTAGTTCTCACCATTATAATAGTTAGCTTTCATTGAATGAGATATCGAGATTCAGGTTGTGGCCAATTGTTTGTGTTAGGATTGTGGCCCTCTTCTTCTCTCTCCTTCTCCCCCTCATACTACGTATTACATCAATTGGTATTAGAGCAAAAGCTCCAATCTCCTGTTCGCTCTTCCCCTCTCTCCCTCATCCACAACATAAAACAAGATTTGAGACCATAACTCTAGAAATTGTTGGAACCCTAACAGCAAACATCATCGGCCTCAGTGTTTCAAAAAGCCCTAGGCGCATCGAGGCTCTTATTTCTCCTAGAGCCTAAGCGTGAGCCGCAAGGTGAGGCACACGCCTCACCAAAGCAATGCACAAGTTGTAAAAGATAAGCAAAATTTTAGACTAAGCGTGAGCCGCAAGGCGAGTCGCACGCCTCACAAAAGCAAGACTCAAGTAGTAGAAGATAAGCAAAATTTTAAGATGTGCAAAGTTTTTAGTATAAACAAATATTTCTAGAATTTCAAAACTCATATAACAACGTTCAACATTCCAAAAACAATAAAAATAGCATTCAACATTCCAAAAAATTCTTTAAAACAACATTCAACCTTCTAAAAATCACAAACATAACATCCAACAAAAGTAAAAAAAACATCATATTCAAATCCAATAAAAACCAATATTTCTTCTATCCGTCCACCCATCGCACATTATAGAACATCCTTACTTTGCCCAACACTATTTTTGTTCCTTCATCAATTTATTGACATGATTCACCTTTTTTTTAAGATAAGGAACTCACACCATATGGTAACTTTGTGGTTTTAAACCGGGACCAGCTTCAATCAGTGCCCCAAAATTATCATAATTCGTTAAAATCCACCTACTCTCCACCTACTTCACCCACTTAAACCTACTCCACTAAACCTAACCCACTACACCACTACCACCTCACCTACTCCACTAAACCTTCACCCACTTAAACCTACTCCACTAAACCTAACCCACTACACCACTACCACCTCACCTACTCCACTAAACCTAACCCACTACACCACTACCACCTCCACTTCACCTACTCCTTACCTACTACACACTCACCCTCTTCTATATATAGGAATCATGAATCATTGTAATAGACATCAATATATATCAATTAATAATACAATCATTTCTCTTTATACATTAAATTTCTACATGGTATCAGAGCAAGGTTAACAACCTAGTCATTCTGCTTCACCGGCGGGCGGCAGTCTCGCCTTAGCCGCCCGCCGGACCTCAACACATACCTCCTCTCCTTTCACCTTGGTCTCACCTTTCCGATGCTCTAGTCTATACCATTGAGGTGCCAAAGGGCTATCTGGTGGAACCCTTGTAGGCACTTCATTCATGTCGAAAGTCACTTTCGCTATAATATCATCACCACCTTCATCGGCGTCATCCAAGTCGGCAACGGCAGCTTCGAAAGCGTCCTCTTCACAATCATCCCTCTCTACTACCCTTTACTGGGTACACTCTGGGCACAGTACCATGCCTGACCGGTTCAGGCCCTTGACCAAGGAAGCCCCAAGCCCACTTGTTAGGTGGCCTTGGTTCATAGCTCTTGCTTTCCTTTTGTATGCCTGGAGAACAGTCTTGTGGGAGTTGTCCAACTGGAAAAAGGTTTTATCAAGTATTACCCAGTTCGTGGGATACCTCTTAAAACTTGCACTGGCCCTTATTTTCCATTTCATTGGTGATCCAGTAACTTCTCTGATCAGAGGAATAGAAACTACACTTTACACCATTCGAGCTTTCTACTCAGCAGTGATAGCATATACTCCTATTCCAGAGCTGACTCTGATCATCGTGCTGGTGTCTTCCGTAATTGCCATTGCTGAAGCTTCTGTTCCAGACTCTGTAGACAGCCAACCATACCTTCTTACAGTAGCTGGCTTAATCGTTTTTGCAGCCGTGAGAGACTTCATCTCCGAGCTGTCCTTCTGGACGCTCCTATTGGGATTGTTTGGTTTTGCTCGGTTTGTTAAGAAGAGGGATTATGTTTCTCCTATGACAGCTACTCCGAATCCAGATGTTCTCATCTGTACACTGATGTTTTCCATCGCTGAAACAAAGTTTGGGACGTAGATTTTGCTGTACCACTTGGCATATACCACTCCACTTCCTTTTCCTCTCATCTTCTCCGATGCTCAGATTCTCCAACCTATATTTTTTCCTTTTTTCTTTCCACACACTCCTGTTCCCCACTCAACTTTCTTTTTCTTTTTTTTTATTTTATTATTTTACTCCATCTTTTGAAAAGAAAACGAAACACAAATTGATTCTTTTTCTTATATATATATATATATATATTTCTTTTTCTTCTTTCCACCGCCCAACTTTTCCTTGAACCTCAACATTTTATCTTTTCTTTTTAAAAAAAAAAAATATATATATATATATATATTCATTCCCTCTCATTTTTTCTGCTGAGTCTTGTAGCTTCCAGCCATTCGGATTTGCACAATACACCCATATTTTATTCATCTCAGGGATCAACCCCGATCACAATTTTACACACACACACACAAAAAAAAAAAAAAAAAAAAAAAAAAAACAAACAAACAAACAAACAAACAAACACCCACCCACAGTGGGATTTTTCTTCTCTACTCTGCCGCCGGTCTTTTCTTCTTGCCTCCGTCCTGGGCAGCCCTTGCCAGTGTTGCCTCCGTATTTCCCACTCCACTGGGCATGATCACTACTCCCTGCTCCTCCACTGCAGCATATGGCGGACCTCCAAAACGGAACATCACGGTGGCCTTCCGCTTCAGCTCCTTATTTTCCGCCTTTAGCACACTTATCTCTGCTCGCGCATCCTTATACATGCGTTGGAGCAGAGCCAGCTGGGAGTTTAACTGCTGCACCTCATTTGCCCTACTCTGCAGCCGGTTCGACAAGTTTGTAACCGCAGTCATGGTTTCCACACATGACTTCAATGTATACTGATTGGCTTCCACATCCGACTGCACTGCCATTCTTTGCTCCACCGACCGCATCGGAAAGTTCAACGGAGCAAACTCCGGGGCGCTTGGTTGAGGTTCCAGTGCCACCGCACCAGTTATCTCTCTTGTTGACTCGTTGAGGTCGGGAAAGAGGGTGAGCAGACCGCGGGAAGACGAAGCCATTTTCTGGGTTACAAAGTGTTCCAAAGTTTCTCTCTCCGAAGAGGCAGAGTTTTTCAGAGACGGGTTGGTTTCAGCGGTTTCAGACTGGTATGCACAGCCTCCGCCTCACCCTTGGTTTAAATAGCCAGGGCCGATCCGCGCATCGCGCGCCACTTGCCGACAGACGACAACACGGGCGCGCAAGCCAAGGCGCTCACGTGCCTCGCCAACATGTCCGGCACATCTTTTTATGACTTGGGCTCGCCTTTTGATGGCACGCCTTTTTATGGATTGGGTACGCCTTTTGATGGCACGCCTTTTGAAAAATTGGGCACACCTTTTGAGGGTGCGACTTTTTAAGGGTCCGACAAGACTCTGTAAACTGTTCCGACATTGATTCCGGTTAGCTCCTTCATGGGTCCGACAAGACTCTGTAAACTGTCCCGACATTGATTCCGGTTAGTTTCTACAAGGGTCCAGCAAGACTCCGTAAACTGTCACCACAACTGTCACAACATTGTCTGCTACAACGGTCCGACATGACCCCATAAACTGTCTTCTACATCGGTCTGACACCGCCATCCAGTGTCCTCTACACCGTTATGACACCACCATACAGTGTCCTCTACATGGTTCTGACACCCCCATACAGTGTCCTCTACAACGTTATGACACCACCATCCAGTGTCTTCACCAATGGTCTGACACGACCATACAGTGTCTCTTATCCTCTTTTATTTTTATGTATTTTCTTGTTTTGTTACTCTCTCCAAACTCAAGTTGGTTAGTTCCTATCCCCCTTGAGTTTGCGGGGGGCTGTTAAAATCCACCTACTCTCCACCTACTTCACCCACTTAAACCTACTCCACTAAACCTAACCCACTACACCACTACCACCTCACCTACTCCACTAAACCTTCACCCACTTAAACCTACTCCACTAAACCTAACCCACTACACCACTACCACCTCACCTACTCCACTAAACCTAACCCACTACACCACTACCACCTCCACTTCACCTACTCCTTACCTACTACACACTCACCCTCTTCTATATATAGGAATCATGAATCATTGTAATAGACATCAATATATATCAATTAATAATACAATCATTTCTCTTTATACATTAAATTTCTACACCCTACATTGAAAGGAATCCCAAATATAATATATCCACCTTGCAATCCGAAAACGTTTTGTCAATGCCTAGTGCTTTTATTGATATGAACATTAGGGCTCAAAGCATAAGTTTTGCATTTTATATGAAAGGGGTCGTGATTCCTTGTAGCTACAACACATAGCATAAGGCTAGAGCCAAAATTTAAATGAAGCACATAAGTCATTCGCCTTACGGTTGAGCTTGTGGTGTGGGCCTCAGGCACCTCAAATGCCCCTTTCCTACAATGCCTCGCATCAAGTTGTCCAAGGCGCCTCAAGTGCGCCTCCTGTGCTTAGGCGTGCCATTTGAAAAACTGATCGGCCTTCCTTCTGATCGCCAGTTCTTGTGAAGCTTCTCAAAACCTCTCGCTAGTGCCGTTGCACTCCCTTTCCGGCAGCGCCACACCTTCGTTGTCAACGCTAACGATCACTGGTCACCATCTCCACTAGGCCTTAGTAGCATTGTCATCCCTCCCCTCAACTGTTGAAAGCCTAAGGCTTCGACGTTCTTCGATGAGTTGGAAACAACTCTCAGTGGTAAGTGTATTCCATATCACCTCTTCACCCTACCTAGCTTGTGACCCAATCCACATTCGACCCTATTATTTAATCTAGGACCCAGCTGAATAAACCCACGTAACAGGCCACAATCCCTATCACTTAAAACCACTTAAAACCAACCCTTTAGCAACTATAGCCCAACCTGACCCATTCTCATAAATCATGAACCCAATCTCAGCCTAGCCCAACATCTAGTTTCATTAAAATAAATAAATAAATAAAACCAAGTTTTGACTTATCTGACAAATCAAGCCCTTAGTTTTTGATTGTTTTAATTTGAACCCTAACGTTTCAATTTTATAACAATTTCAACTCTCTATCCACTCCATTAAGTTGTTTAACAAAAAATGTTTTTTACAATACATGTGGCACTTACTCATTTGTTTTTCAGCTTAATCTTCGTCACAGTTTTAAACTTGACCACCCCATATTAAGATCACCAAGTATTGACCCTTTCCTATATGAGAACCATCCATTACAAGCATAATATGAGCCTAACAATTGGATCAACCCTATCACACTCTTTCGCCCCTACCTCCTACAAGCGAACGGTTGCCTCTTCTTCCTCCACATCCTCCTTTTCCTCTTGCCTCCACTGCCCTAACCCTTTATGCTTCTCTGATTGGTTATAGAGAGAACATTCACATTTTTAGATCGATTCCGAAGAGAGAAAAAGAGAGAGATCTGAAGCTGTTGATTTGAGTCCACGTGACAATGTTTCTAGGCTTTATGGGTTGCGGTTGTTGCACTGCTATCTTGGGCAAATCTGGGTTCTCACCAACAAGCTCCCTAACCTGTGAACTAAGTTCCACCACTGTTGTCATCTGATTTGTGTTGTGCGTCTGGTGATTTATTTATTTTTCTGGTTATGGGAGGGATGGTGTTGGCAATGGGTGGGGGAAAGGACGAGGAAGGATAGGGATGGACTTGAATGTGCCGATGTGGTGGTGGGAAAGTGGTGGAGGATTTGTGGGTGGCGGTGGCGGTGGCGGTGGCGGATGAAAATGAAGTCGAAGAAGAAGAAGAGGAAGATTTATATTGTATATGTGTAAGTTTATTATTATATATAATGCATAGAGAGAGGGGATCCAATTGTAAAGAGGCCTCTCGGAGTGATCTCTGAGATTAACTAGGTAGGATATGCAATTAGCTTGGTAGATGATCCATCTTTGGAGTTTCAAATTGTTATTCTTTCATAAACCTCTGATCACTCTTATGGTTGGAGAATTTGAAATTTGTAACTGTTCAACAACGTGACGAAAAGGATGAGACTCGATAATGAAAAAAAGAAAATAATTAATTCGAAAATCTCATAATTACCTTTCTATTCATGCATATATATATAATATGTATATGGCGGAAATTTACAGATTTATCCCTCTTTGTTATTGTTTTTAATGGAGATGACGGATAGTATAAATTGTAACCAATTTGGAAGTTGAGGGTTTAAATTGAAACAATTAAAAACTCGAGGTTTGGTTTGTTATATGGGTCAAACCCTAGGTTTTTTCTTCTTCTTCTTCTTTTTTTTTTTTTTTTTTGTAATTTCCCAACCAAATAAATAAATACCCCCTGCCCAACAATAGCAACAACCTTCCAAACCTTCCCACAAAACTAGGCTACGCCACCTCACACTTTATCCTAGCCAACCCAAGTGTAACCCCAGGCTGTTGCCAAATAGCCAACCCCAACTGCAAATCGCCCTAGCCAAGCCCCACCTAACAATCAACACAACCAATTAAAAATAATAATAATAATAAATTTATATATATATATATATATAAAATGTTTACCACATGACCCATGTGTAGGTTTAGAGAAGAGAAAAAGAATTAGGGTATGATTGTGATATCATCCCCTTTTTATATTAATGGAGATTAATAATTACAAGAGAGCCAAGGTATAGAATAATTACAATCGAATAATAACCCAACTAATAATATACTATACTAACACTCCCCCTCAAGCTAGTGCGAAGATATTTCTCATGCCTAATTTGCTTAGGATGTCATGCAATGGCTTACTCCCAACTCCCTTGGTGAGGATGTCAGCGAGTTGTTCACCAGACTGCACAAATGGAATATATATTGTGCCACTAGTTCTCCTTAATTAAGTGACGATTAATCTCAACATGCTTTGTCCTATCATGTTGAACCAGATTGTAAGCAATGTTGATAGCGGCCTTATTACCACAGTATAACCGCATTAAGTCCATCTGATCAATACCTAGATCACTCGACAATAACTTGATCCATAAGAGATCACACACCCCCTGTGCCATATCTCTAAACTCAGCTTCTGCACTTAACCTGACAACTACATTCTGTTTCTTACTCCTCTAAGTAACTAGGTTGCCTCCAACAAATGTGCAATACCCTGATGTCGATCTCTTATCCATCCCAGTTAGCATCTATATAGGCTTTCACACAAAGATGATTATGCTTTGAAAAATAAAGACCTTTACCAGGAGCAAACTTCAAGTACCTCAAAATTCTTATAACAACATCGAAATGAATCTATTGAGAAGCATGCGTAAACTGGCTAACCACACTGACAGCAACAGCAATATCAGAACGGGAGTGAGATAGGCAGATAAGCTTACCCACTAAACGTTGATAGCACCCCCTATCAACAGCTGCTCCTCCTTCATCATCCCCTAGTTTCTGATTGGGTTCCAGTGGAGTGTCACAAGCCTTGCAGCCAAGCATCCCAGTTTCCTTCAATAGGTCAAGCACATACTTCCTCTATAAGATAAATATCCCATACTTGGAGCGAGCAACTTCAATTCCCAGAAAATACTTCAAGCTCCCCAAGTCTTTGATTTCAAACTCATTTGCTAAATATTTCTTCAACAAAGGTATTTTCTCACTATCATCACCTGTAAGAACTATGTCTTCCACATAAACAATGAGTGTTGCAGTTTTACCACGTAAGGAATGTTTCACAAACAAGGTGTGATCTGCCTGACTCTTTTGAAGCCATATTTAAGCATAGCCTGAGTGAATCTCTCAAACCAAACCCTTGGAGACTGTTTGAGACCATATAATGACTTCCGAAGCCGACATACTTTACCCTCTCTCTGATGATCCTCAAAAGCATGAGGAATGTCCATATATATCTCTTCTTCGAGGTCACCATAGAGAAAGGCATTCTTTACATCAAACTGATGAAGTGACCAATCTATTTTAGCTACTAGAGAGAGAAGTACTCTGACTATATTCATCTTATCCACAAGTACAAAAGTTTCCTGATAGTCAACGCCATATGTCTGAGTAAACCCTTTTGCCACAAGTCTAGCCTTGTAACGCTCAATAGAACCATCCGTTTTGTGGTTCACAGTATACACCCATTTGCATCCCACAGGTCGTTTGTCCTTAGGTAATTCAATCAATTCCCAAGTGCCATTCTTCCTAAGTCCTTTCATTTCTTCAATCATGGCAAGTTTCCACTCAGAGGTAGCAAGAGCATCCTAAAAATTGTTAGGAATGTTAATAGGGAAAATATTTGACACAAAAGCTCTATATGAGTAGGACACAAAATTTGAGATTGGATGTTGAGTACAAGATCTCACACCCTTTCTCTTGGCAATAGGAACATCAAAATCAATAGAAGTATCAAGATCAGTGGACTCAAGAGATTCAAAATTACCTGGACTCTCATCAGAAGCAGGAGATGGCAGTGAATGAGTAGAAGTAGTCTCTTGTATCCAGTTAACTTTCTGTCTATCTTTGTCCCTGACATAAACTTGCCCTTCCCTATCCTTGGTGGCATTGGGTTCTGTAGACCCAATATGAGGTAGTGGTGCAAAAACAATTGGTTCCACCATAGGAATCACAGGAATCACTTCACACCAAGTCTCTTCCTTAAGGGAGGACCGTGATACCGGAGAGGAAAAGAAATAGGACTGGGACTCAAAAAAGGTGACATCTATGGACACAAACCACTTACGAGAAAGAGGGTGATAACACTTGTACCCCTTTTGAGTAAGAGAGTACCTAAGGAAAACACATTTAAGGGAGTGAGGGTCCAACTTACCATGAGTAGGAAAGTGATTGTAGATAAAACAGACACAACGAAATATTTTGGGAGGAGGAGACAACAAGAACTCGAAACCAAGGAGGACTTGAAGGGGAGCTTGTTTTTGCAAGACGTAAGTAGAAATACAATTAATAAGATGGGCAACAGTGAGAACAACGTTCCCTCAATAGGACCGAGACACACTCATAGAAAAACACATGCACCAAACCATGTCAAGAAGATGACGATTCTTGCGTACCGCCACCCCATTTTGATGAGGGGTATTGGTGCAAGAAATCTAATGGATAATGCCATGGACAAAAAAATATTGCCCTAACCCAAAATCTAGGTATCCCCCCCCCCCCTTATTATCAGAACAGGAAGATTTGGACAGTGGCCCCAAACTGAGTACAAATCATCTTACGAAAATTGCAAAACACAGAAAACCTCACTCTTGTCTGTCATGAGATACACCAAAGTAGTACGAGACAAATCATTAATAAATGTAACAAACCATCGATGACCTTTCACAGACATAACACGAGATGGACCTTAGACATCAGAATGTATTAATGAAAAATGAACTAAATTTTTATTAAAACAGAGAGAAAAAGAAGCTCTGTGTTGTTTTCCAAGGTGACAAGACTCGTAAAGAAACTCAAACGCATTATTGTTTGCAAAAACAGATAGAAATAAATGATTAAGTAAATAAAAAGAAGGATGCCCAAGATGCCGATGCCACAGCCATAAATCATCTTTGGTAGTAGGACTCGTGGTAGAAGAATGAACAAGCTGGTCCGGTTGATCTAGGAAGTAGAGACCATTTTCTACACTACCAGTACCAATCGTCCTCCTCGTGACAAGGTCCTCAAAAAGACAACGATCAAGAAAAAAAAGTCACACTATAATTTAAATCCTTTGTAATACGACTCAAGGATAATAGGTTAACAGAAAAATTAGGAACATCGAGAATAGAGGATAAACGTATAGTAGGAGTGACACGGACTAAACCTTTCCCAGAAATAGAAGAAACAGTACCATCTGCAATCCTAACTTTGTCCTGACCTTAAGAGGGCTTATAGGCAGAGAAAAAGTTATCCAGACATATGATCTGAGGTACCAGAATTAATAATCCAGGGCAAAGACTTATGAGAAAGGAAAACGCGAGGAGAAGAGACTAAGTTACTTGAAACGACGAGGAAGATGTAGTGAGAGCAGTAGAAGACCGGCGGTCCAGCACTTGACGCAGAACATCCTCAAGCTCATAAGAAGTCATGCCAGAAAGACCATCAGAAGCCTAGCCAATGGAAGCGGAAGCAGATTCAAGTGTATCAGCGGCAGTAGACTGATGAGCCCATAGATGAGAGTCACGTCCTCTGGATTGGCCTGACCGACCTCAACCCCCAAATAGAGTCCCATGAAGCTTCCAACATGTCTCACGAGTATGCCACAGCTTGTGATAGTAATCACAGAGTACAGACTCCTTGGCGGCAGACGGAGGGATGGGAGCGAGGTTTTAAAAAGTGGCTGCAACCGTTACGTAATGATTGTTTTGGTTACTATCACCCGTTACGGCCGCTATAGCGGTGACAGAAATTCATATGTGTAATAGCTGTTTCGGTATTACGTTACGGCCATAGTGGTACCGTAACAGCCGTAACGACCCGTTAGACACCGTTATACCCTTTTACAATATTCTGAATAGCTTCCTTTTCCCAAAAAAAAAACGGAAGTTCAAAAAAAAAGAATAAATACACAAGTGATACAAGTTCAAAGAAAAATTCTTATATGAATTTTTTTCTCTATATATATATTTTTTTTAATTTATGGCACAATTTTTATTTTATAGGGAGATTTATTCGAAAATCCTTTTTCAAATGTTTGTATCCCAATTAGTCCATAAGATATTATTGTATTCCAATAAGTCCTATTATTTAAACATTTTATCTACCAAATCCAAATTATTATATTTAAAGTATTTTAAGGACATTTCTACCCATACAAATATTTTTGAACGGTTAGCAATTTAGTGATGTGAACAATCATATTTTATAATGTGAATATTCACAATGACGTGTGAATGTTCACATTGACAGTATGAACATTCACATTGACATGTTAACACTCACATCACGAAACATTCACACTGTAAATGTGTATTATTAGGGGTATTTTTTTTATTTTTTTTTGGATAAATATTATTAGGGGTATTTTAGTAACTATGTCACTCATAGGACTTATTAGAATATAAGAAAATAATGTGGACTAAATGGAAAGTAGGTGAAAAGGAGTTTATGTAAAAGTGCCCCTATTTTATAATCCTTTCATTTAATAATTGTGAATACTTTTTATTCAGTTAGTTCAGGTATTGGTAAAAAATAATTTGTGGACATTTAAAATCAATTATTCTTAAAATCATTAACTATTGAAATAAATTGTAAAAAACTTATTTTATAGTGATTTGAAAATATGAAATATATTGGATCATACTTAAAAATTAACAAAAATTAATCAAATTTTATTTTAAACTCCAATAAATGTGATTTAGAAAGAACCAAAAATATATATATATATATATATATTCGTATCGGTAAGTTTTCTTCAAAAAAAAAAAACACGGTTCCGATTACTGCTACCGCGTCGCCGCAATCGCTTTTCAAAACCTTGGATGGGAGTCAAGCTGAAGCCATCTCTAGAGGTAGACAGTAATGCTAAACGGTTAGTAGAGACAGGTGACATCATAGCAGACCGGCGACTCTCCTCATTCTGTACATAGGCGAATGCCTCCTGAAGTGAAGAAAGAGTGTCTAGACCCAGAACCCGACTTCGAACTGAATCATACTCCACATTGAGACCTGCCAGAAACTTGAAGTCCCTTTCCTGTGCAATGAACTTCCTGTACCCCACTGAATCAGCAGTGCAAACAAGCTTATAGTCCTCCAGGTGATCAAGGCGTTTCCAACTGTTCGTGGGGAAAATGAAGTAGTGGAGAACAGTCTGCTTCCCTTGAACAGAGCTCTTAATAGTGCGGCGCAACTCAAATGCCTATGAGAAATTCCCTTTGAGGGAATAGGTGACAACCACAACATCTCAAATATCCTAGGCAGTCTCCATAGATAAGTAGCTCTCACCAATTTCTGGTACCATCGAATGAATAATCCAACTCATAATCAAAGAGTTAGTAATCTCCCATTAGTCATAACTCGGGTCAGTGGTGTTGGGTGCCCGTATCCTGCCAAGAACATACCCCATCTTCCCTCTGCTCTTCAAAAACATAGTCAAACTCTGTGACCACGCTAGATAGTTTTAAACATTAAATAAAGAGGTGGTGATTTTAAGACTAAGGTTCGTGTTATCAGCTATAGTAGGTATAATGGAACTCTCACTCCGAGGTGTCTGAGAAGTATTAGACATACTAGTGGAATCTACTATGGATACCGTACTAACAAACCCTCAACAAAACTAGTGCCAACCACAAACCCAGAAGGTGGAGGAATACGAGCAAGATGACCACTAAGAAAATTAAAGAATTAAAAACTCACTCACTTTTTTCATTTTTTTTTCGCTGTAACAGAGAATAATGTTACAGTACAAACTAAACAACGGGAGTGCAGGTCATCAGGGTTATACCAATCAATACAAAAGGAGACGGACTGGGCAAGGAGATGACTGTAAATGTTCTAGGGACGGCCAGGAGGGTTGACAGACCTAGAAAAGTAATCTAGGGCTACCAACAAGCCTAGAGGAGAACAGAGGATGAGTAATGAATCTGACCCAAGCACTGCTAGTGAGCCACGAACCCTAGAACGACATGGGTGTGGCCCAAAATCAGCCAAGGTAGGTCGAAAAAGGGAGAAAAGGCGCCGACTAGTGTTAGGTGATGGGAGAAGGTTGTCAGCTAAGGCTGGGAAGGCTAACAGAGAATGAGGTGAGTTGGCTCTGATACCATGTAGGTTTAGAGAAGAGAAAAGGGATTAGGGTAAGATTGTGATATCATCCCTTTTTTATATTAATGAAGATTAATAATTACAAGGGAGCCCTAAGACATAGAATAATTACAATCAAATAATAACCCAACAAATAACATACTTTTCTAACACCGTATTCACCAACGAAGAGATATATTCAAAATTTGATATCTTACATCAAAATGTACAAGGATTTAGAGCCTCCTTAGCACATACGCAATCAAATTTGGATAAGACATTGTTAGAATAGTAATTTCTATTCTATTGTTAATATTTACTTAAGTTGGGGGTATGATTGTCATATTACAATATTAGAATTTTTATATATATTTTGTTAATGTACTGATGTAGGATTGAGCATAACATTATAAGATATATAAAGATACCTTTCTCTTCTTTTTCCTAACCCTAAACTTTCTTATTTTATATTCTAACTTGGTATCATAGCTATCTATTCTTCAACAGAAAGTGTTTCACAGATTCTGCAGATCGAGCTGACGTGATCGAGACGTGCTGATGTCATCAGCCATACAATGACGTCAGCATGAGGTAAGCACTATACGGACGAAACCTACACCACTTGACTTGAAATTGCTTCTTGGGTTTATGGTGATTTTTGTAGATTTTTTTTTATCATCATTGATGTAAGTTTTCGATTTTTGAAGGTATTTCATGTTTTTTTGGGACTGTTTTTCGAATCTGCGTTTGGGACTGCTTTTTGTTGTTTCTTCTTGCTGGAGTCACTACCTTAGGAGCCAAAAATACCAACCCTAGTGGTCCTTGCTCTTAATTTGTGGTATTGCTACTGTTGTGTTGTGCTGAAAATTTGTGTTAATGTATATAATATGATAGTGGTGTTGGTGAAGGATAGTGGCATGTATAGAATATGATAGTGGTGTTGGTGGTAGATAGTGGCATGTATATAATATGATAGTGGTGTTGGTGAAGGATAGTGGCATGTATAGAATATGATAGTGGTGTTGGTGGTAAATAGTGGCATGTATAGAATATGATAGTGGTAATATATAATATGTAAGTGGCATATAATGGGTTATAATGATGTTTGTAATATCTCCTATATAAGGAGTGTCATTTGGTCTTGTAAGATAAGAAGTTTTGAATATAACAGAAATATATTCCTTCTTCCTCATATTTTTCGGAGTTCTTCTTCCTAATATTTTCTAAGTTGGTATCAGAGCATCAAAAAACACAGCGGCCCTAAAACCGTCATAGCCATGTCGGAAGTCACATCCGAAACCACTTCAACCCCTGCCGCCGCCATTCCGGTGAAAACGTCCAACTCTCACTCTGTCCAAATCACCACCATCCGCCTAAATGGTGATAATTTTCTCCGCTGGTCACAATCTGTCCGGATGTATATCCGTGGGCAAGGAAAGATCGGTTACATCACTGGTGACAAGAAGGCTCCTGCTGTTAATAATCCGCTGTTCGACAGTTGGGACGCTGAAAACTCCATGGTTATGACATGGTTGGTCAATTCCATGGAGGAGGATATAAGCTCTAATTACATGTGCTATACTACTGCACAAGAATTGTGGGATAATGTTAGTCAGATGTATTCTGACCTAGGAAATCAATCTCAAATTTTCGAATTAACTTTGAAGTTGGGAGAGATTCGTCAAGGAGATGATTCCGTCACCAAATATTTCAATTCGTTGAAAAGGTTGTGACAGGATCTTGACATCTTCAACACATACGAATGGAAATCGGTTGACGACTGCAACCACCACAAGAAAACTGTGGAAGACAGCCGTATTTACAAGTTTCTTGCCGGCCTCAACATTGAGTTCGATGAAGTGCGAGGAAGAATTATTGGCAAACCTCCTCTCCCATCCATTGGCGAAGTATTTGCCGAAGTCAGAAGATAAAAGAGCCGAAGGAGCGTCATGCTTAAGAAAAAAGGTACTGGTGAATCAATTGAAATTTCTGCTTTAATTAGCGATGCTGCGGCCAACAAGGCTGCAAATTACCAGCGCAGGTTTGATGATAAGCCACGGGTCTGGTGTGATTTTTGCAACAAGCCTCGCCATACACGCGAAACGTGTTGGAAGATCCATGGCAAACCTGTCAACTGGAAAAGCAGCAAACAAGGAGAGAAAAATCGTGGCTTTCCTACCGCTAATGAAGCCGATTCAGGTCCCTTCAACAAAGAGCAGATTGATCAACTCTTAAAGCTGATAAAATCCAACTCCTCATCCGATACTCCTAGTGTTTTGTTGGCACAAACAGGTAGAAATCCTAAAGCCTTCTCTTGCCTAAAATTCTCTCCGTGGATCATAGATTCCGGTGCCTCCGATCACATGACTAGTTTTTCCCATTTATTTAGTACCTATTTCCCTTGTTCTGGTCATGACAAAATCAGAATAGCCGATGGTAGTTTTTCACCTATTGCAAGGAAAAGGATTTATTAAACTAACTGAGAAAATTAATCTCAATGCTGTTCTTCACGTCCCCAACTTAGCCTGTAACCTTTTGTCTGTCAGTAAACTATCTAAGGATTCTAATTGTCGTGTTACATTTTTTGAATCCCATTGTGAATTTCAGGACCAGAACTCGGGGATGATGATTGGGCGTGCTAGGATGCTTGAAGGTCTTTACTACTTTGATGAAGTACCTGTTAGTAATAAAAAAGTTCAGAGCTTTAATAGTACTAGTTCAATCTCTGTTCAAGAAAAAATAATGCTATGGCACTATAGGCTAGGACATCCTAGTTTTCTTTATCTGAAACATTTATTTCCAGAATTATTTAAAGGGATTGATTGTTCTTCTTTTCATTGTGAAAGTTGCATTTTTGCAAAATTTCATCGCTCTACTTATTTGCCAAAACCTTACCAGGCTTCCAAACCTTTTTATTTGATTCATAGTGATGTTTGGGGCCCTTCTAAAATCACTACTCTTTCTGGTAAAAAATGGTTTGTTACATTTATTGATGACCATACCCGCTTATGTTGGATTTATTTGATGAATAAAAAATCTGACGTGAAAAATTTATTCACAAATTTTTACAATATGATTGAAAACCAATTTCAAACCAAAATTGGTATTTTACATTCTGATAATGGAACAGAATATTTCAATGAGCAGTTGGGTGAGTTTTTGGAAAAAAAGGGGATTTTTAATCAATCTACATGTCGGGATACCCCTCAACAAAATGGCATTGCAGAACGAAAAAATAAACATCTACTTGAAGTAGCACGTGCTATAATGTTTTACATGCATGTTCCTAAATATTTATGGGGTAAAGCAATTTTAACAGCCTCTTATTTGATAAACAGGATGCCTACAAAGGTGTTAACATACAAAACACCTTTTGATTGTCTCAAAACTTTTTTTCCTGACACGAGGTTGTTTTCTGATTTACCCGCCAAAGTTTTTGGATGTACTGCCTATGTTCATGTTCCCAGTCAATTTCGTTCAAAACTTGACCCTCGTGCTATAAAATGTGTTTTTTTGGGTTATTCCTCAAACAAAAAGGGGTATAAGTGTTTCGATCCTCAAACCAAGAAATTTCATGTGACTATGGATGTGTCATTTGTGGAAACAAAATCCTATTTCCCCAACACTTCTCTTCAGGGGGAGACAAGTGGAGTAGAAGACCGTTTTTGGGATATTTCTATCCCGCTCCCCAATGTCATTTATCCTACACAAAAACCACATCTGTCTAATAATGATCACTTAGGAGAACCAAGTTCTATGGTGCCTAGTCAAGAAGATTCTTGTTTAGGGGGAGAAGTACTACAAAATGATCTAAATCCTGAGCTTCAGGTTTATACTAGGAAGCGATTTCATCTGAGGAATAATGACCCGAATGTCCATCCTAATGACCCGAATGTCCACCCGAATTCTGGCATCGAAATTTTAGGTAATCCTATTCCTTCTATTTCCGACCTTGATATTCCTATAGCAATTAGGAAAGGTGTCCGAAATTGCATTAAACATCCTATTGCAAATTACCTCTCCTATCAAAGACTGTCTAAAAACCATAGAGCTTTCACATCTAGGATTTCACACTTGTTTGTTCCAAGGAATATACAGGAAGCATTGGATGATCCGAATTGGAAATTAGCAGTCATGGAGGAGATGAATGCTTTAAGGAGAAGTGGTACTTGGGAGATAGTTGATCTACCCAAAGACAAGAAAACAGTTGGGTGTAAATGGGTGTTTACGATAAAATGCAACGCAGATGGAAGCGTTGAGAGATACAAGGCGAGACTGGTGGCTAAAGGCTTCACTCAAACTTATGGGATCGACTATCAGGAGACGTTTGCTCCTGTTGCTAAAATAAATTCCATCAGAGTACTGTTATCTCTTGCAGTAAATTCAGATTGGCCTCTACATCAACTTGACATTAAAAATGCATTTCTCAATGGTGATCTTGAAGAGGAGGTGTTCATGAGCCTACCGCCGGGATTTGAGCAGAGACTTGGAAGCGACAGAGTATGCAGATTGAACAAGTCATTATACGGACTCAAACAATCACCAAGAGCGTGGTTTGAACGCTTTGGGAAGACAGTTATCAGTTGTGGCTTCTCGCAGAGACAAGCAGATCACACAATATTTTATAAACATTCAAAAAACAGTAAAATTGCAATTTTGATTGTTTATGTTGATGACATCATTTTAACTGGTAATGATGAAGCAGAGTTAGCAGCCCTCAAAGAGAAACTCGCAAAAGAATTTCACATTAAGGATCTGGGAGCCCTCAAGTATTTCCTCGGAATGGAATTTGCAAGATCCAAGGAAGGTATATTCGTTAATCAGAGAAAATATGTTCTTGATCTCCTTGGAGAAACAGGTATGCTTGGTTGTAAGATGGTGGAGACTCCGATCGAGCCTAACTTGAAGTTACAAGCTGCTAAGGCTGAAGAAGTCAAAGAGAGGGAACAATATCAGCGACTTGTAGGGAAATTGATTTACTTGTCTCATACGCGGCCTGATATTGCCTTTGCAGTCAGCATGGTAAGTCAGTTCATGCACTCACCAGGGGCAGAGCACTTTGAGGCCGTTTATAAGATCTTAAGATATTTGAAAGGAACTCCAGGGAGAGGCTTACTGTTCAAGAAACATGGGCATCTTCAAGTTGAAGTATACACAGATGCGGACTGGGCAGGAAGTGTTACAGACAGGAGATCAACATCCGGATACTGCTCCTTTGTAGGTGGGAACCTAGTTACATGGCGGAGTAAAAAACAGAATGTGGTAGCTAGAAGTAGTGCAGAAGCAGAGTTCAGAGCTGTTGCCCATGGAATCTGTGAAGTAATATGGATTAAAAGAATTCTTGAAGAATTAAAGCTTTCTCACCCGACACCTATGAAGGTCTATTGTGACAACAAAGCAGCTATATCTATAGCTCATAATCCAGTTCTACATGATCGCACAAAACATATAGAAGTGGATAAACATTTCATCAAGGAGAAAATCAATGCTGGCATAATCTGTATGACCTACCTTCCAACAGGTGAACAATTAGCTGATGTGCTAACGAAGGGACTACACAAGAAGCAATTTGATAAGCTGACTAGCAAGCTGGCTATGGAAGATATCTTCAAACCAGCTTGAGGGGGAGTGCTGGAAATTTGTGTTAATGTATATAATATGATAGTGGTGTTGGTGAAGGATAGTAGCATGTATAGAATATGATAGTGGTGTTGGTGGTAGATAGTGGCATGTATATAATATGATAGTGGTGTTGGTGAAGGATAGTGGCATGTATAGAATATGATAGTGGTGTTGGTGGTAAATAGTGGCATGTATAGAATATGATAGTGGTAATATATAATATGTAAGTGGCATATAATGGGTTATAATGATGTTTGTAATATCTCCTATATAAGGAGTGTCATTTGGTCTTGTAAGATAAGAAGTTTTGAATATAACAGAAATATATTCCTTCTTCCTCATATTTTTCGGAGTTCTTCTTCCTAATATTTTCTAAGTTGTTGATATTTTGTTCGATTATTGCCTCATTCTGGTCCAGCAGCACTGTTTTCTTCATTTCTACCTATTGAAAGTTCCTATATAAGGGCTGAAATCCTTCTAGCAAGGGACATTTGTTCTCTATTTGTTGATTTCTACTATTGGGTTGGTGTGTTGGTTTAATTTGGGTCCAAATTTGGTTGGCAGACCTATGTTCTCCTCACTCTTGCCTATTTTTGTCACGGAGTTTTGCTTTTCTGAGCTAGTTCTGTGTCTATATTGGTGATTGTTGGTGCTGGTTGTTGTGAGTATTGACTATTTGCAAGTATTTTGCCCTTTTCATGCTCTCGTGTTGAGAATTTTGTGTGATTGATCATTATGGTTGAGATTGAGACTAAAGTTATAACTATGGGCAAGGATGATGACATGCCTAAATCTATCACTACCAAGAAATTGAATGATGCCAATTATTTGGCTTGGGCCCACGCTGTAAAATTTTCTTATGTGGTAAGAATAAGTCCCGCTTCCTTAGCGAAGTTACATGAGCAGATTTTTGCTATGTGCCAATCTAGCCGGTCTCTCACTGATTATTATAGACCTAGACCTAGTGGGACCAGTTATTGCAACATCGACCCTTCACTAGTGATATGAGCAACCAAAAGCAACATTGGAAAGAGTTTATGATGGCTTCTTTACTCTCTGATTTAGATCCTGAGTTGCAAGGGTTTAATGATCAGATTCTTGCCAGTGAGACTCTACCTTCTGCTGCCAATGCCTATTCTAGGCTGTTACGCTCTTCATTGGGACAAGCACAATCCACCTCTAGGTTCTCTACTTTGTCATCTTCTGCATTGGTCTCGAGTAGTGGTGATCATGGGTTACTCACGAGGGTTTTCATGGTTCATCTGGTTCACGGGGCTCTTATTTCGGTTCACGGGGTTCTCATAGAAGTGATTCTCGTGGTGGTTTCCGTGGTGGAGGTAGTAGTTGACCTGGTACTTGTACACGTGGTGATCGCAAGTGTACTCATGGTGGTTCCCAAGGTCATACTAAACCTTAGTGTTGGCAGAAATATGGCAAACCTGACCATGTCTATCAGGTTATGGGTGTTCCATCCTCACAGTCTTCCATGTTGTCCACTAGCTCTGTTGCGTCTCCGGTTAATTCTCATGAAACACTCACTACTCAGATTAGTGAGTTTACTGCTCGTCTATTCTCTTCGGCCTAGTCTACTTTCATCCTCTATTACTACCATGGCTAGTTCAGGTAATATTACATGTGTGGCTAAAGTCGACTCAGCCTTGGCCCCTAGATTCGGGTGCTAGTTCTCAGGTCTCTGGTAATTCTTCTCTTTTTGATATTCTTAGACCTGTTGATCATACTATTATACTTGCTGATGGGTCTTCATCCCACTCCATCTCTTTCCTTACCTTCTGGTCTTTATGTTCCTAAATTTCCATTTAATTTGCTTTTTGTTAGCTAATTGACTCAAGCTTTCCATTGTTTGACAACCTTTTCTCCTACTTCATGTGTTTTGCAAGACCTCCAAACCAAGAAGATGATTCGTTCGGGGCATGAGAAGGATGGCGTATACTTTTTGGACACTGAGGCCTCCTAATCCTCCATCTACTGTGTTGAGTGCTACTGTATCTCCTCTTCAGTGGCATTTTTGCTTGGGTCATCCCTCCTTGGCCAAGCTCAAGTTAGTTGTTCCTGGTTTGAGTCATGTTTCTCAGATTGAGTGTGAAGCCTGTCAATTTGGGAAACATCACCGTAGTTCTTTTCCTAGTCAAAATGTTAGTCGTGTGTCTGAGTCGTTTGCTCTTGTCCATACAGATATTTGGGGTCCTAGAACTCCCACTGTTAATGGTTTTTTTTATTTTGTTATTTTTGTGAATGATTACTCTCGAATGACTTTATTGTTTTTCATAAAACAGAGATCTGATTTGCCTTCCATCATCTCTAAGTTTTATAATGAAATCTTTACTTAATTTGGCAAACATATTAACATATTTCGATCTGATAATACCTTGGAATATATGCAATCTATTGTGACTGCCTTTTGTGATACTCATGGTATTATCCATCAGACTAGTTGTTCTCATACATCCTCTCAAAATGGTATTGTGGAGCAGAAACACCGCCATTTGTTATTTGTTATATGTTGCTCGCACACTGATGTTTACTATGCATGTCCCCAAATAGTTTTAGGGTGATGCAGTTCTCACCGCTTGTTTGCTTATCAATCACATGTCCTTTAGTGTTGTACACACATCACCCTATTCTCTATTATATCCCACATCTCCTTTTCCCTTGCCTCCTCGCATTTTTAGTTGTGTGGCCTTTGTCCATGTTCTTGACCCTAGTTAGGATAAGTTATCTCCTCAAGCATGCAATTGTGTGCTCTTAGGCTATTCGCGCACTCAGAAAGGGTTTTTTTGTTATCATCTTGAGTCACGTCGCTATTTTGTCAATGCTGATGTTTCCTTTTTCGAGTCCACTACGTTTTTCTCCTCTAGACAACAACTATCCACTGATCTTCTCTCTTATCGTGAGGGAGAGCCAGCCTCACTCCTACTCTTCCTTCTTATGTTCCTCCTCTCTTATATTACCTCCTTCCAATCTCGCCTCTACGTCTCCATTACAGGTTTATCAACGGTCGCAACCTCGTCGCATTATGTCTTATGGCCCAACCAGTTCATCTCCTTCGTCTGAGGTTTCTGTCTCTCCTATTCCATCCGCTGATGTATCTTCAGATGACCTTCTTATAGCTATCCATAAAGGTAAACGTATTTGCACTCAACATCCTATGCTAATTTTGTTTCTTATGATCGTCTCTCTCCTGGTCTTTACTCATTTGCCTACAGTTTGTCTAGTATTACCATTCCCCACTCATATCAGCAGGCTATGTCTATCTCTGGTTGGAAGCATGCCATGGATGAGGATATGCATGCCCTGCATAAGAATCAGACGTGGGAAATTACCCCTCTACCTTCTGGCAAAACTATTGTGAATTGTCGTTGGATTTATACTGTTAAGTATCTTCCTAATAGGACTGTTGAGCGGCTTAAGACTCGCCTGGTTGCCAAAGGCTACACCCAAACTTATGGTATTGATTATCTACAGACTCTCTCCTGTGGCCCGTCGTAACTCTGTTCGGATCCTACTCTCCATTGCAGTTAGTCACTCTTGGCCTTTGTATCAACTTGATATCAAGAATACCTTTCTTCATAGCGATCTCCAAGAGGAGGTCTATATGGATCAACCCCCTGGTTATGATGTGCCTGGTCAAGAGCATTGTGTTTGTCGCTTGCAAAAGGCCTTGTACGGTCTTACATAATCTCCTAATGACTGGTTTGATCACTTCAGTGCTATTGTCATTACCTATGGATTTTGTTGTTCCACTTTTGATCACTCTGTCTTTGTTCGCCACTCATCTTCTGGGAGTATTGTTCTTATTGTCTATGTGGATGACATCATCATTTCTGGGAGTGACTCCACTAGTATTGCTAATTTGAAGCAGTATTTAGGCCAACAATTTCACACCAAAGACTTACGTCATCTTCGGTATTTTCTTGGGATTGAAGTTGCTCGCTCTTCTTAGGGCTTGTTTCTCTCTCAATGGAAGTATGTTCTTGATCTTCTCACTGAGACTGGACTCTTAGGCACTCGCCCTAGTGATACTCCCATGGATTTTAGTGTCAAACTTGATGGTTAAACTGGGGACTTATTTCCTGATATTGGTCGTTATCGTCAGTTAGTTGAGAAGTTAATTTATCTCATTGTCACTTATCCAGATATTAGTTATGATGTGGGTGTGGTCAGTCAATTTATGCATACTCTTCGCCAACCTCATTTTGCTGTTATATGTCGTATCTTGCAGTACTTGAAGAGTGTCCCCGATTGGGCTTTGCTCTATCAACCCTCTTCCTCATTGTTTGTCACTGGCTTTAGTGATGCTGATTGGGCTAGTAATAGGACTAACGGCCATTCCACCTCGGGCTATTGTACCTTTGTTGGTGGTAATCTTGTTACTTAGTGTAGCAAAAAACAAAATGTTGTTGCTTGTTCTAGCGCCAAGGCAGAATACCATGCCATGGCTCATACTACTTTTGAGCTGCTCTAGGTTCAATCTCTTCTCTGAGATTTTGGTTTTTCTGTTCCCACTTCTATAAGCATGTCTTGTGATAATCAGGCTGCTATCTTCATTGTCAATAATCCTGTGTTTCATAAATGAACCAAACATATAAAGATTGATTGCCATTTTATTCGTTATCTCTTACTGCGTAAGCAACTTGTGACTTCGTTTGTTTTGAAGATCAATTGGCTAATATTCTCACCAAACCTTTGGCTCGGTCTTCGTTTCGTAGCTTATTTGTCAAGCTGAGCATGTTTGATCTCTATGCTCCAGCTTGAGGGGGAGTATTAGAATAGTTATTTATGTTCTATTGTTAATATTTACTTAAGTTGAGGGTATGATGGTCATATTACAATATTACGGTTTGTATATATATTTTGCTAATGTATTGATATAAGGTTGAGCACAACATTATAAGATATATAAAAATTCCTTTCTCTTCTTCTTCCTAACCCTAAGTTTCCTCATTTTACATTCTAACTGACATAATCATGTTTGGATAATTGTTGACCCTTGTTAGGAAGTACTTTAGAACTTCCTCATAGTGCTTGTAAGAATTATGTGAAACCTATTGACCAAGCAGAAACTTTGGAAGTCCAAGAAGATGTTCTAACACAGATGCTGCTCTTACCAAAAGAAGAGCCTCTTGAACCTATAGATGAACTTGACTTGTCAGATCCTATTGATGCTCCACCAACTAATTACTTGATCAAGTGTGAAGAAAATTATTTAATCAGTATTAAAGATTTCTTTTGTGTGTTAAATCCAGGTTTAATAGACCTTGTCAACACTACGGGCACCAGGAGCAATTGGTGTGGGAAGAAAACAAAGCATGCCGCATATTCTAAGTTTTGGTTCTCTATCATGGAAAAGTTCAACACTTTAAAGGGAACTTGAGGACGAGTTTTTTTATCTCAATTAGGGAGAATGAAGCAAAATGTGTGCGCATAGAGATTTTATAAATTTGTCTTTAGTATTAATTATTTTGGTATTTTATTTTCTTTTTAAATTATAGTTTAATCAAAATACTTATTTTGGTTGGGAGTAATGAGGATAAGATTATAGTGTTAAAGATATCAGAATATATGGAGATCCTATGATTTGTATTTGTCATGATATTTTGTATCTTTGATATATTTCAATCGCTTAATTGAAAGAATTTGATTATATCTCTCACTATATATATATATATATATATGGTGTACCACGTAATCAAGAGGATTAAGTTGAGTGAACGAAAGATGTATGTAGCCCATAGGGCTGTGTAGGCCACGATTGGTTGAACCAGGTTAAACATTTGTATTCTTTCTTTTATCTTTTATGTCTTTACTATCTCTCCATATTCAACCTTATTGTCATATAATATATTACAAAATTCAACTAGGAGTTCTATTAATATTTGATTAATATTGCGACCTTTTCTATTAGGATTTGATAAACTATTGAATTAGGGTTTTAAGCCTTATAAATATTACGTCAATCCATTGTAATAGTTAGCTTTGATTGAATGAGATATTAAGTTTTAGGCTGTGGCCAATTATGTTAGGGTTGTGGCCATCTTCTGCTTTTTTGTTCTTTGTTCTCTTCCCCCTACTGCGTACTACATCAAGAGGTCTCAAGCTTTGGAAAGTGATATCATGGGGAAAATAAAGAGATTGTCAAAGGACCGAAAAAATAGACGAGTGTAGTCCATAAGTGCAAGCGAGAATAAAACAAATAAACAAAAAAAAAAAATACATACGTAAAAATAAAAGCCAAAAAAACACTTTAAATTCAACAACCTCCCTCGCTTCCCTTCACCTCACAACTAACACTTTCCCTCCCCTCAATCCAAATGGTGTGTTTAAAAAACAGATCTCCCCTCAGTCACAATCAATAGGTATTGAAAATGTACACTAAATCAGCAAATCATTTTGTTCAACTCAAAAGCATAGGACATAAGTTTCTCATCATACTACATTCCCTGAGGGATTTGGGGGAAATTTATTGGGAAGGCATCCCTTTTTTCTGTTTATCCATTTACCTAAAAGATAATAAATAAATAAATAAACAAACAAACAGGTACTTAATTTAAACGAGAGAAAGAGAATTCTTCTGTGGGGGAACAATTGAAAAAAGTGTGCTCTCTTATCTCTTAGATTTCATACTCAAGAAATTTCCTAGAGCTTAAATGGAGTTTTGCATCATGGTTAAATCCAATATTCACGTGTGGTCCCTATGTCCCATCTTTCAATTCCTCATCTCAATGCCATTGTTGTTTATTGTTATAATATAAATTTCAATAAACATTCTCTCTGATATAGGAAGCTTAAGAAACAAGGGCATTTTTAAGGGTACAAGACAGGAAGTTGGGTGGTTAGGCTTCTATAAACTAAAAATTTCTCGGGTTTAAAAGGAGAAAGGCTTTAGTTCATTTCAAAAGTTGGACGTTCCTGGATTCTCAGAATTGGCGCGCTGCTAGGGCATAAACAATGGCCAATTTGATGGTTTATTTCATAATTGAAAGCCAGCAAGTAGGGGAATGGTTTGGGGTTCATTAGGGCTTGCTTGGAGAGAGTAGGGAAAAGTTTGGGCCTACTTGGATCTTGCTTGGAGAGAGTTTCGGGCTTGTATTCACCCAAAAAAAAAAAGTTTTGGGCTTGAAATCAAGGTTGCGAATAGTAACCCAAGAACAATAACTTGGTTGTTTTGCAAAGAGAAGGGAAAAAGAAAGAAATAAATGAAGAGAAGGGAAAGGGAGGTTTACCCTCGCAAGGGCTAAGCAAAATCACAAAAAACACAATCACAATCTCTAAACTTGACTCCTCACCAAACAGAGAGACTACATGCACCTATATTGGCTGCTACTACTTCCAATAGGACTAACACTTCAAAAAAAGGAGCCAACAACTTTGACCATCTACAAGATTCTATGCCTATTTTAGACTACATATAAACTCAAAAAACATAACTTGTAGCGTGAATTGCAACCACATTCTGAAGTCCAAGTCCAGTAAAGCTGAAAATTTACCAAATTACGCTAGACTCCCAAGACATAAGAAACATGAAGGAAAGTGACCAACAGTAGACTAACTCTAGAATAAGGACTCTAAACACTACCATGACTTTGTTTTTGACCAAAAACTCTTCTAGCATGGTGTAGGGCCTATAGGCTTTTGTTTTAGGTTGTCAAAGTGAATATACTTTATCTAACCAAGAAATAGCCTCTCCCTCCATCTCTCTCTCTCTCTCTCTCTCTCTCTCTCTCTCTCCACACACACACACACACACACACGCACACACGCACGCACGCAGCCCCATGCCTTTATAATCTATATATACCCCAAAGCATCCATCCAATAATAGATAAAAAAGCAACAAATGAAATTTCAAATCATTATTCCGTACCTTGATATAGGAATGAAGACAATTATGCTTCCTATTAGTGTACTGGCCATAACACTATTATGCGACAAATCAATAATTGTATTAGCAACATCACAACCCTTCAGTATGTCATCGGCTGGAAGCTTGTAAGAAAATGAACCCTGAAAGAAAAGAGAAAAACTTGTTCACTTAAGGCATTTACAATAAATAAATAAATAAATAAAAAGAAAAGAAAAGAAAAGAAAAAGAAGAGGTTTAATGCATATAAAATAGGCTATCTTCTTCATCAGGCGTTAAATTATGTACATTGCAATCTCTTGAACAGAGCAGCTTATCAATTGCTACTAACATATGGAGAACTTCAAGAGAAACTTCAAATAACAGCAGCAAGAATTAATGATCAACTCCATTGCTGGAAATCTGTACAGCAGGTACTCATCTTAGGGCCTTTTGATGCTGATATATATATGTATATATATAATAATAATAATAAATAAATAAAGGTACTCATCTTAGGGTGTGCAAGGCATTAACTTTTCTTGTGGCCCATGAGGGGCCACATGTCCTTCAAAAAACCTCCCTCAACAAAGAATGAAAATGAAACTGCTACATAAAATACCTTCGAATAACTAAAATGCACAAAACAAAAAGAAGGATCTAGAAACTTCAAGATTGACCAATTCTAATGGCCATACTGTAAGAAGAATATCTGCAAGCTCATTAATGACAAACATCATCCCTTCCTCTCTCTATGAACCCAATTATACACATTCCTAAGAAACAAGGAGACCTTTTTTCTTCACAAAAACAAGAACTTGAAACAAGAACTTTTCCAAGATAACTCAACTTCCTCATCAAAAAATCTTCCTAATACAACCAAATTTTTTCATTGTCTTTGATTCATGTTACATGTTCGCTCAAATTCTCTCTTTAAAGTAATAAAGTAGGACTTTTGTGTCACAACAATTAGTGAAGATCAGAATGTTGTATTTGCTCTTATATGGAACTGAAATCCTTTTCTTTCTGAATTCTCTTAGTTGGCAATTTCATGATAAAGTTAGCAGAGCTAACAATACCATCATGACCCTTACACTTTCTAAGTTCAGGTTTTCTAAATTTGAAGATCTCAACTTCATATGTGAAGTTAAAGCATTGTGGGACCAATTTGTACCCATCTCATAGATATGAACTGTTCATCTCATATGACAAACTAAGAAGAACATGCATGCAAAAAATTGAGTTGACAGACATAAATGATCACATGATCAAATCACATATATATTATAACAAATGAACGTTCTGTTCTTAAAAACATGTATGCCGTATAGATAAAAATGAGTTGATAGTTTGACAATCAATATTGGATCAACTTGATTTTTTTGCATGGATAATTTTCTTAATTGATCATATGAGAAAAACAGTTTAGATCACCAAAGTGTGTCTAAGTTAGGCACTATTTGGCATAAACTAATGCACTTATTTGGGTCACATCACCTCTCTACTTTTCTACACATCTTTTCATAAAAAGTCAAAAAATATAATTATTTAGATCATCCCAAACAACCCCTTAGTCCCATAATAATTCAACTCCGCGAAGTTGAGATCTTCATCTTTAACAAATCTAGACTCTACACTTTCTATAGAAAATACAACTCTTTAACAATTATTCTTGTTAAATCAGCACTAGAACCAAAAACTTAAGCGTTAGAAGAAGGTCCTAACAATGCATATCAAGCTATCCAACACCCTCCCTTATGTGCAATCTTGTCTTGGGAAAGCATCCAATTATGTAGAGAAACAAAATGCAAGCAGAAGACTTGAACCTAAGACTTCTCTGATACTATTTTGAGAATGAAGAGACCTAAAAAGGTGTTAGGGTGTTAATTAACCCTAATACATATCGTTTATTAATATAATAGAGGTGAGAGAATACACAGAGTATACTACCATTTACTAAATACCCAAATAACCCTTGCCAATTCTCATTCTATTCATTCATCTATCTTTGTTACACACTTGTGTCTTCTACTTTAAGTAGCATGAATACATCAAGGGTTTCAAACACCAACACCCTGTGTCTTTAACTTTAAAATAAAATTTCAATAAATATGATAATTTTGACGAAACCTAAGAGATGCAACTGTCGACACTTCACCAACATGGCCTATGTGGTGGACCACAAATGTGTCTTGGAACATTTTTAAAACGAATACATTACATATAACCAATAAAAAGTATGGAATGGATAATTTCTAACATAAGAAAAATATAGTAACGAAGATTTCACAAATAAAAAAATAGTGAGAAAGCAAACATTATGAGCATGTACTATGGCGCTGTTTGGGAAGTTCATTTTTTGGTTTTTTTTTTTTTTTGGTTTTTTTCACTAAAAGACAAATTGGTTACAAAACCAAAAAAAAAAAATCAAACAAAATATCACATCAAACCCCATAATCATTTCACTTTTTCTCTCACAAACATCACATCCAACCACAAGAAAACCCAACTATCTTCCCAAACACAAAAAAATTTCTCCAATAATATCCTACAACTAAAAAAACCTACAAAAAAACCCACTTCCCAAAGACCCACTATATAAATGAAATTTGCAGTTCTAAGTAAAAATATATAAATAGTATTAGATTACACACTTTTCTTATATAACATCCACAAAAGATACATAAACATATAAACATATTGTCATATCATTATTATGTTGTGTCCTACTGTTTAAAGATTTGTTGGGTTGGTGAAGCCATCTTGTGTATCATGTTCTATCCGTATCTCATATTCATGTCTATGTTGTGTACCTTGTATTTTAAATTCTTCTACCATAGTCTCGTATCACTTGATTACTAGTAAACAAACTGTAAGTCCACTAATCATACTATGTACCAACTCTATCCTTCTAATCTCAATTCATGTATATTTAGGATATTCTCTTGGAGTAGTGTTTCTGGTGACCCATACCCATAGTGCGGCACCCTTCAATCTGTAGGCTATTCAACTACACCAAAAGGGCATTTCATGATTTTATTTTGAATTGTTAGTTAACACCCATGTTACACGGACTCAGGTGCGGGTGTATATCTAAAGGCCGGACCTATCAAACTTCAAATTTAAGGGTATGTGGACACTCAAAAAAAAAAAAAAAGGGTCCATATTTTTATATTTCTAATCTATTATGAGAAATAAAATGGTGTTATATGTAACATACAGTGTCAAAAGAGCATTTTACTCATTCATAGAAAATTTACAATGATACACACATATAAGGATTAATTACATTTTATCCCCTTGTAGTTTAATTAAAAAACACATGACCCCCTTGTAGTTCATAAATGTACACATAACCACCTTTTGGTTTGGACTGAACTGCAATTTATGACTCTGTTAATGAATTTTGCAAAATACCTATACTGCCCTTCTTTATCTAATTTCCCCTAATAAGTAATTTTATTTCTCATAATCCAAGTAATTTAACTTTATTTATTTTGGTGTGGGGCTGCTATGGACCAGACATGCTGGTGTGAAAAGTGGTGAAGGTGGCAGTTGCAACCGTGGAGTTGAGGCTTAGCATAACCATTCGTGGCTGTTGAGTGGTTAGTGGTTGACATAGATCCATGTCTTTCATGTCAATTTCAATGGCAGATTATACATATCAATTTCAATTTATTGTACTGTATTTGGAAAAATGAGTTTTAAGGTTTGCTTGCGCATTCAACATTAATATAAATGCAGGAATAAATAACTAACCTTAATATGCATATTATCACACATTGCAAGTGTTTTCCATCTTTAATTAGCACACTAGCCTCATGATACTTATTCAAAACCATGAATACCAAAATTCTAGGTTTTCCCCATTTTTAATTTGTTCAACACAATTAAGGTTTCTCAGATTGATTTTACGTACAATGGTCAACTTCACCAGTGTTTTCCATCTTCAAACAATGAATGGTGATTGGTGATTGATTCAATGATGGTGGCTTGATGCCAGTGGTACTGGATGTAAAGAGAATCTAGTGGTGGTGGTGGTGGTTGAGGGTAGAGATGAATGGTGATAGTTGAAGAAGAAAATAGAAAAAAAAATAGAAAAACGTTTCAATAAGGACAATATAGTAATTTTACTCCCAAACTTCCATAGTAGCACAATTGCCACACGCCGCACAACATTTGAGCAATGCGCACTATTAAGGGTTGGTTTGGCAAGGGCTCATTGGGCTTTTTTGGCTCAATAAGCCATAAAAGACAGAATAGGCTCATGAGCCACAACAGACAAAACATCACATCCAACCCCATAATCATTACACTCTTCTCTCACAAAAAAATCAAAAAAGCCAAAAAGCCAAAAGCCCTTCCCAAACTAAGCTTTTGAGCCCAGGCTCATATAGTCAAAAAAGCCAACCCACTTTCCAAACGGAGGCTAAGTTTAACGAATTCCGCTAGTTTTGCACTTAACTCCAAACCATAGGGGAGTTATGTGCATATTTCTGAATGAGAGGGAGGTCATATGTTTTCAAGCCAAGCCAGAGGGGGGGGGGGGGGGGGGGGTTAAAGTGTTATTAACCCTAAATATAATGATAAATACAAATATATAAAAACTGTCTTATGCAATGTATTGGACACATCCTACACCCTTGACCAATTGCCAGGTGTCCAACATGGGTATTCGTTTTATTTTGAAGTGTCCATTTAATATAGGTTAACACTAAGCCACATACTCTAAAATGTTTTATTTTTTATTTTTTAAATCAGGCAAAAATAAAAATAAAATAAATAAATAAAAATTGGGTATAAGAACTTACCTTCCTGATGCTCATGGCTATCTCACCTATATAGAATGAACAACTCCGTGTTAAGTTGCGTTCTGGACTTGCATTATCTGCAACATGTACTTCTTGTAAATCAACAAAATTAATAGTATCTTTTTCAAACACAACATGCATAAAACAAACAAAATAAGCGAGTTAATAAGCCAAAGAGAAGATACAAGATGCTGAGGTGTGATATAAAGCCAGTTCATTCAGCTTCCTTAAAAGAGATAAAATAAAGAAACTAAAAGACAATTAACTAGGGAGAGAGTGAATATTTTTGCTGTAAAAAAAGTGGTTCACATAGTGTATTCTCTAGTAAACCCCAAGAGGTTGGCCTAGAGGGTATAACTTGGGGCCTAAGGGTGTGCTCCCTCCATGTTTCAAGTTCAGCTCTCACTAGGTGCTATCAACTACTTAGAGCCACGCCCGCTAACTCTATCCGAGATTTGCCCGATCGACGTGAAAGCGACACTTCGTGTGGGTCCCGAATTAGTCGAGATGCGCGTAAGCTTGCCCGGACACCCAGTCATAAGAAAATAAGAAGTGTATTCTCTAGTACTCATAGCTCTACTTGATGCAAACATTATGGAGGTGACATTCCAAGATTGTTGTCTTTATTGTCATTTCTTATTCCTAAACACCATATCTAGACAGGGAAAGCAAGCACAAGAGAGAGAGAGAGAGAGAGAGAGAGATGGATGGATGAAGATGAAGAAGAAGAAGAAAGTGATGCAGGGTATAAGAAGCTCAAGGAATGCTAAATTCAAATAAGCAATGATATGTGGACATTGGCATGATTTCACATAGAAACTTATAAGAATTTTATATAATTATGGTTCTAGTATTATTAGAGTATTATTTTATGAATATTTTTATGTTTTGTGGGATTTTTAGGTCAAGGGTATTTTGGTAATTTTTATTATTGTTGTTGTCATGGCTACAAGGGTCGCCCATGAGTCGTCTTGTAGGTTAAGTTATTTAATTGGGTTTTATTTATGTTTCTTATCTAGTCCTAAATTAATTTTAAAAGTCAAAAATATTATAATAGTTTCCTTTTTTTGTTATAGTTGGTTTAGGAAGTCTCCTAATTCTATATAAAGCCATGTAATGCTTATAATTCAATAGAGTTTATATTTTAGAGAATTTTTCAAAACTTTTGAAGTTTCTTATGGATTGTGTAATACAACCCTAAATCTGATGCCTAAGAGATTTTAGGAGTGATTTCTAAACCTATATTTCTCTTCTCCTTTCTTTCTTTCTTAAATTTCAGTACTTTCACAGCCCCAAAACAGCCCTTACAGTGATGTCCCTAATCGTCCTGCATCGGTTTGGTATCAGAGCAAAAGATCCTATTGTTTTGTGGAAGTTCAAAAACATGTCTATGCATCCTAGAAAATCTCTCAGAAGAGGAATATTTTCTGAAAACCAAAGAGATCAAATTCTTTTTAAAATTGTGGAGTAGTTAGTTTTCAAGTTCAGCTTAATTCTTTGGAAGGACGAGCAACCCAACAACAGGTCGTAAAGAGTCAGATTATAAGGGGAAAAAATTGTTAGAATAGGAAACAAGTGATTGTGATTTATTATTCTTATTTCTTCCCTTGATTGGTATAATGGACTAGCCCATATATTATGTTTTATGGCACTTCTGTAATTATTTAGTATTATTAATAAAAAAGGCAATGAAGTCTAACACATTCCCTAACTCTCTCTTCTCTAAACCTACATGGTATCAGAGCCACCGAAGGAAAAACTTTGTACCAACCAAAAATTACCTTGCTTCCACCGAAGGACTGCCCAAGCCACCCAGACACTTGGTTAGGACAGTTGGCCCTGACCCAAGGCAGCAGAAGGCAAGTCGCCCTTACCCAGGCTAGCCAAAGGCCAGTTGGCTCCTACCTAGGTCAGCCGAAGGTCTATCTTGGTCTGTCGGCTCTCACCTAGGGCTGCGAAAGGTCTGTCGGCCCCCCTCTAGGGTAGCCGAAGCCTTCTCTTCCTTTGTCTAGGTCTATCGGCACCTTCTCTTCCTTCGTATAGGTGTGTCGGCAGTCCTAGAGGTCTCTGAGATCAGCCTCTGACTTCTCTGTTTCATTGGTATTAGCCTCTGACTTCTCTATTTCTTTCTTCGTCAATACATATACATCGTTTCTTTCTTCATAAATAAATAAAATACAATAAAAAAAAAAAACACCAAAAAAAAAAAAAAAACTCTGGTGATATAAAAACAGTACAGCAACAAAACCACATTGGATTTTTCGTTCTTTATTTTTTTTAGTACCTGTTGTGCTTGTTACTCCACTCTCATCTTCCGGATTTGTGATTGGCATCGTGTTTGAGGCATTATGCTTGAGGACAAGTTAGTAGAGTCTCCATGGCGGATTTGACCAATGAATTTACTACCTCTCAGCCATCTCAGGGCGAGAGTTCTGTTATCCCTTCCACTATGATTGATAACCTTCACACTGGTCTAAGAATCACTACCTCTCTATTCAATGGTCAGAATTACCTAGCGTGATCGCAAAGTCTGACTATTTTCTTAAAAAGCAAGGAGAAGATGGGATATGTTGATAGGCGGGTTCAGGCACCCAGTATCACCGACCCTCATTATGACCAGTAGGAGATCACCAATTCTCTTATTATGGGCTGGTTGATCCATTCTATGGTTCCAAAGATTGGAGAAGGCTACTTGTCTATGGACACTGCCCACAATATATTGGAGGCCATAGCAACTACTTACTCCAAAAAGAGGAACTTCTCACAGGCTTTTGAATTACGTCACTCCATTGAAAGGTCGGTACAAGGTGACCAGACTATCCTCCAGTATTTTAACTTCCTTAGCAATGGATGGAAGCAGCTAGATCACCTTCAGGATTACAAGCATGTCTGTCCCACTGATTATGCTGGTTACCGGAAGTTTGTCGCACAAAAGCGGGTCTTCAAATTCTTGAAAGGCCTAAATGTGGAGTATGATCCGGTTCAGAGCACTTGGCACGGATATGCTTCCTTCTCTTCAGGAAGCCTTTGCTTTTGTACAGAATAAGGAGAGTCGCCGTTCTACGATGCTTCCTTTTGCTCCCATTAATCACTTGGCCTTGGTTTCTGCACCCTCTCGCGATGGTGACCATGTGACTCGTGGTTCTCGTCTTCCTCTGAGAAGGATAATCTTTACTATGACTACTGTCGTCGATCTCGCCACACATGAGAGACTTGTTGGAAGCTGCATGGAACTCCCTCTGGTGGCCGAGGCGACCGTCCTGGTACTGGAGGGGGTCAGTCTAGTCCTAGAGGCCGAGAGGCCAATATGTGAGCCCATCTTTCAGACACTGTTGAGCCACCATCTTCATCTCCAAATATCTCCTCCGCTGCAGATGTTTCGGGGTTATCTGCCTCAGATTTTGAAATTGCTCTTCGCCACTTGCTAGACTGTCAAGCCTCCACTTCTGCTATAGGTGCACCTTCTTCTTCCTTTACCAATTCAAATAACTTGGCTTCCTCTCCATGTGCATTGCTATCTCATATGACGGTACCATAGATTATTGATTCTGGTGCTTCCAACCATATGTCTGGCTCCGCTAATTTATTTTCAAAGTATAACTCCTCCTCAGGTCAGGAAAAAGTGTGTATTCCTAATGGTACCATTCCATCTGTGTCAGGAAAAGGTTTAATTCATGCCAGCTCTTCCCTTCCTTTGTCTTCTATCCTCTATGTTTCCAATTTCAGTGTTAATCTTTTATGGAGTACTTACGTATAGGTCCTAATAAGTAGGCTTATTGTCTAATAGGTCTTATGGGAAAAATTTGTCGTAAAAAAACGTCACTAATTGTAAATTTTAGCGACAATTTATAAAAATCATATTACTAATTGTCAATTTTTAGCGACATACATAAAAAACTGTCACAAAAAAATTATTTTTAGCGACAATTTTACCAAGACTTATTTTCAATAGGACTTGATGGAAATTAAGTCCAACTATTAGGACTTATTGGTAGTTTACCCATCTTTTATCTTTGAGTCGTATTACTCGTGACTTAAATTGTAGCGTGACGTTTTTTTCCTAATCATCGTCTTTTTTAGGACCTTATCACGAGAAAGACGATTGACAGTGGTAAAGAGAAACATGGGCTCTACACTCTGGATCAGACAGACCAGCTAGCTCATTCATCTATTCAGTTACCATCCACCAAGGAAGACATTGGGCTGTGGCATCATCGCTTAAGATATCCCTCCTTTTATTACTTAAGTATTTATTTCCTTCTGTTTTTGAAAAAAATAATGTGTCAGATTTTCAATGTGAGTCTTGTCAACTTGCCTCTTCTGCTCCAATTAATAAAAGTTTAGTTCCATTTTCTTTGATTCATTCTGATGTATGGGGTTCATCTCGTTTTGTGTCTTTAACCGGTCAAAAATGGTTTGTTACCTTCATCGATGATTGTTCTAGGGCCACTTGGGTCTATTTGATGAAAATAAAAGTGAGGTATTTTTTGTGTTTCAAACCATCCATAAAATGGTTTGTACTCAGTTTGGGGGGGTTGTCAAAATTCTACGTTCTGATAATGGGGGAAAATATATTAGCTCCAGTCTTGCCACTTACTTCACCACTCATTGCATTATTCACCAGACTTCATGCGCTAATACCCCTCAACAAAATGGTGTTGCAGAGCGCAAAAATTGCCATCTCCTTGATGTCGCCCGTTGTCTATACTTTGAGATGCAGGTTCCTCAACCTAGTAAGGGGAAGTGGTTCTCACTGCCGCTTATTTAATTAATCATCTTCCTACACAAGTCCTTCAAAAACGAACACCTCTTCAAGTTTTGTTCGGGTCTACCCCTTTCAGGTTCTCCGTTCCTCCTAAGACTTTTGGTTGTGTTTGCTTTGTCCATAATCGTTCATCCACTCATGGTAAATTGAATCCAAGGTCTCTTAAGTGTGTTTTTCTGGGTTACTCTGCAACCAAAAAGGGTTATAAGTGTTATCATCCTCCCACTCGCAAATGATTTGTCTCTATAGATGTCACTTTCTTTGAGTCTTGGCCTTATTTTCCTCCTACCCCGGTATCACAATCATCCCTTCAGGAGGAGCCTTAGTGTGAAGAGATTCCTGTTCCACTTCCGCCAATGGTTGAACAAATAACGAATGATAAGCCAGTAGTTGTTGAGGAAAAGGAAGCAAGTAAAGTTTATATCAGAGACAAGGACAGACAGCAAGTCACCTAGATGCAAGAGACTACTTTTCTTCTTCTACTGCCAACTTCTTCTCCGAATGAGTGTCCAGAGTCACCCCCCTCTCCTGAGAGTCTGGGTAATTCTGATTCTAGTGCTTCTATTCTTGCTTTTCCAGATCTTGATGTTCCCATTGCTAATAGGAAGGGGGTTAGATCATGTACTCAACATCGTATTAGTAATCATGTCTCTTATTCTCATCTGTCTTCCTCATAAAAAGCTTTTCTGTGTAAAGTTTTTCTGTGAGTCTACCTACCAATATTCAGGATGCTCTCTCTATTCCTGAATGGAAACATGCCATAATGGAAGAGATGAGAGCTCTCAGAAAGAGTGACACTTGGAAGTTAGTGGAGTTTAGGAATGGCAACGGGCCGAGGCGGGGTCGGGATCACCCTCCCCGTCCCCGATCCCCGACGATGAAAATTCCTCCGTCCCCGGCTCCGATCCCCGACGGGGAACCTATCACCGCCCCCCGTCCCCGCCCCTTAACGGGGATCGGGTTTCCCCGACCCCGAAAATTCCCCAGGCAAAAAATAAACTAAACTAAACAACAACAAGAACAGATCTGATCTTCAACAACAACAATAGATTTGATATTCAATACAACCATAGATTTAATATTCAACAACAACAAAAACTCCAGATCTGATATGATATGTAAAAAAAGCTTCAGATCTGCCATTTAAAATGGCGAGAAAAAGAAAGAGAGAGATAGATCTGCAATGGTGAGGTGGTAGTGGAATGGAAGAGACGGTGGTGGAGCAGCGATGAGAGAGGGAGAGGAGATGAGCTGCATCGACTCTCGTCGTCAAATGGCAGAGGCGGAGGTGGACTCCATCTCCCTGGTTTATTCCTTCTCTGCTTAGATCAACGTTGGTTTGAGGTCTGAGAGAGTTCTGAGGAAGATAGAGAGAGAGTAGATACAAATAAATAAAAGATGATGACGAAAGGGAGAGAGAAAGAGGAACATTGAATCAAAAATATATATATATATATAATAAAAGATAATGATGAAAGAGAGAGATAGGAACATTGAATCAAAAAGTAAATATATATATATATAATGAAAGATGATGATGAAAGAGAGAAAAAGCAACATTGAATAAAAAAGTATATATATATATAACACTTCGGGGGGACAAACGGGGCGGGGTCGGGTCGGGCCGGGGCTGAAATATGTATCCCCGTCCCTGGCCCGAATATCATTGGAGATTAATTTTTTAATACCATCCCCAGCCCGTAAGGAATATTTTTCGGGGAATAACCACTTAATTCGGGGTCGGGGGGTCGGGTCCCCGTCGGGCCGGGTTCAAATTGCCATCCCTAGTGGAGTCATCTAGAGGCAAAAATCCAATTGGGTGTAAGTGGGTATACACGGTAAAACACAAAGCAAATGGTTCCATAGAACGGTACAAAACAAGACTGGTTGCTAAGGCTTCACTCAAACTTATGGGGTGGATTACCAAGAGACATTTGCACCAGTTGTGAAGATGAATTTTGTGCAAATCTTACTCTCTCTTACTGCAAATTTGGATTGGCCACTTCATCAATTTGATGTGAAGAATGTCTTCCTTCATGGCGACCTAGCAGAAGAGGTCTATATGGATATTCATCCTGGTTTTGCGGATGCTAAGTCCAACAGTAAAGTACGCAGGCTCCGAAAGTCACTTTATGGCTAAAGCAGTCTCCTATGGCTTGGTTTGAAAAGTTTGTTCAAGCTATGCTAAAATATGGGCTCAAGCAAAGTCAAGCTAATCACACCTTGTTTGTGAAACACTCCTTACATGGTAAGACCACAGCTCTTATTGTCTATGTTGATGATATTGTTCTAACAGGTGATGATGTTGAGGAGATTCCTCGTTTGAAAGAATTCTTAGCCAAGGAGTTTGAAATCAAAGACTTAGGCTATTTGAAGTATTTTTTAGGCATTGAAGTAGCTCGGTCCAAGAATGGCATCTTGATATGCCAAAGGAAGTATGTACTTGACTTGCTAAAGGAAATTGGAATGCTTGGAGGTAGACCATGTGATACACTTATAGAATCGGGCCAAAAACTAAGTGAGGATCAAGAGGGAGATCCAGTGGATATGGAGAAGATACCAGAGACTAGTGGGCAAACTCATATACTTATCCCACTCATGTCCAGACATTGCTATTGCCGTGAGCATGGTGAGCCAGTTTATGCATGCTCCTAGAGCTTCCACTTGGGAGGCAGTTATGAGAATCCTGAGATATCTAAATTCTTTTCTTGGAAAGGGTCTTTATTTCTCAAAACATGGTCATCTCAGTGTGGAGGCATTTACTGATGCAGATTAGGCTAGATTAGTCACTGACAAACGATCAACTTCTGGATACTGCACATTTGTTAGTGGCAACATAATAACATGGCGAAGTAAGAAGCAAAATGTGGTTGCTAGATCTAATATTGAGGCAGAATTCAGGGCTATGGTATGGCTCAGGATATATGTGAGTTACTATGGATTAAGCTATTGTTGGGAATCCATCAGACTGACTTCATACGACTATACTGTGACAACATGGCCGCAATCGACATAGCTCATAATCCAATTTAACATGATAGAACTAAGCATGTGGAGATTGATAGGCACTTCATCAAGGAAAAACTCACTAATGGCATCATATGTATCCCATTTGCGAAGACTGGAGACCAACTAGCCGATGTTCTTACCAAAGGGCTAGGGAGCAAACCATTTCATAGTATTCTCAACAAGCTGGGCATGAGAGATATATCATCGGGTTCTAAAACCTTATTTAATTTCATCTTCTTAAGTGCAAATTCCACTTCAAAGTCCATAATCCTACGATAGAACTTATAGTCTTGATTTTCCTTATTACTGCCTACTTCCTCCCTTTTGACTTACCTCCATATTCCTCATTTAACAACTTTTCAAAATAGTTCTTTGACCTCTCTTTAACCTCTTCATCCTTCACCAACACCTTGGAGTCCTCACCCTTGATGCACTTAACCTAATTAAAACCTCTTATTTTCCTCTCTCATATCTTAGCAAATTTGTATATCCTCTTCTCTCCATCCTTACTATTTGGTCTAGTGTATAGGTCATCATAAGCTTTCATCTTAGTCTCCCTGACTACTTTTTTGACCCAACCTTTTGCCCCAAATACTAAATAATTAAATCAACCTATTAACCACTCAATCCAGCCCTTGTTCTATTAAAAAAATCATATCCATTTAGACCAGCCCAACAACCTGATCCAGCCCAGAAGCAAACCCAAACCCAGCCTTAACCTTTAAACTCAGGCCAACTTCTTCAACTCAATACCCATAAGCCAGCCCAATAAACCTTTAACCAGGCCCGAGACTGAACCATTCAATTCACAACTTCTTAAGCTGCCCGTTAAATTAAACCCAAAATCAAGCCAACCCAACTTAAAGCATTGGCCCCCTATCTAAAACAAACCAGCGCAACAATCCCAGCCATTACCAAACTCCAATGTAATCTAACCAGACCATAAACTTATCAGCCAAAAAAAAATACGTTCCCCTTAGCCATGGTGACTAAAACACCCAGTTCAACTCAAAAGTTGATACTCTTTATTTATCAAAAAATAAAGAAACAAATAAATAAAGCTCAAATGTTGATACCCTAAGCCACAAAACAATCACATCAACAAATACAAAGAAGGCAGGACCAAATGGCAGAAGCAATAACACAAATGCAAGCTACTTTATAAAAGTTGGCCGCCACATTCTTGGAAGACAATGGAAAGCGTACAATCAGTGGCCCTTTAGCAACTCCACCGTCACCTCCTGCTTGTGAATATGGACAACAAGAAGCACCAGTGGATCCTTGCTTGAATGACATAGATAGAACTGCTAAACTAGAAGTTCTAGATTTTAATGGGGCCCATGATCCAGAGCTATTTTTTGATTGGTTATATAGTTTAGAGACTTTCTTTCGGTGATACCATATGACACAGGAAAGAAAGTAGCTTTTTCTCGAAGCAAAATTGAAGGGAACATCTAAAATTTAGAGGGCAAAATATCAACCGGAACATTATGCAACTATTGGAAAGACATGAAAATTGCAATGAACCGTTACTTCGTTACACCGAGTTACAAGTAATGAGCTCACTTGCAATTTACTCAGTTAACACAAGGAAGCAAGTTCGTGGATGAAGATACCTGATTGTTCTACAATTTGGCTACAAGGTTTGAGTTTCCATGGAATGAAGATGTCATGATTTCTATGTACCATAAGGGACTAAATCTGCAAATCTCTTGTGGACGGGCTTGTCTAGGAGACAACATTTTCTGCGTTTTGAAGAAAGTATTCGCCACATTGTCTGTTAGGACTTGGAACTTAGTCCCCAACAAATAAACCCTCCAGATAAGAAGACAATATACCACTGTTGTCATTTCTTTCTCGTGGGTTGAATAGGTTTTCTCCGCAGCATTTAACTTGCGACTTTCAAAGGCAACCGAGTGCCCAAGGAAAGCCAAATGACAAACTCTGTCCAAGGCCGCGACATGATGGTGGCATGCCAAGACAAAAAGGTGGGAATATGGCAAGTGTTGTGTGGCAGCAGCACTCAATCCTTGGCCAAAGTATGGGTAACATTGCACAGATGCAAGACATTAATACGACTTGAATGTTGGATACAGCATACTTGGGGGTTGAACACAATCAGTGGGCAAGACTTGGTCTGGTGGCCAAGACAACCAATTTCGTGGCTAGCTTGATGGGGCATACTACAAGGCAATTATTAACAATTATGAATGTCGGTTACAAACAGTTACCTTTGTTGGGGCAAAGACAAGGCAAGGCTAGAAGTCAAGAGCAGTTACTGGCAGTTAGCTCCAGAATTACTCCTAAGTCCATAGGCAGTTAGGGGTGTCAACTAGCATCCCACTTGGCATGCTTTCCTTGTATTACTGGTTGCATTTTGTAACTGATTGTAAGCATATATAAGGCATGGCCATGGAACTCAAAATTCAATTTTAAGAGTTTCCATTGGCATTCCTTTGTATTGTTAGTGCAATAATAAAGATTCTGAATTTCTTGTAAATTCGTGTTGCCTTCCCTCTTGCTTGTTCCAACTCATTGTGTGAGTGTGTGTTGGAAATTGGCTGAGACTAAGTATTGGAACTTAGTGCCATCACAAGACTAAAATTTATACTCTAAAAATAGTGTTGTGACAATTATGTTTTCTGTTTGGCCACCTCATGAGGAGTGACGGGCTGATATCCAATGGCCAACTCAAATGGACCATGGAGGACTTTGTCCCGCAGCATATCGGTTTGAACGTGCCAAGCAAGTGTCACTAGAAAAGGCACAAGATAGTTTGTCTAAAGTCTCCCGTCGCATGAAGGAGGATGCTGATAAGGGAAGAAGACCACCTGAATTCCAAGTTGGGGATAAAGTATTGTTGAAACTTACTCCCCAAATTTGGAAAGAGATAAGTAGCAAGACTATTCATCATAGGCTTATTCCCAAGTATGACGGTCCTTTTGAAGTTATGAAAAAGGTTGGAGCTGTGGCTTATAGACTAATACTACCCGATAGGCTGAAAATTCACCCAACATTTCATGCGAGTTTCCTAAAGACTTATCATGAAGATATGGCGAATGCTGAGAGAAAGCAAGCAAAGAGAGCTCCACCAGTAACCCGGAAACAGTTTGACAATGAGGTCGAAAAGATTCTTGATCACAAAATAGAGGGCATGAGCAAAAAGAACAGGAGAACCTATTACTTAGCAAAACGGAAAGGTTTGCCTGTTGATGCTAGTTGTGGAAAGATGTCACATTGTGGCAATTTGAGAAACAAGTGATTGAGTACTTGAAGAACCTACCAACGAGGACTTTGGGTTCTTCTGGTGGGGGTGGTCTGTTGGCGACACCTTGCGCCTATGTCCAACAAAGGTCGCAGCATGATGGTGGCATGCCAAGACAAATGTTGTGTGACAGCAGCACTCAACCCTTGGCCAAAGTATAGGTTGCTTGACTACAATTTAAGCAAGGATTCTGTATCAGTAACTAGCAAATCCAAGCAGAAAGGGAAGGACAAAAGTGGGGAAAAGAATGTTGGTTTCATGAAAGGGAAAAACAAGTCCAACTACAAACAAAAGAGAGTCTTCTTCACATTCACAGAACGATGGTGGAAAGTCGAACAAAGGATGCTTCATATGTGATGGACCCCATAGGACAAAAGATTGCCCTAAGCGGGAGAAGTTGAATGCTATTATGGTATAAGACGATGGAGGGGACACAGATGGTGATAGCCCAACTCGAGTAAATCCGTTGCAATTGTTAAATGCAATTCAGGCGGATAAAGCCCCTTTGACCAGTCTGATGTACATTTAAGTAGCGCTAGGTGGTTTGGATGTTCTGGCTATGATGGACTCCGGAGCCACTCACAACTTCGTTTCAAAAAAGATGGTGCAGTCCCTCGGTTTACAAGTTTTCGAAAGTCCAAGCCAGATCAAGTCCGTAAACTCTATTGCACAATCAATACATGGAATGGCTTCCAAAGTGCACATTAAAATGGGTGAATGGGTTGGACAAATAAACTAGATGGTAATGCCATTGGATGATTTTGATGTCGTCCTAGGAAATGACTTCTTTGTGACTGCCAAAGTGGCGCTAATGCCTTATCTTGGTGGGTTGCTTATCTTGAAACAAGACAGACATTGCTTTGTTCCTAGTTGTGGCAAGCCAGACAAAGGCAAGGGCATGAAGAGGAAAACAGAGACACTATCAACAATTCAAGTGCCCAATGGATTGAAGAAAGGGGCTAAGACTTACCTTGCAACCAAGTGGAAATCAAGTCTGATGTGATGGAAGTGCCTAATGAAGTTGCTACAGTCTAGAACGAATTTGAGAATGTGATGCCGCCAGAATTGTCCAAGTCTCTACTGCCTCGACGTGCCACAGATAACAAAATCGATTTGGTCCCTGGTACAAAGCCTCCGATTAAGGCACCTTACAAAATGTCTTCGATGGAGTTAGCAGGGTTACCTAAGCAATTGACAAAATTGTTGGATGCTGGACTGGTTCAACCATCCAAAGCCCCTTACGGTGCCCTAGTGTTGTTCCAAATGAAGAAAGATGGGTCCATGCGAATGTGTGTTGACTATCGTGCCTTGAACAAAGTGACAATCAAGAACAAATACCTAGTCCCTTTGGTGGCTGATCTCTTTGACCGTTTGTGCAAGGCCACTTTGTAATAATCCGACCCTCTTATATGCTTTAAACTGTCAATTAAGACGTAATTATATATAGCCATGACATTTTATGTGAATTTGTGTTTACGTGTGTCAATTATATATGTTCATGACGTTATATCTATTGGTTATGAGAAAATCTGTTGAAATTAAGACATTTGAATTAGAAATTGAAAGCCTTAGAGGCGCGATAACCCGAAATTGCCTTTATAGTTTTGATCAGCATGATTTTTAGGCCATAATGTGAATTTTTGTAAACATTTGATTCGTAACGAATTAATTGATTTAATTGGGCCAATTCTCAATTAAGCTTATTTAAACTCATAACTTAGGAAGTTGATAGCTATGAGGGACTTAGAGAACTTAAAATCAAAAATAAAAATATCTCCTGGAGAAAAGAAAGGAAGAGAAAGAGAGAAAAGGGGCAAATCAACTAAGAGCTTGGAGGATTTGAGAGAGAGTTCAAGGATTGGAGCTCAAAGTAAGTGTAAAGCAACTCAATTACTCTAAAACTACCCTTAATTGATTGTCCCCAAGTATTTGAAGGACGCTTTTCACTCATATAAATTAGGGTTTTGGATTTGATTGAGAGGATACCCATAGGACTCACCAAGTTTCATGGTATTTGCTCAATTTGAGGGTCAAATAGTATGGGTTTACTTTGAGATAGCTTAAGGAGATTCATCTTCCAATCTCCAAGTTTTGCATATTATGATCCTTCTATGTTGTATCTCTCCTTTTCTATATGTTGCAGCTCTTGTAGGTCACTATGAAAAGATAAAAAGAAATATGATTAAGTTGTATAAATTCCCTTTACATGAGTTATGACTTAATTACTTATGAAATTCATGTTTAGTATGTTTACATGTTGTAGCAATGAAGGAATTTTGCTTATAATTGAGCCTTGAGGTGCCTTGAAAAGTTGAGATTTTGTTGAATTTCAGACTACTCAAAACAGAGCCTACGACCGCACGTGCGGAAAACAAGGGAGTCTGAAGATTGCATTCTGAAATTAAGGCACGTGCGGGCCGCACATACAGCAAACCTTCCCGCACATGCGGCTAGGGACTTCCGCACGTGCGGCTAGAGAGGAAAAATTCTGTTGACTTCTTTCACCCCTCTAGACCCTCTGAATGCGTTAAAATGTTCATTTGATTCTTCTGTAATATTGATAATTAAATAGAATTTAACGAATCGAACAGTAAATGAAGAAGAAAAGACGAAGGAAGAAGGAAGTACTTACAAGTGTGTGCTATGTGTAGGTTACATATCGGAAGAGGCCGTCATGCAACCACCGCACAGTGAGTAATAGTAGTGTAAAGTTATGTTTTGCTTATTTATATGATCATGCTTTTGTTTATGAATAACATATGCGATGGATACGGCCATGTGTTTGGAATTAATTGAGAAAATTGCACAATGTCACTACTATGGACTCAAGGTCGTTGAGAACCTCATAATAAAGGTGGGCCCAAAGCCGTTATGATATGTTTTGTTTATGATTTATGATATACGGCTCTAAAGCTGGGATAGATGGAGACATGCCGATGTTCCATCTACTTTGTAATGATATGGATCACATGTGACCAATGGCGCTAAGGCCAAGGGAGATGGGGACATGCCGATGTTCCATCTACCCTATATTGTTCTAGACAGCAGTTGATTTGTTGGGCTCAAAGCCATTCCGTACTATGTTAGGCCTAAGGCCGTTTTGCATCCTATGTGGGCCTAAGGCCGTTCTGTATTAAATTATGGGCCCGAGGCCATTTTGAAGTATGCTTGTGAAAGAGACCTGTACCTAGTTTATACATAGTCGCTAACTCTTATGCTTAGTCACTTACTTTCTCTACATTGCTATTATTTACTGAGCTTGGCTCACTCCGTGTTTATGTATGTATATGTAGGTGATCAATGTGGAGGACAACCATAGGTCGGCTTCAGAAGCCCTTTTTGCTAGACCTGTTTCGTCGAGTACCCGAATGGACTTTTATTTTATAATTGGGACCTTTTGTTTTATTTTGGGAAGTCCCATATATATAATGGCATGTTTTGCTAGTCTTGGGTGACTTGTCTTAGTTTGTTGTTAATACTTAGCCTATGGGTTGCTACCCTTTGTATATAAACAGTTAAAACTCTTGTATTATTGATTGATGTTTGATTGATTTCTGATACATTGATGTGTTGTTGATATTACAAGGCTTCCTATTATATAGGAGAGGATTTGGGAGTAGGTGAGTGTGTGTGGTAGGTGTAGGAAAGTAGGTGAAGTAGGTGAGTGTGTGTGGTAGTGGAGGTGGTAGGTGGAGTGGGTTATGGTAAATTCTAACAGCCCCCCGCAAACTCAAGGAGGATAGAAACTAACCAACTTGAGTTTGAAGAGAGGAACAAAACAAGAAAATACATAAAAATAAAAAAGGATAGGAGACACTGTATGGTGGTGTCATAACGGTGTAGAGGACACTGGATGGCGGTGTCAGACCGATGTAGAAGACAGTTTATGGGGTCATGTCGGACCGTTGTAGAAGACAGTTTATGGGGTCATGTCGGACCGTTGTAGAAACTAACCGGAATCAATGTCGGGACAGTTTACAGAGTCTTGTCGGACCCTTGTAGAAACTAACCGGAATCTATGTCGGGACAGTTTACAGAGTCTTGTCGGACCCATAAAGGAGCTAACCGGAATCAATGTCGGGACAGTTTACAGAGTCTTGTCGGACCCTTGTAGAAACTAACCGGAATCAATGTCGGGACAGTTTACAGAGTCTTGTCGGACCCTTGGAAAAGTGGCACCCTCAAAAGGTGTGCCCAATTTTGTCAAAAGGCGTGCCATCAAAAGGCGTGCCCAATTCATCAAAAGGTGTGCCGGACATGATGGCGAGGCACGTGGGCGCCTTGGCTTGCGTGCCCGTTTGTCGACTGGTGGTAAGAGGCGCGTGTCTGCCTTGGCTATATAACCAAGACGAAGGCAGAGGCTGAGGCAGAGAAAAAACTGAGAGAAACCTCTGAAAAATCCTTCGTGTTGCTGAGAAAGATAGTTCCGTTTGCTGAGAGAGAGTCTGTAATACTCTGTTGCCCAGAAAATAGTCTGTAACACTTTGTTGCCCAGAAAATGGCCTCGTCCTCGTCTTCCCGTGGACTGCTCACCCTCTTTCCCGACCTCAACGAGTCAACAAGAGAGAGAACTGGTGCGGTGGCACTGGAATCTCAACCAAGCGCCACGGAGTTTGCTCCGTTGAACTTTCCGATGCGGTCTGTGGAGCAAAGAATGGCAGTGCAGTCGGATGTGGAGGCCAATCAGTATACTTTGAAGGCATGTGTGGAAAGCATGACGGCGGTCACAAATTTGTCGAACCGGCTGCAGAGTAGGACAAATGAGGTGCAGCATTTAAACTCCCAGCTGGCTCTGCTCCAACGCATGTATAAGGATGCGCGAGCAAAAATAAGCGTGCTAAGGGCAGAAAACAAGGAGCTGAAGCGGAAGGCCACCGTGATGTTCCGATTTGGAGGGCCGCCATATGCTGCAGTGGAGGAGCAGGGAGTAGTGATCATGCCCAGTGGAGTGGGAAACACGGAGGCAACACCGTCAAGGGTCGCTCAGGACGGAGGCAAGAAGAAGAGACCGGCGGCAGAGTAGAGAAAAAAAATCCCGCCTGTGGATGTGGTTGTTTGGGTTTTTTGTTGTTGTTGTTGTTGTTTTTTTTTTTTTTTTTTTTTTTTTTTTGGTGTAAAATTGTGATCGGGGTTGATCCCGGAGATGAATAAAATATGGTTGGTATGCAAAGCTATATGGGATAAATGGAATTGGAAAGAGATTAAAAATAATGGGAAAGAAAAATAAAGAAAAAGAAATAATAAAAATATATGTGAAATCAAAAAATGAAGGATGGGGGAAATAAGGAAAGTGGGTTGGAGAAAATAAAAATAATGGAGTGTAAAATCAAACAGAGGAGAGATGATGATTTTTTTTTTTTTTTTTTTTTAATATATAAAAGAGATATATATATATATATATATATAATAAAAGAAAAGTGACAAATAATGTGGGTGGAACCAGCACATGGTGTTGGTTTGATGATTCATTATTTTAATAAATATATATATATTAAAATAAAAGTAAAATAGAAAGAACGTGATGAGAGAACTTTAAAACTTTTGCTTTTGCTTTGGCATTGAAAGGTGGGCAACGGTCTGGGTCTGCAGAAGTTGAGATCCTTTACAATTATCTCTTGTCAAGGAGTGACTGATATAGGGCTTGAAGCAGTGGGTAAAGGTTGCCCAAATCTGAAGCAGTTTTACCTGAACAATCTGAGAGCAGAGATTAAGATCATCTTTGTTGTTACTAATTTGGTAAGCTTTGAAGAGCAAGTAAGCAGTTCCAAGAACCCCAGTGTAGAGAATACAGTCGTCATGTACGCGTCTCCCACTGCTCCCCCATGTCTTGTAAGGAAGAGAGAGAAGCTTGGTGAGTGAATCTTCGGATCTTTCGGAGGCTGATGATTTGGGGGTTTCTGGGATGAAATCAGGCATTTCGTTGGGAAAGAAACGATCTGCTATCACCGATCTGACGAGTTCGGGAAGTCGGAAGCGAGCCAGGAGGCGATCGCGGTGTGGTACATGACGTCGTGGAACGACGACGTTTCCTTGGTCATCAGCCGGAGCTTCCTGGCCTTCTCTCCTGTGAAGCAGCCCGGCGAGAACCGAGATCTGGCCGACGTCTGGTCCAGATCGGAGGCCGACTTGCTCTCCGACTTCGCCGAAAGATCGGCGTTGGTGCTGTTGGCGGAGCAATGTAGTCGGGTTCGGAGGACCAGCCGAAGAGTGGGGTCCACCATACATCTGCTGCTTAATCATCCATGACTGTTGTTGTTGTTGGTATTGAAGGTGGTTCTGCTGGTGTGGCTGAACTACGCTCGTTGCTGGTTGCATCATCGTGAAAAAAAACCTAGCTTAGATGTGAGAGAGAAGGTATGTATAGGTGGAGGTCCGGCGGGCAGCTAAGGTGAGATTGCCGCCCGCCGGGGAAGCGAAAAAATCAGGTTCTAAACCTGCTCTGATACCATGTTAAAACTCTTGTATTATTGATTGATGTTTGATTGATTTCTGATACATTGATGTGTTGTTGATATTACAAGGCTTCCTATTATATAGGAGAGGATTTGGGAGTAGGTGAGTGTGTGTGGTAGGTGTAGGAAAGTAGGTGAAGTAGGTGAGTGTGTGTGGTAGTGGAGGTGGTAGGTGGAGTGGGTTATGGTAAATTCTAACATAAACGTACATGTATGGACTCAATGTATATAAATGGTATATAATGTGTCATGATCCTGGCATGTAGACACAGCTCAATGGTTGTTTTATTTTAATACTATATTTGCTTCCGTTCAGGCCCCATATGAAATATAATTATGGAAATTTAACTTCGAGGCTTAATTTCAGGCTGGTCATGTCCAAACTTTTAGGGGTAAGTTTGGGTCGTGACAGTACTTCACCAAATTGGATCTACGCTCCAGGTATTGGCAAGTCAGAGTGGGTGAAGGGGATGAGTCCCAGACCACATGTTACTAGATATGGGTCTTAGGAATTTCTTCTAATGCCATTCGGACTCACGAATGCAATCTGCTATATTTTGTAACTTAATAAATGATTTTTTTTTATTATATTGATCGTTTTGTCGTTGTCTATATTGATGATATTTTGTAATTTATAGTAAATCTTTAGAAGATCACTTGTCCCACCTTCGTAGGGTGTTTTCTCGATTGTAGGAACACCAATTGTATGTGAAGAAAGAGATGTGAATTTGCCCAACGGAAAATCAAATTCTTGGGGCAGATCATTTGCAAAAAAGGCCATGTGAAGATGGATAGCAAGGAACTCCATGCCATTCAAGATTGGCCAGCTCCTAGCAATGTTCCTAAGTTGCATTCCTTTTAGGGTCTTGCCAACTATTACAGAAAGTTTATTGAGGGCTACTCCAAAAAGACCACACCACTCATTGATTTGCTTAAGAAGGATTAGAAATGGAACTGGAGTGAGAGGTGTCAAGTAGCCTTTGCAAAATTAAAAGCTACAGTGTCAACTGAATCGGTGCTGCTATTAGCGAATTTTGAACTTCCTTTTGAAGTGCATACTGATGCGTCAAACAAAGCTATTGGCAGCGTTTTGGTGCAAGAGGGGCACCCAGTTGCCTTTGAAAGTCGCAAGTTAAGTACTGCGGAGAAAAACCATTCAACCCACAAGAAAGAAATAATAACAGTGGTACATTGTCTTCTCATCTGGAGGGTTTATTTGTTGGGAACTAAGTTCCAAGTCCTAACAGACAATGTAGCAAATACTTCTTCAAAACGCAGAAAAAACAGTCTCCTAAACAACTTAGATGGCAAGAGTTCTTAGAGGAGTATAACTTCGAGCGGAAGCATAAGCCTGATCGGCACAACCAGGTTGTGGATGCATTAAGTAGGAAGGTGGTTAAGGAATATGTGGCTGCCATTTCTACCGTAGAGTCAGATCTATTGGATAGAGTAATAGAAAATGTTGTTGGGGATGCCACTTATCAAAAGTTTGTATAGCAAGTTAAGGCGGGAATTGTCGTAGATATTGGTCGGAAGATGACCTTCTCTACGCCAAAGGAGATAGGTTGTTCGTCCCTAGCAATGGAAGGGACTTAGACAGGAATAACTTCAAGAAACTCATGATCCACAGTGGGCTGGTCACCCTGGTGTGAAGAGGATGTTGGCCCTTTTATCTCATTATTATTATTGGCCGAAGATGGAGGATACCACATTGACAGGTATGTCAAGACATGTTTGGTCTACCAACTAGATAAAACAGAATGCAAGAAAGAACCTAGTTTGTTGCAGCCTCTTTCTATTCCAACGAGGCCATGGGTTTCTGTTTCCATGGATTTCATATCAGGATTGACTAAGGTGGACGGCAGACAGTCCATTTTTGTTATTGTTGATCGTTTTTCAAAGTATACAGTTTTTATTCTTGCGCCACATGCATGCCCAGCGGACGTGGTTGCAGAGTTGTTTTTCAAAAATGTGGTGAAGAACTTTTGGTTGTCAAATGACATTGTAAGTGATTGAGACACACGGTTCACCGGACGGTTTTGGACAGTGTTGTTTGGGTTGATGGAGTCAAAATTGAAATTTTACGCAGCAAACCACGCGCAGACAAAAGGGAAAACAGAACGCATGAATGCTTTGCTGGAGGAATATTTGAGGCACTATGTCACAGCAAGTCAAAAGAATTGGGTGGACTTGTTGGATAGTGCACAATTTTGTCACAACATGCACTGGCCCTCAGCAACCGACCTTAGTCTGTTTGAGTTGGCCATTGGATATCAGCCCCACACTCCTTATGAGGTGGCCAAATAAAAAGCAAGGGGACGTTGTCCCATAACATATCAGTTTACACATGCCAAGCAAGAATTGATAGAACAGGCACAAGATAATTTGTCTAAAACCTCTTGTCGTATGAAGAAGTATACTGATAAGGGAAAAGGATAAAGTATTTACCACATTGTCTGTTAGGACTTGGAATTTGGCCCCTAATCGATAAACCCTCTAGATGAGAAGACAAAATACCACTGATGTCATTTCTTTCTCATGGGTTGAATAGTTTTTCTCCGCAGCATTTAACTTCTTGTACCAACTTTTGATAAATGGCATCCCTTGTCCAACAAATCTGACTCTACGGTAGAAATGGCAAGCACATCTTCCTCAGCCACCTTCCTACTCAATGCATCCGCAACCTGGTTGTGCCAACCACGCAAAGTTATACTCCTCTAAGAACTCTTGCCATCAAGCTTGTCTAGGAAACAACTTTTTCTGCATTTTGAAGAAAGCATTCGCCACATTGTGAATCAGGACTTGGAATTTGGTCCCCAACAGATAAACCCTCCAAACAAGAAGACAATGTACCACTGTTGTCATTTCTTTCTCATGGGCTGAATAGTTTTTCTCTGCAGCATTTAACTTGCGACTTTCAAAGGCAACTGGGTGCCCCTCCTGCACCAAAACGCCGCCAATAGCTTTGTCTGATGCATCAATATGCACTTCAAAAGGAAGTTCAAAACTGGATAACCGCAAAACCGGCTCAATTGACACCGCAACTTTTAATTTGTCAAAGGCCACTTGACACCTCTCACTCCAATTCCATTTTTTATCCTTCTTAAGCAAATCAATGAGTGGTGCGGTCTTTTTGGAGTAGCCCTCAATAAACTTTTTGTAAAAGTTGGCAAAACCCAAAAAGGAACGCAACTCAGGAACATTGCCACAACACTATTTTAAGAGTATAAATTTTAGTCTTGTGATGGCACTAAACTCTAACACTTAGTCTCAGCCAATTTCCAACACACACTCACACAATGAGTTAGAACAAGCAAGAGAGAAGGCAACACGAATTTATAAGAAATTCCCAACCTTTATTGTTACACCAACAATACAAAGGAATGCTAATAGAAAATCTCATAATTACTTGACTAAATTTTAAGTTCCATGGCCACACCTTATATAGGGTTACAATCAGTTACAAAATACAACCATCAATGCAAGGAAAGCATGCCAAGTGGCATGACAGTTGACACCCCCAACTGCCTAAGGAATAATTCTGGAGCTAACTGCCAGTAATTGCTCCTGACTTCTAGCCTTGCCTCCTGATTTCCAGCCTTGCCTTGTATTTGCCCCAACAAAGGTAACTATTTCTAACAAACATGCATAACTGCTAATAACTGCCTTGTAGTTTGCCCCATCAAGCCAGCCACAACATTGGTTGTCTTGGCCACCAGACCAAGTCTTGCCCACTGATTGTGTTCAACCCCCAAGTATGTTGCAGCCCACATTCAAGTCATATTAATGCCTTGCACCTGTGCAATGCTACCCATACTTTGGCCAAGGATTGAGTGTTGTTGCCACACAACACTAGTCATTGTCCCACCTTGCTGTCTTGGCATGCCACTATCATGCTGCGACCTTGGTTAGACATAGGCGCAAGATGCTGCCCATGCCAACCACGCAACCTTCAAGTAGAAGGTGGTACCAGACCAACCCCACCAAAAGAAGCCAACGTCATCATTGGTAGGGTCTTCAAGTACTCAGCCACTTGTTTCTCAAATTGCCACAATGTGACATCTTTCTCCCAACTAGCATCAACTTCAGGCAAACATTTCCATTTCACTAAGTAATGGGTTCTCCTATTCTTTTTGCTCATGCCCCCTGTTATGTGATCAGGAATCCTTACGACCTCCTTGTCAAATTGTTTCCGGATCATTGGTGGAGCTCTCTTTGCTTGCTTCCTCTCAGCATCGCCATATCTTCATGATAAGGCTTTAGGAAGCTCACATGAAATGTTGGGTGAATTTTCAACCTATGGGGTAGTATTAGTCTATAAGCCACAGCTCAAACTCTTTTCATAACTTCAAAAGGACCATCATACTTGGAAATGAGCCCACGCTAAACAGTCTTGCTATTGATCTTCTTCCAAATTTGGGGAGTAAGTTTCAACAATACTTTATCCCCAACTTGGAATTCAAGTGGTCATCCTCCCATATCAGCATACTTCTTAATGCAACGGGAGACTTTAGACAAACTATATTGTGCCTTTTCTAGCACCTCTTGCTTGGCACATGCAAACCGATATGCTATGGGACAACGTCCCCTTGTTTTCTGTTCGGCCACCTCATGAGGAGTGAGGGGCTGATATCTAATGGCAAACTCAATTAGACTAAGGCCGGTTGCTGAGTATCGGTGCATGTTATAGCAGAATTGTGCACTATCCAACAACTCCACCCAATTCTTTTGACTTACTGTGACACAGTGTCTCAAATATTACTCTAGCAAAGCATTCATGCATTCCGTTTGCCCATCTGTCTATGGGTGGTTTGATGTAAAAAAATTCAATTCTGACCCCACCAACCCAAACAGCACTGTCCAAAACCATCCAGTGAACCGATTGTCTTGATCACTTGTAATGTCCTCTGGCAACCCAAAGTTCTTCACTACATTTTTGAAAAACAACTCTGGAGCCACGTCTGCCGGGCATGCATGTGCTGCAGGAATAAAAACCATATACTTTGAAAAACGATCAACAATAACAAAAACGGAACGCATACCATCCACCTTAGGGAATCCCGATATGAAATCCTTGGAAACAGAAACCCATGGCCTCGTTGGAATAGGAAGAGGCTGCAACAAACCAGCTTCTTTTTTACCTTCTGCTTTGTCTCGTTGGCAGACCAAACATGTCTTGACATACATCTCAATGTCATCCAAGATAAAAGGGCCAACATCCGCTTCACACTAGGATGACCAGCCCACTGCGGATCATGTGTTTCTCGAAGTAATTCCTAGCTAAGTCCCTTATTGCTAGGGACGAACAGCCTATCTCCTTTGGCGTAAAGAAGGCCATCTTCCAACCAATATCTGCAAACAATCCCCTCCTTAACTTGCTATACCAACTTTTGATAAGTGGTATCCCTAACAGCATTTTCTCTAACTCTGTCCAATATATCTAACTCTACGGCAGAAATGGCAGCCACATATCCTCAACCACCTTCCTACTCAATGCATCCACAACCTGGTTATGCCAATCAGGCTTATGCTTCCGCTCGAAGTTATACTCCTCCAAGAACTCTTGCCATCGGGATTGTCTAGGAGACAACTTTTTCTGCATTTTGAAGTATGTATTCGCCACATAATCTATTAGGACTTGGAACTTAGTCCCCAATAGATAAACCCTCCAGATGAGAAGACAATGTACCACTGCTGTCATTTCTTTTTCATAGGCTAAATAGTTTTTCTCCACAACATTTAACTTGCGACTTTCAAAGGCAACTGGGTGCCCCTCCTACACCAAAATGCCGCTAATAGCTTTGTCTAACGCATCAATATGCACTTCAAAAGGTAATTCAAAATCTGCTAACCGCAACACCGGCTCAGTCGACACCGCAACTTTTAATTTGGCAAGGCTACTTGACACCTCTCACTCCAGTTCCATTTCAGATCATTCTTAAGCAAATCAGTGAGTGGTGCGGTCTTTTTGGAGTAGCCCTCAATAAACTTTCTATAATAGTTGACGAGACCCAAAAAGGAACGCAACTCATTAACATTGTTGGGAGCAGGCCAATCTTGAATGGCATGGACTTTCTTGCTATCCATCTTCACATGGCCTTGGCAAATGATGTGCCCCAAGAATTTGATTTCCCGCTTGGCAAATTTACATTTCTCTTTCTTTACATACAATTGGTGTTACTTCAACCAAGAAAACACCATACAAAGGTGGGACAAGTGATCTTAGAAAGATTCACTATAAATTATAATATCATCAAGATAGACAACGACAAAATGATCAACATAATTAGAAAAGACATCGTTCATTAAGTTACAAAATGTAGCAGACGCATTCGTGAGTCTGAATAGCATTACATGAAATTCATAAGACCCATATCTAATAAAACATGTGATCTTGGACTAATCCCCTTCACCCACTCTGACTTGCCAATACCCGGAGCGCAGATCCAACTTGGTGAAATAAGTGGCCTTGCACAGACGGTCAAAGAGATCAACCACCAAAGGGACTGGGTATTTGTTCTTGATTGTCACTTTGTTCAAGACACAATAGTCAACACACATCCGCATGGACCTATCTTGCTTCTTTTGGAACAGCACTGGGGCACCATAAGGGGATTTGGATGGCTGAACCAGTCCAAGATCTAACAATTCTGTCAATTGCTTATGCAACTTTGCTAACTCAATCAGAGACATTTTGGTGCCTTGGCCAAAGGCTTTGCACCAGGGACCAACTCGATTTTGTGATATGTGACACGTCGAGGCAGCAAAGGCTTGGGTAATTCTAGAGGCATCATATCCTCAAATTCGTTCTAGACTGCAACAACTTCATCAAGCACTTCCATCATCACATCAGGCTTGATTTCCACTAAGGTTGCAAGATAAGTCTTAGCCCCTTTCTTCAACCCATTGGGCACTTGGATTGCTGACAGCATCTCTATTTTCCTCTTCATGCCCTTGCCTTTGTCTGGTTTACCACAACTAGGAACAAAGCAAGGTCTGTCATGATTCGAGATAAGCAACCCATCAAGATAAGGCATCAGTGCCACTTTGGCAGTAACAAAGAAGTCATTTCCTAGGATGACATCAAAATCATCCGATGGCACCACCATCAAGTTTATTTGTCCAACCCATTCGCCCATTTTAATCTGCACTTTGGAGTCATTCCATGTACCAATTGTGCAGCCGAGTTTACAGACTTGATCCAGCTTAGACTTTCGGAAACTTGTAAACGAAGGGACTGCACCATCTTTTCTAAAACGAAGTTGTTAGTGGCTCTAGTGTCCATCATAGCCAGAACATCTCCACCACCTAACGCTAGTTGAATGTACATCTAACCGGTCAAAGGGGCCTTATCATTATGAATTGCATTTAACAATTGCAAGGGATTAACCCGAGTTGGGCCATCACCATCTATGTCCCCTCCATCGCCTTCTACCACAATAGCATTCAACTTCTCCCGCTTAGGGCAATCTTTTGCCCTATGGGGTCCATCACATATGAAGCATCCTTTGTTTGACTTTCCACCATCGTTCTATGAATGTGAAGAAGACTTTCCCTTCTGTTTGTACTTGGACTTGTCTTTCCTTTTCTTAAAACCAACCTTCTTTTACCCACTTTTATCCTTCCCTTTCTTCTTAGATTTGTTGGTCTTTGACACAAAATCCTTGCTCAACTTGTAGTCAAGCAACGTATCAGCGGCAGCCATAGTCGTGGCTAAGTCCTTGACCCCCAGTTGACGCAATTCCAACTATGCCCAACTTTGTAAGCCCAACATGAAGTTAAAGAGTTTGTCCTTCTCCGACATGTTCTTGATGTTCAGAATCAACGAACTGAACTCCTTCACATAATCCCGTACAAATCCAGTGTGTTTCAGTCGCTTCAACACTTCTCTTGCAACCCAAGACGAGTTGCAAGGAAGGAATTGTTCTTTCAATTCCTTTTTTAATAATTCCCATGATTCGATCACTGGACGAGCATAGTCCTCTGTTCGGGTCTGCCACCACAGTTTAGCATCACCAGAATGGTACATGCTAGTGATCGTCACTTTCTCCACATCAGGAACATGAGCAACCTTGAAGTACTACTCCATGTCCCATAAGAAATTTTCAAGTTCTTTGACATTGCAAGCACCGCCAAATGCCTTAGGATCAGGAACTTTGATCTTGGAATGAGAGGGCTTGCCACTGTTTGAATGCCCACAGATAGCCTTCTTGAGGACAGACAATTCGTCTTCCATGTTCTACAACTTGTCCTTCCAAGCATTAGCCATGGCAACCATGTCTTCCGCGACTCCCTTGAACCGATCTACCATGGAGGCCTCAAGGGCAAGGAACCCAAAAGCCATGGCATCCAATCGATCCATCAGCAAACGACTTTCATCAGCAAGCGCCCCCACCAAATTCTCCAACCAAGTCACTCTCTCTTTTAACACATCCAAACCAGACACCCTTTATGAGCAACCATGCTTTGATACCAATTGTCACAACACTGTTTTCAAAGTACAAATTTTAGTCTCATGCGGCACTAAGTTCCAACACTTAGTCTCAGCCAATTTCCAACACACACTCACAAAATGAGTTAGAACAAGCAAGAGAGAAGGCAACACAAATTTATAGGAAATTCCCAACCTTTATTGTTTACACCAACAATACAAAGGAATGCTAATGGAAACTCTCACAATTACTTGACTGAATTTTGATTTCCATGGCCATGACTTATATAGGCTTACAATCAGTTACAAAATACAACCAACAATGTAAGGAAAGCATGTCAAGTGGCATGGCAGTTGACACCCCCAACTACCTAGGGACTTAGGAATAATTCTGTAGCAAACTGCCAGTAATTATTCCTGATTTCCAACCTTGCCTTGTCTTTGTCCCAACAAAGGTAACTGTTTCTAACAGACATGCATAACTGTTAATAACTGCCTTGTAGTCTTTCCTACCAAGCCATCCATGAAATTCGTTGTCTTGGCCACTAGACCAAGTCTTGCCCACTAATTGTGATCAACCCCCAAGTATGTTGCTGCCCACATTTAGGTCATATTAATGCCTTGCATCTATGCAATGCTACCCATACTTGAGTGCTACTGCCACACAGCACTTGTCATATTCCCACCTTGCTGTCTTGGCATGCCACCATCATACCGCGGCCTTGGTTAGACAAAGGCGCAAGGTGCTGCTAATGCCAACCATGCAGCCTTCAAGTAGAAGGTGCTAACAATTGGCTACTAATAAGCTTTACCATATGGTAAACACTGTCTAAGTAGCACTTTAGATGGAAGAAAAGGTAAAAAAAGAAAACTACAATCTCCAATAGACACTCTTACAAGGAGTGAGAGAACCTACATACATGCAGAGTCCGTGTACCCTTGAATTTATGGTTTGATAAGTTTGACTCCTAGATGCATACCCGCACCCAACACTCATACAGGCTGATTGGGATCCCAGCAGTCAAACCACTGTGTTTGTTCCTCACCCTCCTTCCAATCAAATCTATTCTAAGGTGTTCGGGGGCAACGGAAACAAAAGAACCTTGAGTACAGTATTCCGGGTGTAGCAGGAAAAGAAGTTGTACATGAAATGGTACTAAGACGAAAGTGCTATTTCTTGGCCATTGGATCAGCAAGGGTGTGATTCCTTCCGCCGATTGACAGAAATGCTGGCCAGAATTCTATTCAAACAGAATGGTTTCATGTTCTTTCATCAATTGGTTATTCCTCTCCTTTCATATCTCTTTTTCCAATTTCGGTCTCGACTAGTTTACAAGATTGAATGGCCAATTCTCCTCCAGACCTTCGATCCATAAGGGAGAGGTAAGAACACTTGTAGGTTTTCTTGTTATCTTGTTGCATATGGATAGTTGCACAATTTTGGTTTTCTTTGTCATGGAATTGAATGACTGATTTACATTCCATAATGATGAAGCTCCCAAAGCCGTCCTTCTGGTGAAGCAGCCCACACCTCTCTATTATATTATATAAGCAAATCCAATTTCAAAACACGCAAATCAAAGTCAAGCAAAGAATTGTCGGCTCAATATGTGATCCGGGTGAGTGGTGTTTAGATATAGGGGCGACATCGCCGACTTGGATTGGAAGGAAGTGCTTCGCTTTCCGATCGCCAGCATCGATCCTTTTTTTTTTTGTAAGGGCATCTCTAACCCCCTGCGCTCCTCCTGCTCGTGAGAGAGGAAAGATCTCCAGAGATTCTTATCTCATTCCATTCCAATGGCTCGACCAATAACCAATGGCAAAAACTAAAAAATCTATGGTTTCCCGATAGAACGCTATTTCTCCCAAGTTGTTGCAGAACTAGAAAAAATAAGCAGTTTTTCGCACCCAAGTCCATGTAACATAGCCGCTTTCTACTTCTAGTCCTTTTCAATTTTCATATGAAGGTAACATTAAGTCCAAGTGTTTAATTGCTAAGATTTCAGCTTGCTCCTCCTAAGAGTAATGTGCCAATCAAGCCCATTGCTATGATTGAAAATGAAGACATTGTAGAGGAAAAGAGTTTGAGAAAACAAAGCTTGATGAATAGGTTATTGAACCCCTTGATCCTAACTCTGATGATGGGGAATTCCAAGATGGGGTGATTGGAATCATTCATCCATTTCTTGCAACTCGTAAGGAAAACATGAAGGAGCCCGAAAAGCTACAGCGTGGAAAAAAATTGCGTACAAGGCTAAAGTGTAAGGATCAAGTCTGCTCATTAGTAATTGATATGGGGAGTTGTACAAATGTTGCATCTAAGGAAGCCATAAATAAATTGGGTTTGAAGGTTTGAAACAAACCCAGAGCCTTATCATGTGGCATGGATAACCAAAACGAAGCTCAAGGTAGATAAACATTGCCCCGTGACATTCAATATTGACAAATTCAACGAGATGGTAATGTGTGATGTTCTTCCTCTCAAGCTTTGTCATATTTTATAGAGTTGTACATGGATATAGAATCGTGATGTCGTTCATGTTGGGTGTGCTAACACCTATTCTTTCATTGACAGCAAGACAAAGTACACTCTCACTTAGACCAATGATTTGCGCGCTAACAAATTGAAGAAGTCCTTGTTAAATCAGCATATTCCCCCATCAGATGGCATTCATGGGCATGCTCCTAACTTGCCGAAGTCAAGTTCTTTCAACAGAGGAGAATTGATGGCGCAGCACTTGACTGGTTGGAGTTCAATATCGAATTTGGAAACCTAGGCTACACTCATGGGCCCAAAGACTTTTTGGTCCCAAAAATGTATTAGATTCAATTAAAGATATGTTAGTAAGGAATATTAGTAAGAGAGGTTGATTAGGTTTCCAATTCTAATTAGGTTTCTTTTTGGCTTATAAATAGTACAATTTGCATTGTAACATTCAGTTTTGGTTTAATACTATTGAGAGTTTTTAGGCTGTGGCCATTTTGAGTTCTTCTCCCCTGCTTCTCCTATCTTTTCGTATCTTGTTCTGTAATTTTTGTGGTAAACTCATACAAACAAAAGCTGCTTTAACAAGTTTTAAACCAAGATATTGATGGGCTGCTTAGGCCCATGGGTAAACACGTAGCTTGACAACAAATAATAAAGATAGTAACCATTTTTTTTTTTTTTTTTTGGGGGGGGGGGTGGATTTGGAATAAAACTATTTGTGAAGTAGGAAAAAGATATTTAGGGCGCATTTGGTATCATTTCCATTTTCTGATTCTTGAAAACAAAAAAATGGAAACTGAAACAAAAAATTTGCTTGGTGAACTATTTCCGAAAGTTGTTTTCGGAAGAAGATTTTTTAAAACACCCCATGTTTTAGGAAACTCTTTGAAGTTGTATTCTTTATTTCCAAAAACTATTTTTGCACAAAAGTAAATATGATATGAAACCAAAGGATGTTTTCAAAAAATTTCCTCTTTGTTCGAAACACAGAAAACAACAAAAAATGCAAACGGCTACATTCTCATCTCTCAAAAAGTTGACTTGTTTGCGGGATTGAATTTTATATTCATATAACTTGTTTCTCATTTTGATAATTGACATAAACAAAAATGCACAAGCCACAAGAGAAATACCTTCTGACTGATTTGAACATGACAAGACAGTGAAACTCCCCTTACGATCTGAAACAACAGCGGTATCAACATCCATAAGAATACAGTCAGCTACCAACCTCTGAACAGGATCACAGTAAAGTTGCTCCAGTTTCCTGGCATCCTGGCATACAAGAAATCAGATTGGATAGGTAGAAGACCATTATTACAACACCATGCCGTACTCGTATTAATTCATGCAAAAATATAATTAAAATTACTTCTAATACGAAAAGAATAAGCTGATAGAATGACAATTTACTATACAAGGGTAAGCTCTGCAAAAATAGAAAAAGAAAAAGCCAACAGGATTCATGAAATCTAATTACCTCATGATAGGTATAGAAAAGGATGCCATCACGGCAATCACCAACAGCAATTCTAGTAAAGTGAGCAGTCAAAGTCATTATCATAAAGCGTGTCTTTCCTACAGCCAATCTTCTCACCCTTTGGGAATTATCATTTGGAAAACCACAAACATAAAACTGAGAAAGGATGAAAAATACATTCTCATAAGAAATGGCAACATAACCACAATAGTAGTCTGGAAACCTTATAAGCAAGCACAAAAGCACTTTGCCACTTACAGCATTACCAGCGGATGCCAAGAAATAACGATCAAGGTAAGGGCAGACAGCAAGTACCATTCCAAGCCATGTGGTCGAATAAGCTAACCTCAGATGCCATGCTTCAGTTTCTTCAAGCTTGATTCCATCACAACTAGTATCATCTGGGCTGCTGCAAAGACTACTGTTTGATAACTGTTCAGCAGCATACCCAACAATTTCACGAAAAGGAGAAGTTCGTTGAGAAGATGAACCAGCCTTTTGACAAAATGTCATAGAAGCACAATCTGAGTTTTGCACATGTTCAAGGCAGAGGACAATCAAACGGCCCCTAGTACTGCTGGAAATGCATTCAGTTAGTATGCATGCACAACATAATATATATTATCATACAAAAGTAAGAGTTTTGAATTACTTCTACAAAAGTGAGGACTTGAATAAAAATAATAGATAGAATTTACATACAATATAACCAATAAGAACTCCTCAAATTTCTTAAGCAACTAATAATATAAATTGTAGCTTCACCAGTAATACATAAGCAGGAAGCTGCCAAGTCACTTTCATGAGCTTTTGAGTCCATAATGTGGGGGGTTTACAGTTAAAGCTAAAGTATGACTTACCTTATAGAAAAAGGACAGAACAAAAGGAGGAGGCCAAAATATAAATTTTGTGAAGAAGTGTGAGAATTCATCTAGTAAAATGATAGAAATAACAAAACAGAAAAGGCATTAGGTCATAGCGAATGATTACCTTTCAGCTTCACCACTGGGCATCATAACTGCACCAGCAGACAGACTAGTTCCAATCACCAAAACTTGTTCATTTCCAACCCTCACCAACTCCATGGACTTTCCTGTTTCCCCAGGATCAAGTCTAAAAGATGATAAAACTGACCCACTGAGCGGATCTACACAGCATATATCAGATAAATATGAATCACGGCCCAATTCAGTCCTCATTACAAGCAACAACCTACTTTCACTATGATATAAAACCTTCCGAGGTGTTCCTCCGAGATGGAACTTCTGCACATTAAGCCTCTTGGTGTGCACCATTTCCACCTACAGCAGCAGTAACAAAAATCATTCTTGTACAGACTATTAAATAAAGGATACTAGTTTGGAAGCATCACTAATCAAATACAAGAAACAGAACCAACCCATTAATATAGAACCCATTGGTCAAATTCGTAATATTTGCAGCAATCATTTATTGAGCACTACATAATATTATATGTAGTGTATATATAGTGCTAGAAGAAATTTGCACTATGAACATATATAATAACAAACAGGCAGAAAAATATTATGTATATGAATGATATGCTGTAGTGGAACAGAAAAGCCACGGCCAATAGAACAAATGTGAGTGTTGGAAGCCCTTGTATATGCTGAATGAAAACGCAATTACGAGAAATAAAATTATATAAAAAAATGCAATGTGATTATTGAACAACATAAGCCACATGGAGCACAAGTGATGCAGAGTATAAGAAACTCAAAGAAAAACCGATAGGAACCATACATAATCATGTTTGCAGTATTGTTACTATGACACCCCAAAATAATACCATGCATTCAAGTCATATTTGAATGCCCCAAGTCGAACCAGTTGTCTTGTTGCATGAAATGCCTAAATTGAAGCTTAGAAATGGTATAGTTAGGAGACCTTATACATGAGAATTTCTTTGATGTCAAGAGTTGGAAGGCAATTTTCTTCTGAACTTAGATAACAAATATGTGTAACACCCAAGACATTCTTACATGACAGGAGCATACGCTGTCCTTGTCTAATTGCGTTGTATTGCATTAGGAGGTTATGACATGAATTGTTTCAACAAAAACTTAGAAAATGCATACTCTAGTTAGAAGACTATTAGAGGTTAACCTCCTTAAGATGTGTTACGAGTTAGGGATGACTTTTAATTTGAAATGGGGATGCTACATGGTGTTTGTACCCTAGTCAAGGTGCTTAAAGACTTGGAACTAATGTGTTAAATGATTTCATGCTTTGTGTAAAACCTTAACCAGGATTAGCAATAATTAAGTAGGATTAATTAAACTTAGTGAGATTAATTAAATTAATGAAGATTAGAAACTAACCTTGATTAATTAAAACTAAGTTTGATTAACTAAGCTAAAGGGGGAAGATTAGGTAAGTAGGTGAAACACAGAGGTGAAGCACATACCTCCTTTAAAGATTTACACCTCCTACTTGGAGGATAGACATGAACCAAGGAGAGACAAGTGTCTCTCCCAAAAATAAAACAAGAAAAATAGCTAGAGGAGAGAGAGAATATCTGCTGTAGCAAAGTCAAGCTAGAGAGGAAAAGAGAAGGAAGAAAATAAGAATAAGAGAGGAAGAATAAGAAGGGAAAAGAAGAGCCCGATCCTTGACCTAAAATTAATTTTAAACAAGAAGAAGTTTAGATTGTCCTCCATATTTCATGTAGATATCCTCAAAACAAATGAAATTCATGTTAGATTTGATTTCAAGTGGGGATTGAATGAAGGAAATCGAGAAAAGATAAAAGAAATCTAGGTTAAGAAGAATTTAGTGGAAATCTATGATTTTGAAAGAAAAAAGCTATACTTTTGTATAAGAAACCACGAGTTTCATGTGATTTTTAGTTGTTTTGTAGGGTAAAAATTCATGTTTTCATGCTTTGGAATGAAGAGAAGTGGTTTTGTAGAAGTTGAAGTTTCGCAGCAGAGCAGGTGGTGGAAGACTGCACGAAACCGCACATGCGGCAGAAAGCCACCACACCTGCAGCACCAGACCCTGCACGTGAGGCACTCTGCACCAACCCGCACATGCAGCACAAGGCCTTCGCACGTGTGGCACTAACTGTGTGGCCCTGTTTCACTTCCTTTTAGTTATTTCGGTGCACCGGGGCTCCATTTGGATACTGGAAACTTGAATTGAACCTAGAAAAGGATTAGAAATGAACCGAAAGATCCATAGTTAAAGGGAAAGGATTGAACTAGGAAGGGAAAACTTGAATTGGTCTAAGCAACTTAGCATTTGCATTGACTTGCATAGTATTTCAATAAAAATTGAATTTGTACTTACATAGGTTGCATATCTAGGACTTTCGCATCCCTTGGAGCCATTGGTGAGTAGTATTATTTTAAAGTTATGTTTGAACTCATATTTTGGAAATCAAACTATGCTATGTTTCAGTATACTTTGAAATGCTTCATTATGAATGGATATCCTATATTCATGTATCAAACGTATAAAGATGGCCTCCTCGGATTGGTCCTAGCTACTAGGGGACCCCAAGCGTGCTAGTAGCATGATGATAGAGATCTCACTTGCCACCTGCAGATGGGTTGTCTAATCGTTACCCGGGCCGGTTAGTCCCTCGTCTTGTCTTGCTCCATTGGATGTACATTGCTATCATGTTTTGAAATGCAAGCTCTTGATAATGAAATAACTTGCTTTGATTAAAGTCCTTGATGAGATATGACATGACTTGCTTAAAGCTCTTGAGAAGACATGACTTGATTTTGTTAAAACTCTTGAAAAGATATGTTTTGAATTACCTAAAGCTCTTGTTTCAATAAATTATTGTATTGGGAAAGCTATTGACGTCTCATTCATCTTTACCACTTTGTTAGAGTGCTATTCAATAGGCTTAGTTTCTATAAAACCGTTTCTTGTTTGTGATGTGAACTCCAGTTATATTTATAATTTAATTTTATACTGAAAGTAGAATTTATTGGTGCAATATGACCTAACCATATCGAGTTTAAGACCATATACCAATCAAAAAATTCCTCCAATGTTTAGTCTACTTTTTATTTTCTATGCCAAAAGAAAAGGAAGAAAAGCATAATAAAAAATAAAACTAAAAAACAAAGGAAAAGAAGAAGAAAAAATCTACAATCAAATTTTAAAATGAGTTATAAGAAAAACGTTTTTTAATAAGTAAAAGAGATAGCAAGGTGAGCTGGGGAACAAACTAGAAGGGGTGTGTCCCATCTCCTGTACACAGCATATGCCAGAAAAATAAAATGAAAGGAAAATAACAAAGGAAAAAAAAAATGGAGTCTAAAAAAAAGGGTTTGTCCCATGACATCAAAAGGGAAAATGAAATGATATGAGGAGTAATAAAAATTATTATAAAAAAACCAAAACAAAACAAAGAATCAAGTTCTTACTAAATTGAGAAGGCTTCAATGGAAGGGCAATCCCTTCCAATCACCCAATAGAAGAAAACATCCACAAACACACTTTCAGTTAGTGAAGCAGAGCTTCCACACCTTTGCCCAAATGCGCCACATAAAACGTAGGACTGACATAACATGACTTCTGCTTCCTCTTTTGAATCCTTACTGCTCTCCAACAGAGAAGGAAAGCAGCCACAAATCAAGGAAAAACTCAAAACATTCGAAGCAATATCAAAAGAAAATGCAACACCTCTCTAGACTCTAACGACTACATGGTGGATGCAAGGTGATTAACCAACTCCTCCACCTCCTAATACACGCAACACCAATTAGTAATAAAATATCCCTGCACAAGTTATCAAGAACCTCCCATGAAAAAGGAGCCTTGCATTCCAAATTATTTTCCGAGGAACCCAAGGAGGAAGGTTTGCAGATGAAAGATTTTGAATATAAAAAAAATAAGAAAAATTGAAAAAAAGAAATTCACCTTGTATAACATAACATAAACTCCAACTGTAAAAAAACATCTGCAAGAATATGTACCACGTCCAAAAACATATGTTTTCCACTTAAAGCCTGAAGTAGTAACTGACAAAATAAATGGACGGAACATTGTCCTACAAACGTACAAGTCACAGGACACTTGCTGATGTTAAATGTGGACAACAAAAGTCATAGTTAATAAGTAATCCCCCCCATATGACTAATGAGCATAGTAACCAGACAATACTAGAGGTGTAGCACCAGAAAAGACGATGCAGAAACTAGGTGATGGGAATCGAGAAGGCATTGGATGACAATAAATTGAAGAATATCCAAAATTAGTTTAATTATAATCTAATAGGATTTTATTTCATTATCAGTAGTTTCCAATTCCTAAGTTTCCTATTTCTGGGTTCCTAATTAAATAGTGCTTATGCCTATATATATGGCTTTTACGTAATAGTTTGGGAGACTAGACTTGATACGAATATTGATTATTGTGATTTGAGATATCATTTTGGAATTGTGATTCTTACTTTATTCTTCTTCTATTTTCTTGATTTTTTGGTGCTACATTACTAGATTTCTGAAGAATTCCCGATCAAAATTCACTCATCAAAGCAGAAGTGTTTTCCATACACAATAACTATATATATGTATGTATGTATTCCATAACCTATAAGGAAATTCAAATAAAAAACTAAATCCTAATAAAAATACAAACAAAATCCTAATAAAACTAAATCTCCTAAAATTGCTAGTCTTCCAATTGATGTCTCTTGCTCCTAACACACATCTTCATGACTCCCTTTCCTTGATCCCCATCAATTCTCCCTGGCCAAGAAGAACTCTACTCTAAAGAGTAATGACTAAGATAATGCTCCGTAAGTGTTGGATCAAGACAATGAAACTCATCCTCTATGTTGGAGACAAGATTATATTGTCAAAGATACCAAAAGATATGAAAGACATCAAAATATATGGAGATCCCGTGATTTGTCCTTATTACGATTTTTTGTCTTTATTTATTTCAATTCCTTACCTGAAGGGATTCAATGTATCTCCCACTCTATATATATGGTGTATCATGTAAACAAGAGTATTAAGTTGAGTGAATGAAAAATGTAGCTCAAAGGGCTTTGCGTGTGTGGATGTAGTCCATATTAGCTTAACCACATTAAACCTTTGTATTTTTTTCTTTTCTCTTTTCTGTCCCTATTATCTCTCTGTATTCAACCTTACTGCCTTAATACAAAATTCAACTTGGTAATAGAGCCTACCAAATCCTAGACATGTTTCTCTATGGAGTGCTTTCTCACTCTAAATTTTTTTTTTTTCCCTCAAGGTGTTTTTCCTTCCTCCTTGTGTTGACCACTACTTTGCTGATGTGGTAAGCAAGCTGTCATTTTTACTTGTTTCGAGGCTACCGGTGTGTTCGGTAGCATTCTTTGTGGGACGCTTTTTTTCGGCCTTTCTTTTTGTGGTGATTTGTTGTTGTTTCGGCCTTGTTGGTTTCTCTCTCTTGCTTGGTTTCTCTTGCTGCCATCGTGATTGATTCCATGCACATTTCTCTGTTGCAAGACATTGATTCCTTGCCTATGTTCTTTGAAGTTGTCATTGAAGGGAGTGACTATAATTGTTATCTTTCAGCAACTTCATTGTAGTTGTTTGTAATGAATATCGTATTTTCGAGTTCAAGTTGGACACTTCACTTCAACCATTCTGTGTTCCAACTTGAGGAGGAGTGTTGGAGATAATATTATATTGTCAAAGATATCAGAAGATATGCAAGATATCAAAATATATCAAGATCCCATGATTTGTCCTTATTATGATTTTTTGTATCTTCGATTTACTTCAATTCCTTACTTGAAGTGATTTCATTGTATCACCCATTCTATATATATGGTGTATCATGTAAACAAGAGTGAATGAAAAATGTAGCCCATAGGGCTTTGTGTGTGTCGATGTAGGTCAATATTGGTTGAACCATGTTAAACCTTTGTGTTCTTTCTTTTCTCTTTTCTGTCTCTAATATCTCTCCATATTTAACCTTATTGCCTTATTACAAAATTCAACTCTGTAATTGATGTATCATCTGTGATTCTGAATGTTTTTATAACCCAACAATTTAGTGATCTTCCTCCCATGATCGACGACTGAAACCCTAGGCTTCTTGCGATATGTAGCAACAGTAATGATTGTTTGAAGACTAGGGTTCCTGCGATACAGCAATTCTAGGAAAGAACAAGAGTCATTGGCAATGACTTATGGTGGACAAACCTTGCAATTGACAGCAAGTTGGCAACGAGTCAAGTAGATTACTAACACAAAAATCACATATCGGATCCATGGGCTTGCGTCGTAGATCAGAAAGGAGTGAAAGTCTGGCATTTCGGTGCTGATAGATTGCGTTGTTGTCGGTGACAAGCCTATGAGAAGATCATTGTTTTGGCTCTTATAAAAGATGGTGTAGCACCATAAAAGTTGATGAAAAAATTATGGTTTTCAAAGAATTCTCAATCAATATTGATTCATCAATGCGCAAGCGTTTTCCATACACAATCAGTATATATTCCACAAGGAAATCGAGGGAAAATATATCTAAATCCTAATAAAACTAAATTTCCTAAAATTTCAAATCTTCTAATTGACACCTATGTTAGATGGATTTGGGTACAAATGTTGGGTGCAAGTGCATATCTACAAGCTGGACTCATCAAATCTCAAATTTAAGGGTACGCGGACTAGGCAAAAAAAGAGCCATATTTTTATATTTATAATCTATTATGGAGCTATTGTTCAAAAAAAGTCTATTATGGAGATGAAATGGAACTATATGTAACGTGCAACATCAAAAATGTATTTTATAACAATTACACAACAAATTATACATATAAGATAGTGTTAAGTATAAATATATGAGAAGTATCCAATAGAAAGTACCGAACACATTCCACACCCTTGTACGAGTGTCGGGTATCCGACACGGGTATTTGATTTATTTTGAAGAGTCCACGTAACATAGATTGACACCTAACATACATGCCTCCCTTTTCTTGATCCCAATCATATACCCTAGTAATCTACACCATACAATTCCACACTAAAAAAATGGATTCAACAATTTTGAAGATTTATTATTACAATTATGGTGATTAGGACTACTACTTCATCAAACTCCAACTACAGGACTAGTATAAGCCTACACTCATCTTATTCCAATTCCTCATACAACTCAACCCAACATCCTTTGTTCGCAATCACTGGGGGTAGGATCCATGTTCATAATGTGTGACTACAAGTTTTACATAGATCATCTACCTACCACAATTCTCATGGCTTGGACCAGCTGTGTAAAAGATACAACACCAAACTCGACACAAGCAGAGGTTTATCATGCTTTCTGGGTAACACTAACTCCAACACATCCATTAAGGATGCAATGGCATACTCACAAATCAAAATCTTAAAAGAAACTACTTTGAAATTCAATGTTTACCATCCAAAACATTGTTTTATTTTCTGCCATTCAAACAGTTTGCACCAATAATGCAAGTATATCAACCTCCCCCCACCCCCACCCAGAGAGAGAGAGAGAGAGAGAGGAGAATTCCCGTAACAAATATCAGAATTAAGAAATAAAATCAAAATATATCATCATAAAATCAAAATTGTATGTGGCCATGCAGGACAACATTCTTATTCAAGGGAAAATCATCCTTAAAAGGTAGATACAAAACCACTACAACATATAAAACAACAGATTGTTACTCTTACCAAATGAAGACTGCTCTCTGCAACAAACAAAATTCCTTTGGGGCATTCAACTGAACAAACAGGAGTTACATGTGTTGAAGGTTGAAAGGACATGGATGTATATGAAAGGCTATGCCTAGCAGTTTGCAATAACCAAGGCCTATCACTCAGAGCAATTATGTCAGCATCAAGAGAATCACTCAATGGAATCAGGAAAGCAGGAGTAATGCCAATGCGGCGTATTGCAACTAACTGTAGAGGCACAGAATTGTCCTTATACTTCTCAAATAAATCAAAAGCACAAATTTGGGGCCCTGTATCTTTTAATGAGGAAGCATCCAAGTTTACCAAACAGGAACTGCCACAACTCCGCTGACTGGACGACACTAATGAGGACATTGTGGAGGCAGCAGGCCACTCAAATCGAAGTAACATTCCATTCCTCAATCCTGAAAGAATATAAAGTCGATCAACAAATACAAGCCTTACATCTTGAGGGACACAGCCACTAATAACAGTTCCTGTAGTGTTTGTTAAAGAAATGGTCCCCACAGCTAGAACTCTGAGACCTTTATCAGTTGCAAAAGACAAAATTTCCACTGAAGGCTTATGTGTACCGATAACAAAGGTATTACCAATGTCAACTCCATCCGGAAGGGTATCTACAAGACTCTTAGGCACCATATTACCACGAGAAGTTGATGGCTTCTGCTCAAAATGCCTCTGAGGGATAGATATGCAGGACAATTCATTCTGCAATCTCACACGATGCATCTCAAATACTTCACAGTGACACACTGATAGATATCTGACCCCAAGAACAAATAAGAAGCTTGGACTGGAAGTAGTAACAAGTATCAAATTATGTCCAACTGCCCCCAGACTGAAACTGATATTATCAGGTGACCAGAGTGTACAAATTGGAGACGATGAAAGAATACCTTCAGGGTGGGCGGCAGTAGTAGGAAAACAAAGTCTAACTGCATTTTGGTATACCTGGACCAGCACACCATCACTCACAAGGCCACATGCCAAGGTACAGACATCAGGCTGGAAACCAACTGTATCGGTCACGTCTGTAAAGCTTAAGCCAACTGACAGCACCCTTGTTTGTTCAACAAATGATAGCACTAGGAAAGAATGATAAGAATCAATTACTTTCATTTTTACTGTCCAGGTACCAGTTATGCCCTGATAAATAGGGGCAGTTCTCAAAAGCTTTTCTACACTGATGCCACTTCGAATAATCCTCAAAGATCCCTCTGGTGCCATCCCACAGCAGGCAAACATTTGATCATGCTTCTCATCATGGTAATCCATGACTGACATATCTAAGATTGGTGCAATGTTTTGAATAGGACTTCTGTAAAACAGCCTTCCATCTTCCAACTTCAAGACCATCCCATCTCCCATCTCAACAAGCGCAGCCAAAAATCCACCTTCAACCCACAAGAGTGCTTTGCATGGCAAACTTTTGTAGAGACATTCAGATGGATCAATTCTAGGGCCATCAGAATGAGAAGAAATTTCAATCATAAAAAGTTCTCCACTATCTACACAAAATACCATCCTTGGATTTTTTCCATTTCCTGGTTCCCAGCTCCATGAGCACACACGTTTCAAGGTTGATTTAACATTGCCACAATCTCCATCTATACTCATGGGATCATCATCTTTAACCATGTCACTTAGCTCCAGTAAAGCAGAGGCAGCAACATTAAATATTTCATCAGGATCATGTACTCTACATGATTCTTCAACAAAATTCTGCTCCTCCACTGCAGTAGGTAAAACACTAAAGCTCATTCTATAGACACAACAAGGGTTGTGAGTATCCCTGAGATCCATTAAGAGAGCATCACCAACCCTGAACAAAATGGCAAATCCATAAGAATGAGGAACTTCAACCACATTATGTGCTAGAGATCCAGCATCTTCATACTGAGAAATCATATCAACAGCATGTTCCCTAGTATTCCATTCCAATAACAAAAGCTCATTCAGGAAAGAACCCCTCCTGCAGCACCCAACATTATTAGCCTCCTAACCATTCCAAACAATTCATAAAGGAGCCAAAATAACCTCACAAGACCACAACTAAAAGAAAAGGCAAAACTAAACTCCAGGAAAAAAGAAGAAAAAGAATGAGGGGGAGAGAGTGAGAGAGAGAGAGTACCCACCAACAGCTATTTGGAAGAACAGAAAACATGAAACAATTCCATAAGAATTTGTGATGTATCATCATACCTATTCAGTAGAATGGCTAATACAGGGTAGTGCTCCTTACTTGCGTGACGAAAATCTCTAGAAATAAAGCACATGCTCCATATAGTACCAGAAATACTGGTGAGACCTCTGGCAGTACTTGAGTCTCCTTCATTATCAGAAGGATAAAATATTCTCTGAAATGATGGCACGATGCAAGAATTTTATTAATTCATCTATGAAAGTTTTTTTTTTTTTTTTTTTTTTATAAGGAAATGTAGAATGCTTATATCATCATAAGGAACTAAACAGTATTACACTTTCTCAACTTTCATAAAGAGATTAACTTCTTCCAAGACAGGGCAAACAAAACAAGTAACTCAACCTTATCAATGATATCACTGCCAGCAGACATTGAAACTGAGAACATAGCCAATCGATCCTCAAATGCACTAGCAGCAATGAAGCAGCCACTAACAAAGAAAAAAACATAAAAGAAACTACATCAAAATGAATTCCAGATGCTCATACTGATTTGTGCCTTTGCTATCCAATGAGCCCTGCACATTTTTTTAATATTGCAAAAGTAATCCAATAAGTTCCACAATAAGGACACTAGGAAAAGGTTTTATTGATTTATTTTGGGTAAAGTACATTGACCTCCCCTGAATTCTCTCATAATTACAAGAACTTCCCCTTGAGGTTTCGAAAATGACACTGGTTGCCGCTCTAGTTCACTGGCACATGACATATTCCCGTCTCCACCGTCTCTATTACTAATGTTAATGGGAAGTGCAAAGCTCATCAATTTTATTTTTTTTTTGATAAATACCAAAGCTCGTCAATTTATTTTTCAAAAATACCACTTTTACCCTTTAGAAGTCATATAAATATTTTAGGATAAATTAAACTAACTTCCCCTGAAGTTTATGACAATTGCAGAGACCTCCCCACAATTTCAAAAATGACACTAATAACCTCCCTTCGCTATCACCTTCTACCAGCCTGCCACCACTGTCATACACCGCCGCCACTCCTTTCCTTCCTCCACCACTTGTCATGACCCTTTGATGCAGGTCAGCGATGTAAGGGCTGTTCTGGGCCTGTGAAAGCGCTGAAATTTAATAAAGAAAGAAAGGAGAAGAAGCGGATAGGTCTAGGAATCACTCCTAAAACCCCTTAGGCACTCCTAAAACCCCTTAGGCATCACACCTAGGGTTTGATTGCATCACACAATCCATAAGAAAGCTTCAAAGCTCTAAAAATTCTCTAAAATATTAAGTCTATTAAATTATAAGCATTACATGGCTTTGTAGAGAACTGGGAGACTTCCGAAACCAACTATAACCAAAAAAGGAAACTATCATAATATCTTTGACTTCCAAAATTAATCTAAGACTAAATAATAAACTAAAACAAAGACTAATTAAATAACTTGACCCATGAGACGACCCATGGGCGACCCACACAACGTGTTCAAAAATTATGCAAATTACCAAAATACCCCTAAGCTTAAAATCCAAGAAAACATAAATATAATTATAAAATACACCTCTAATAATACTATAAATATAATTATATAAGCTTCTAATCACTTTCTCTTTGACGTCATGCCAACATCCAAATATCATTGCTTCTTTGAATTCAGCTTTCCTTGAGCTTTTTATACTGCGCATCACCCTTCCCCACACCATTGACCACAATCGCCATTGTCATCCCCCAAACCTACCCCACTCGCCGCAATAGTCCCCCCCCCCTTCCCCTCTCTACCTTCCACCATAAACCCTTTCTCCCAACTAACCGCCTTCCCCACCACTCTCCCTCAACCCCTCCCCCCTTCCACCAACCTATACCCCCTCTCCTCCCTTCTCCACCACCTCCTTTCCTAAATCCTCCTTTCCCCGCCTCCTCTCCACTTCCCAACACTAGCCACCCCTCCTTGATGCCCCATGACTCCCCTACCACCTCCTTCCTACAACTACAACCCCCAACCCTAAGAGCGGAACTAAGGGGAGTTAAGGAAGGGCCATAGCCCCACCTAAATTTTTTTAAATTCTTTTATAGTAACCTTTCCAAGTATACGGTACATCAAAATACAGTTAATAGCTACCCTAAATATTTTTTCTAGTACAAAATATATGTTCAGAAGAATAAATCAAGCATTTTGTATAAATGAGTGGTCCCATCCACTCATAGAAGTTAAAAAAGTCCCTCCATCATATGCATTGAGTGCATTTTTATTTTTTACTAAAAAATTATCAATACCTAATAGAAGAATTTCACCTTGATTATAATACTATCAAAATCCATTTTGGTAAAGATTCTCATTGAATCTCTATTTGTCTTTAGGGGTTTTACCAAATAAAAATTCATACTTTGTCTACCTCTTTTCAAATTCAATCCAACCCATGTATTCGACTCTCTGCCATTGTGTGTGTATCAAAATTTTTTCCATATCCAAACTAAGTCATCGGTGATCTAACCTTTCTTTTATTTTTTGGGTATGAAAATTTGTAGTCTTAATTGCTTAACAATAGCTACACAAATATCAAGTATGCTTATTAATTTATAATTTTCTTTGATCTCAAATTTTATATTTTTACTATTTCCAATTATGAATTTAATTTTTGTGAATGGAAAGTGTTAAAACCTATCACCTACTTCATCCACTAAACCTAACCCACTACACCACTACCACCTCACCTACTCCACTAAACCTAACCCACTACACCACTACCACCTCCACTTCACCTACTCCTTACCTACTACACACTCACCCTCTTCTATATATAGGAATCATGAATCATTGTAATAGAGATCAAAACAACAATCAATAATACAATCATTTCTCTTTATACATTAAATTTCTACATGGTATCAGAGCAAGGTTAAGACCTTAGTATTTATCGACTTCACCGGCGGGCGGCAACCTCGCCTTGGCCGCCCGCCGGACCTCAACCTATTCCGCTTATTTTCTACACATACCTTGACTTCTTCAACATTCACCTTCAAGATCAGAGCATCGACACCATCACCCAGCCACATGTACGCCTCATGTGCAGCTTCGGCGGCAAGATCCTTCCCCGGCCTCACGACAACCAACTCCGCTATGTCGGCGGCGGCACCCGCATCATCGCCGTGACCCGCCGTACCACCTTCTCATCTCTCCTTAGCATAAAGCACAGGCTCCAACATTTTCTTGCACCCCTCCTCCGCTATGTCGGCGGCGGCACCCGCATCATCGTCTAGCCTCTATCGCCGTTCACCTCGCCTCTCACATATCCGTGGTTGTACTCTTACTCGTCGTCGTAGTTGGCGTTTCTGGCGCTGCTTTTCTGCTCGTCACTGCTGTTTTTTTTTCCCGATTTGCTCTCTCTCTCTTAGCCATGGATTTGGGTGTGGGGTGTAGAGCTGTGGCTCTGTTGTTGGTAGCCATGTTTGCTGGCTTGAAGGTTTCAATGGCAGCAGTGTACAAGGTTGGGGACTCCGCTGGTTGAACCATCATTGGGAATATTGATTACAAGGCCTGGGCTGCTTCCAAGACGTTTCATGTTGAAGATGTCATCATTTTCGAATACAATTTTCAATGTCACGTGTTGCAAGTGCCCCACAAAGAATACCAAGCCTGCAGAAGTGTAAGACAGTAACATGCATCTTCACATACAGCTTGGGTAATGTGTAACTGTAAAAAGCACAAGCTTCTTGGACATCCCTCTCTCTCTCTCCATGGACCCAACATCATCATCATGCACCCACTCTATCTCCCTCTCTCATCTTTTCCCACTTTCAAACCCACTTTCATCATATCTCTCCTTTCTCTTAATTTATTCCATCCACGTTCTTTCACCCTTTTCTTTTATTTTAATATATATATATATATATATATATATTTTATTATAATATATTTTCCCTATCCCTTGTTAGTAAGCATCACCCGTTTTCCATTCTCTTATTATTATTTATTTTATATTCCACCAAAAAAAAAAAAAAAAATTCACACTGCTGTTTTTCTTATCACCCATCCACAAATATTTTTCTCTATTTTCTTTATCCATTATTTTCTTTTATTTTATTTTTCTTATTAAACAAAATAACACCAACAACATTCCACAACCTTGTCATTTTATTCATATCAGGGGATCAACCCCGATCACACTTTTACATCAAAAAAAAAAAAAAAAAAAAACCCACACAAACAAAAACAAAACTACCACACCCACAGTGGGATTTTTCTTCTCTACTCAGCCGCCGGTCTTTTCTTCTTGCCTCCGTCCTGGGTGGCCCTTGCCGGTGTTGCCTCCGTGCTTCCTAGACCACCAAGCAAGTTGCCTCCTCCCTGCTCCTCCACTACAGCATATGGCGGACCTCCAAATCGGAACATCACGGTGGCCTTCCGCTTCAGCTCCTTGTTTTCTGCCTTTAGCACACTTATCTCTGCTCGCGCATCCTTATACATGCGTTGGAGCAGAGCCAGCTGGGAGTTTAACTGTTGCACCTCATTTGTCCTACTCTGCAGCCGGTGCGACAAGTTTGTGACCGCAGTCATGGTTTCCACACATGACTTCAGAGTATACTGATTGGCCTCAATATCAGTTTGCACCGCCATTTTTTGCTCCACCGACCGCATCGGAAAGTTCAACGGAGCAAAACCAGAGGTGTTTGGTTGAGGTTCACTGGCCACCGCACCAGTTATTTCTCTTGTGGACTCGTTCAGTTCTGGAAAGAGCGTGAGCAGACCACGGGAAGAGGAGGCCAGGTTCTGGGTAGCTGGACGGGAAGAAGAGGCCATGTTGCGGAGTGTTTCAGAGACGGGTTGGTTACAGAGTATTACAGAGTTTCTCTCTCAGCAAAGGAAGAGTTTTTTTCAGAGGATTTTCAGCAGTTTTTTGTCTGCCTCAGCCTCAGCATCAACCTTGGTTAAATAGCCGAGGCAGCCACGCGTATCGCGCGCCACTTGACGCTAGACGACAAACGGGCGCGCCAACCAAGGCCCTCACGTGCCTCGCCATCATATTTGGCACGCCTTTTTATGGATTGGGCACGCCTTTTGATGGCACGCCTTTTGAAAGATTGGGCACACCTTTTGAGGGTGCGACTTTTTAAGGGTCCAACAAGACTCTGTAAACTGTCCCGACATTGATTCCGGTTAGCTCCTTCATGGGTCCGACAAGACTCTGTAAACTGTCCCGACATTGATTCCGGTTAGTTTCTACAAGGGTCCAGCAAGACTCTGTAAACTGTCACAACCACTGTTACAACATTGTCTGCTACAACGGTCCGACATGACCCCATAAACTGTCTTCTACATCGGTCTGACACCGCCATCCAGTGTCCTCTACACCGTTATGACACCACCATACAGTGTCCTCTACAACGTTATGACACCCCCATACAGTGTCCTCTACAACGTTATGACACCACCATACAGTGTCTTCACCATCGGTCTGACACGACCATACAGTGTCTCCTATCCTCTTTTCTTTTATGTATTCGTCTATTTTCTTGTTTTGTTACTCTCTCCAAACTCAAGTTGGCTAGTTCCTATCCCCCTTGAGTTTGCGGGGGGCTGTTAAAACCTATCACCTACTTCATCCACTAAACCTAACCCACTACACCACTACCACCTCACCTACTCCACTAAACCTAACCCACTACACCACTACCACCTCCACTTCACCTACTCCTTACCTACTACACACTCACCCTCTTCTATATATAGGAATCATGAATCATTGTAATAGAGATCAAAACAACAATCAATAATACAATCATTTCTCTTTATACATTAAATTTCTACAGAAAGGTTCTATGAATTTAATTAGGGTTTACACGAATCTTCGCTAAGGTATCTGACAAATACAGGGACCTCCCCCTATAGTTTATGAAATTACACTGACCTCCCCTGTCAAAGTTGTCAATTGACAGCAAAAGTGATTTTACATTTTTACCCTTCTATTTGTATCCCTTTTTATATTACCAGACAACCTTAATCTAAATACCAAACATACTCCTCCCTGCTATTTCCCTATTTTTCTGTAAAACCACCAACACCTACCATTTCCCCATCCCTACCATTTCCCCATTAAGCATAGATCAATTTGCACGACAATCAAATCCACACCTACCATTGATTTACATACATCTAAATAGATTTATAAACCCACTTCTTTCAATAATCAAACTCACCATTTACATATGTCATCAAACTTAGACAATATACATATATATATACAAACTGACTGAGTATTTTTAATTTTAATTTTGCACCATTGATTGCTACTTTCTTTGAGAGTTAATTCATGCTTTCAAGGAAAATTGAATATAAGAAAAGGGATTGGTGTATATGTACATATATACACAAACATGTAGCTTAGGTTTGTTGAGAAATATGGAGAAGGAAAAATTCTCAACTTCAAATTTCAGATCTGAGTAGAAAGTTGAGGGGATGAGGTGATTCTGTCTCTTTCACGTATTATGTACATACATATATGTGTGTGTGTGTTATGCATTTATGTAAGTATATATAGGAAGTGGCTGTTTGTTATTAGTAAAATTGGTGTTGAAAATGGTGTTGATGGAATTTGGGGGTGTCAGCAAGTCATGCAATGAATCAGAGGAGCTTCACATTAAGCCATATTTGCCACCTCAAACCCAGCCCCTCCACCAACTCAAACCCAGCCACACTACCATTGCAATCGAACCCATGCAACACCAACTCTGTAAACACTGTTATCCCGTGCGGGCACCGACTCTGCAAAGAGGGATTGGGTTTGTATTGGCTGATTGAGTTGTTTAGTTATAGGGAAATATTTTTATAGACGTTGTTTGGCTATATGGTCAGCTTATAACATAAGGGATTTGTTAAGGGGGGGCCTCTATAATTGTTAGATACCTCATGGGGGTCCATGTAATTAACCCATTTAATTATGGTGCTATAACATAAATGTTTTTATTCATATTTATTATTGTTTGAATCTTTTGAATGAAGATTTTGACAAATCAATAAAAAAAAATTGCGTTGGATTTCAAGAAAAATATGTAATTGCATCACAAAGTCAATAAAATTTTAATTTGGTTCTTTAAAAAATATTTGATACTTCTAGTTCAGCCCCTCTACCTCCATCTCTCCCCATAGCCCCTCTCCCTACCTACACGAGACCACCAACCCCTCCTCTCCCTGATGAAGCCCAACCTCCCCCCTCCCTACCCCACAAGTCGTTCCACCTCCTCCCACCACCTGCAAAACCTTACCTACCACCCCTTTCCACAACCTTCGAAACCCTAGCCGTCACCCTTCGAAACCATAGATGTGTGTGTGTGTGTGTGACAGAGAGAGAGAGAGAGAGAGAAGGGAAGAGAGTGAAAGAGAAAAAGAGAGCAAGAGGTTAGAAGTTAAGGATGAGGGTAGGATTGTAATATGAGCACTGTAAATACACGTAATATGAGGGTGCCTCTATTTACACACCACTTTTCATCTCAAGGCACACCTTTAATAAATTGATAAATAAACAATTTACTCAATACACACAACTTTTCATCTTTACCCTTACTCACACACCCCACCCACAATCTTTCATCTTTACCCTCACATACCCCACCCCCATCCACGATCCATCTCCCCCTCCATTCAAAACCAGTGGTGAACAAAACCATTGGTGAAGACTCCTCAAGACGCCGGTGGTGCTCGTTGTCGTCACAGTTGGAAACAACTCCACATTGTAGATATAGTAGGTGAGAATTCTCATTTGGCTTAGATTGAAGAGTTTATAAGTGTTCGACAGTATAGAGTTGAACTAAGAAGAATTGTTCGACTGTTTCTAACCGAACAATTGGTGCTTGTTCGATACTTATAAACCGAATAATTGGAGTATGTTCAACACTATGAAACCGAACATATACAATTTGTTCGGTTGTAGGTAGTTGAACATGAATATATTATTCGCCTCTGGATAACCGAACTAATACAAACAGTTTACCACTCAACAAGTACACGAAAATGAAAAAAAAAACCTTTTCTTTGCTCCATTGTTCCAAACCAGTATTGTCAGATGCATCCATCATTGAATCCAATCAAAATCTTCAATAATACGTATATTTTTTGTTATTTCTTTAAGGGTTTTTGGTTTTTGTTTTAGGGTTTTTCAATTCTTGAGAGACAAGATACGTAAATAATGTTTAAGATTCTTGATGTGTATTATATTTATTATTGTCCTTTATGGTAATTATACAAATCGTGTGTATCATAGCCCTTTGTCCTTTGTGGTCATTTGACCTAAGGTTAAAATTGTGAGATTAAATGTAGTGTGTAAATAGACGCACCCGTAATATGAGGGGTGTAAACAGAGAACAAAATTTTAAAAAATTTTAAATGGTTGTCATGAGAATAGGGGTGCTCTCCCCTCTTAATGGGATTAATGGAAAATATTAAATTTCATTATTACCCCCTTATAATAAATTACAATTACCTTATTACCTATTTTTCCCTTCCTACAAACCCAGGAGGAAAGATGAGAATAGATAAGTGTGGATATTAATATCTTTTTGCATTAATATGTAAGGATAATATAGAAAGTTTATCTTTCACATTAAATGACAAGCACCAATAAGGAGTGAGTGTAATTTCCAAAATGTGAGAAAAATTTTGGATTAAAAACGAACCTCAGAGGGTGCAGTGTAATTTACCCAATAACAAATAATTAAGGGTAAAAGAGTGGAAAACATGCCTGATAAGGGAGGTCTCTGTCAATTTAGAAACATTGGGGGAGGTTCCTACAATTTTGCTAAACGTTAGGGGAGGTCAATGTAATTTTCCCTGCTGGGGATTGAGAGTGGGGGCATGAAGCCTAGACTAGCAGGTAACCACATGAAAGTTTCATAAATAACTTAGTCAAATTATTCCTCTTTTGATGTACAAATATCAAAGATAAATATTTCTCCCAGATTTTAGCAAGACAAGCCACTTACGTAGAATCAACAGCCAGCATCCTTCCAACTTGATGCCTTGAGTTGCCATGAGCAGAAAGTTGAACGTGTGTCAATGGGAAAAACCTACTCCAACAAGTGTGAAATAAAAGTAAGCTTTATGTAATGTAAAAGTAAGTTTCCTTGAAGAAAAAAAAAAAAGAATGTCTTGGCAAGTTGACATTTAAAAAACAGGAAATATATATACATATTATCATCAGAGGTCATGCATTTTTCTTGCAATAAAAGAGGTAAGTAAAAAGTTAGAGCAAGAAAACAAAGACCTGTGCATTTCATTAGAAAATGTGAGGAACGAGAGCTTTCCCGAATCAGAAATAACAACCAGAAGATCTTTCCCCATCATCTACAAGAAGCAAGAGAGAGAGAGACACGGAGAGAAAGAGAAATCCTATTCAGAACAATCTGATAAATATAAACATTATAGAGACATACATCCTCCTACATGAAAAAGCTTTCTTTCAGTAAAATATATTTAACTACTCTCTCAACAACTCTTCAAATTCCACTATGACAAGCAGAGACCTAGAAAAGCATCTCGTAAAAAATCACTGAAAAGATCCCATCATGAATGAAAAGCAAAGAAGAGAGAGAATCCTATCCAGAACAATCTGATAACGGCATTATAGAGAAACACATCCTCCGACAAGCAAGAACTTTCAATCAGTTAAATATATTTAACTGTTCTTCAAAGAATTCCACAATTTTTTCACTTTGGTACGTGGGGACCTAGAAAAACATCTCAACAAAATTTCATTGAAATTGAGTGAACTAACAGACCTGTGGGCTTCTTGCATGGAACTTCTCATTCCATGGTAGAATGATGAGATCTTTTATTGTGCCAAATACAGGCTGCTCACAGATGGATTGTGCAATTCCATCATCATCGATTATAACCAATTCTATGGATGTCTCCTGAAAGAAATCATTTAAAAACCATGCATCAAATTAGAATGGCACATGTAATGACCGAGAAAAATTTAAACCTTTGATTAATGCAATTAAGCCTAGAAGTTTCCCTATTCATTTCAATTTAGAACTCCATCAATTAATTGTAGAGTAATGCTAGGGACCCCAAATGTCTTACTAAATGTTCTATCAAATGTCTCACATTTTCTTAATTGTATGCACATCCAGTCATCTCGGTTTGGGCCGACATGGGACTCAAGGGACAGACCCTCCAGGCCCAATAGACTGTGTTAATATAATCCTAGGGTCAATCCTATTAAATTAGAATTTCTTTATTGTGGAAAGCAGTGCGGCAATCATCTCGTTTTGCATGCACTCAGGCCCGAACTAGCACAAGATCCGAGAGATAGATTCATTGATCTCGGTATTAGATGTTTTTATTCTTATACAGTGTTACTGGTTAACTTAGAGATATTCTAGTGAATTGGAAATCCCAAAGCATCAATTGCCTCATATCGTGCGCACATTGGCCTGATCCAATTTGAGATTTGAGAGATGGATTCTCCAAACCTGATAATTATTATTTCTATGTTATTTGAGTGTAATTTATTTTTATTAGTTGGCCTAGCAAATTATCACGCAAGTCCTAGTATTATTGATTTTACGAACATAGCCCAGGTTATAGGCTTATAGCTGGTATTGTGGACCAGTAAGCTTAAGAAAGATAGTGGATCCAACTATATGCCGGTTATTCCCCTGACCACTGCACAGTTTAGATGAGTAGTAGCCTGTGGTAGTATGAGGATGGAGTTTCTTCTGAGCACAGCTCGTAGTGAGCTTGGGGTGTGATCAAGGTAGGACCGGTATTTATTTATTACAGCTCGGACACGGTATGTGTTGACAAGGCCAAGTTTATTGCCCTGTTAGCAGTTTATTAGCACCCTGTTGGCAGTTATTGATTTTGGATCATTTCTTTTATCTAATTATTCAGTGTGAGCTAATTAAATGAGATGGCCTTAATAAGATTAAGTACGTTAATCTCGGCTTTGGGCATTTGATTGCATAATTTTACTTGACACTACACTAGCATGTTTACTTGGTAAGAAATAAGATTATTGTTAGGTGAGTGTCAATACTCACACACCCCTGCATTGTGTGGGTACTGATAAATGCTCGTCAATGTGAGCATCAAGACATAGTTTATTTTGTTAAGTTTAGACCCTAGGTTAATTGGTCATGCATGCCTCTATACCTTTTTGTCAGATTATTTGTATTAATTAATCTTTGGGTTTGTAATAAACACTTTCTCCATTATATTATGCTCTATTTCATTTCATGGGAATGTGTACCGGAGAGCTTTATTCAAGAAATTGAATGTTTCACATATTTTTCAAAAACATGTAACCATTATTCTTTTAAAATAACGATTGGGCACGTTTCCCAAGGCAAGCCAGTTATATCCCAAAAATACTTATTTTCGTCACATAAAGTCAAATTAAGCTTAATAAAGGGAAAATGGACATGTTTTCTAATGCTATTCAATTGTAGGCCTTTGGGCATGTTTTGATGAGATAAACCAAAGTTTAGGAATTAATTGAAAATTGACTAAGAAAAAAGATTTTGAGAAAGAATTAATTAAGAAAATGAGTTTTTTATTAAAACCTCATGCGTAGGTTAATTAGTTTATGCCTAATTAATCTTTGAAAAATTGGCGCATGACAGCCCAACGTTGCAACTTTGCAAAGTACAAAGCTAGTCAACAGCCAAGTCCTAAGCCATGTCTAAGGAAGCTTTCTTCTCTTGGACTGTGACCAAGTAGGCTTATTCTTACAATTGATAATTTAGGAGGGAAGGGAAATGCTTGGGGGATTGGTGCCATCCTAAAAAGCACAAACACTTCTATGTAGGAGGCATGTTGTGTCAGACATGACACTATACAAGCATTTCTAAAAATGTGTCCGACACTTGTGCAACATGTGCTAATAAAAATTTAAATTCATACCAACAACAACTAAGAAATTTCTCAAACACTTCCTAAACCCTCCGATCTCAACCTATGTGATGAATTTCTTTCTTTTTTTTTTAAATTGGCAACAAAAAAAAATTATTAAAAGAGAAATGACGTATAAAAGAAGACAAGGAGTCCTCAAAATAGAAGTAGTATAATTCAATGCAAAAGAAAACAAGAAACTTCACGTTGCACACTAACACCCAATCCCTAGAGATCAGAAAGAGCGGAACCCCTTTAAAGGGTGGAAAGCCATCGAAACCTAAAAAGATGTCAAAAGATGGACATCATCCCACAAGTTATCCAAATCTCCAAATTTGTCTTCAAAGACCCTTGCATTTCTTCCCAAAAAAGGACCCAAAAAAATTCTTCATAATAACAACGTAATGCATTCTTTAGATTGCAATTATTACGTGAATAATATCTTGATATGTAAGTTATGAAATATATCAATTTTTTTATTTTAATTAGTGTTATATTACTTTTTTTTATTACCTTTGAATAAACTATTCATATATGACATATAAAAACTACATAAAAATATAAATTTTTAACGTGTCCCAAACGTATTGTATCCTGCATTTTTTGAAAATCACCATGTCAACATATTTGTGTTCGTGTCCGTGTCTATGTTGTGTCATGTGTCCACGTTACTTGGGTGCTATATGTGTAAGAGGATCGAAGAGCTTGTGAACCATCTTTTATTGCATTGCCCCGTGGCTTCAAAATTCTAGGACTAGACCAATGAAGGGCATTTTTGCTCGTTGGCACAAAGGATTTGAGGTGATAGGAAGCCTTAGGATATGTCTCACTCATGCCTTATATGGTGTACTGAGAAGGAAAGGAACTGCAGATCTTTAGAGGGGAAAGAAAGTTTGAATTATGCCTGCACAGGGATTGTGTTGGCATCCTTGTCTTTGTGGATGAAATATGACCTTCACTTTCCATTGTAATCTTAGTTGACTTTTTGGGAGAGTTGTATATCGATGTAGATATATAGACATTTTTGGGCGACTATTCTTGGTCGTATTCCATATACTTCATGTGTACACAGTTGGGCCCTTTAATGTTTTTCCTAATACAATTATCTTATCCACACACAAAAATAGTCGTACCAAAACCAAACCAAACCGAGCCTTAAGTCCCATCAAATGGGGTCAGCTACATGAATCATTCTTCTTCACTCGGCTCTATCAACGGTCATTCGATCAGTCAAATTAAGGAGATTCATATCTCTATTTACTACACTCAATCACGTCAATTTACGTCTACCCCTCCCCCCTAACACTTTCATTTACTGTTACTGTATCACATCTCTTTACTACTGCCTCTGTTGGCCTCCATCATATATGACCAAACCATCTCAATTTATTCTCTATCAACTTTTCTTCTATCGGTGCTACTCCTACCCATTCACAAATATACTCATACCTAATTCTATCTTTTCTAGTCTTACCACACATCCACCTTAGCATCCTCATCTCCAAAACACTCATCTTATCTACATGTTGTTTCTTAATTGCCCAACATTCCATCTCATACAAAATCGCTGTTCTAATAGTCGTTCTATAAAACTTTCCTTTTAGTCTAGTCTAGGCACTCGTTTATCACATAGTACCCCAGATGCACTCCTTCACTTAATCCACCCTGCCTTAATTCTATAGACCACATCCACTACAATCTCTCCTAATGTTGTGATAATCGATCCTAAATAATAAAAATGTTTACCCTCCAATAGTTCTTGATTCTCAATCTTCACTTCTCCTCTACTTCCATTGCTACTATTACTAAAATTACACTTCATGTACTCTGCCTTTATTTTGCTTATCCTAAATCCTTTAGATTCAAGTGTTTCTCTCTACGTCTTCTGCTTAGTGTTAACTCATTTTCTAGTCTCGTCCACTAACACGATATCATCTGCAAAGAGTATACACCATAGCACATCATCCCGAATAATTCTCGTCAACTCATCCATAACTAAAGTAAAAAGATAAGGACTTAAGGTTGATCCTTGGCGTAACCTCACAGTAATTGAAAATTCACTTGTCTTTCCAACAGGCGATCTAATAGTAGTCACCACACATTCATACATGTCCCTAATCACATCAATGTACCCTACAATTCACATCAATGTTCCAAAATAGTTTAATATTATACTGAAAATCATTATGTGACAAAAATAAACCTACAATTCACTTTCGCTTTGGTGTGAATTTGGCAATCAAAATTGTTTTAGATTTCTTTAATATTCTTCCTTTAGCAACTGGAAAATAAAAGTGGATAGAAAAAGAGCAGGTATGACCAATTCAATGAACATGCTTTGGTTACAAAGACTGTTAAAGGTATACTCCTGAACTGTAAAAACCCAATAGAATATCTATATAAACTTCCAGCCAACAGAAACTTTGACCTGCCACCATATACATGCATATTGCAGTTATGCACATCTACATGATACACGTAAAATGCAATCCTTTAGAAACCACACCCTCAATAGCACAGACACAGACATGACATGACATGACACGACACGACGAAACAACATCGACACCAACACGCCGACACGTCAATTTTCAAAAAATGCAAGACACGACACGCTTGGGACATGTTAAAGTTTGATATTTTTATGAATTTATTATGTCATATATATGAATAATTTGTTCAAAGATAAATATAAAAAAAAGACTGTAACACAATATATTTTTACATTAAAAAGCTACATATTTCATAAATTAAACATCAAGATATCATTCACATAGCTATTACATTCTAAGTAATGCAAAACAATTATATAACAGTGTAATACACATAATTTATTTATCTTATAAATATTTCGAAACATATTTAAAATGCATAAGTTGTGTTATGAAGAATGAAGAATATTGTTATAATTAAGGAATACATCATATAGGTCGCATTTGGAGGGTTCAAGAAGTATCCATGAAATGTTTGATGTCATGCATTTGATTTTTTAATTAAAACATGTTGAAGAAGAGTTGGAGACGCTTTCAAGAGTGTCCAAAGAGTGTCGTGTCGGACAGGACACACTTCCTACGTAGAAGTGTCCGTGCTTCTTAGGCCACACCTGTGGGCATAGCCTAAGATTTCCCCGCCCACGTGGAGGGGTGTTTTGTGTGGGTCTTGGGATTAGTCGGGGTTTTACATGTATACCCGATTATAAAAAAATAATAATACATAAAAAGCAATTGCACATCTATGTGAGTATCAATACATAAAAAGCAACACTGATGCTAAGAACACAAAACTAAAACTCATAATGGGTCATCGAAAATGCATTGATAGGTCAAGATTCATTCTGAATATGGATCCCTCCATAACTAAGTTTAATCACAGCCTTCCATTACATTTTCTGTGAATAATTCTGTTCCTAGCATTGCTGAAAAAGCAATTGCACACCGTCATGTGTATCAACATATAAAAGGCAATTGTAACAAAAAATGAAACATGCAACCGAATATTCAGAACTGACCAATTTTCATATATCTTGATTGTCCAAAAATATCACAAAAGCAAAGATAATTTACCATACCTCATTTATTGGCACATAGTGAGATTCAAAATTTTCAATTTTTTTTTCTCCTTTTTTTTTTCTTTTAATTTCTGACCATATCCCGGCCAGCAAATGCAGCATAATAAAGGCTAATGAAGCCTGATCAACGATCAACTCCACTGCAATATATACATGTATATGTATGTATGTATTTATGTATGTACAGTGAATAAATGTATGCAAGTACACAAATAGAGTGAAATTAGAAAGAGAAAGAGGAAAGAGACCTTGCCGAAGACAACATCGTTGGAGGAAGGAGAGCGAATGTGGCCTTGGACAACCTGAAGAACAACGCTCCCTCTGAGGACGCATTTGGCGAGATAGTGGACGCCATTTGAGCCCGATCGAGACTTGGCAGACGAAGATTCTTCCTCGGAGACCGCCATTAACACACAGGTCTTCTTACCTTGGAAACTAGGTTTTAAAGAGAGAGAGAGAGAGAGAGAAGAATTTTCTAGGGTTTAATAGGAGAGCTGTAAGACAAGCGTTTTGTGTGTGAAACTTGGGATGATGATGATGCTTTGATTGATCATCTCTTCAGAAAGCCATTCTACGCTTTGTGAGTTCCAAGTTAGGGGCAAGCGACTTGCAGTCTGTTTCGATGGAGGGCTTGGTGAAAAAAAAACCAATATATTGTCGGAATAAGAATTCACTTGTCTGGATACATCACTTGAATAGATAACGAATTCACTTGTCTGGACACATCGAGGCTTTTTCCATACATGTTAATTCTCAAAGTAGCCCTAGTTTGTATGAAATTTTCAAATTAAATAAAAGTGTTATTACAAATCGCATTTTTATTATTTGGAATCTAAAGTGTAATGAATAGTGAAAACGCTATTGCAAACTAAGCTTTTAATTAAAAAAGCGTGGTTAAATCATGCTTTTAACATAAAAAAAAAAAATTCTGAAGAAAACGTGGATCCAAGCCACAATTTCGCTGTGCATATAATTATTTTTTTTTTCTCTGAAGAAAACGTGATTGTGAATCACGCTTTCACTGTTCATATAATTTTGTTAAAAAAACGTGATTGACAATCACGCTTTCACCGATCATTAATGAAAGCGTGGATTGAAATCACGCTTTTACAACTTACATAAAACACGGAGAAGCCCTCATTTGCAATCACGTTTTTACACTTATTTCGATCTCCTCCCTCTCAGACGACTCTTCTGCTCTGCTCGAGCTCTCTCCCTCTGCTCGCACTCTCGTTCTCCCTTTCCCTCTGCTCTTACTCTCTGTCTCTGCTCTTTCTCTCTCTGTGGTATGGCATCTATCTCTCTATGTCTCATTTCAATCTTATGTGTTTATTGTGTTTGTGAATGTGTGGTTTTGAATTTGAAATTAGAAATTAGGGTTATGAAATTATAAATATGTTAGGGTTTTGAATTATGAAATGTGTGGTTAAATGTGTTAAGGTTTGGAATTATGAAATGTGTTAGGGTTTTAAATGTGTGGTTATGAAATTATGAAATCATAAAATGTTAGGGTTTTGAATTGTGAAATCAGAAATTATGATTAAGTTGGTTTATTGTTAATGTTTGGAACAAAATGAATTAATAAATGTGTTAGGGTTTTGAATTGTTAATCAGAATTGTTAATGTTTGGAATTAGGGTTTTGAATTGTAAAATGTTAGGGTTTATGATTATGCTCTATGGTTTTCAGGGATTTTTTTTAATTAAGAATAAAATTATGCGACTTGAAATTCATATAATTTAGAATTGTTAATGTTTGGAATTAGGGTTTTCGATTTGTTGAAATTAGGGTTTGGAATTAGGGTTTTAAATTTGTTGAAATTAAGGTTTTCAATTTGTTGAAATTATTGTATATTTTTTGAAATTAGGGTTTGAAATTTTGTATTGTGAATAAACCAACCTATATTTATTGAATTGGAAATTTTATAAAATTGCTTGTTAATAAAAGGAATTTTTTTTAATTAAGAATAAAATCATGCGAATTGAAATTCATATAATTCAGAATTGTTAATGTCATATTATGAAATTCATATAATTGAGAATTGAGAATTGAAATTCATATTATGAAATTGATGAATTGAGAATTAAGGTGGACTGGCAATTTCAATTCGAGGTCCACATGCTTACATATATATGATCATTTTGTTCTAGAAAATAAGACTGTAAACTGTATGATTGAATTCAAAATCTGAAAATTGAAATGAATCTGAAAAATTCAAAATTTGAGAGTTTTGATAATAAAAAAAAAGATCATGTTCTCATAAAGTCAATTTTAAAAAAAGAAATCATGTTCTCTTAAAGTCAATTTTATTCAGTATTTTACCTTTATTCAGTGTTTAGAAATTGGATTAAAATCAAGACTAAAATAGTCAATTTATTATTCTCAAACTAATTAAGGGATTAGTGTGAGTGATCTATTCCCTTTTGAATGAATTATTTTGCATTTGATTTTGGTCTAATTTGTTACTAGATATTATCTGTTGCACTTAATTCATGCATTGTGTAAAATTAAAGGATAAAAGTTGATACAATTAGAGCTTCAAGAATCAAATTGATTTGAGACAAGAAGCAAACTGCACGACTAGAGATTCAATTTGCCTTTTATTACAAATGAAAATCATGTACATTTCTTTTAGGGGAAAGATTGGCATCAAACCCAAAAAATTTATACAAATTTTGTCAGTATACATCACTGCTCTATTAATTTTTTGTTTTTAAATTTAATCTTCAATATCAAATTTTGTTTTTGTTTTTCTTAAATTTTAAGGAAGAGGTCCTAATAATTGGGTTAATTACTTAAAAGTCCTATTGGGAATGTTCATGTTCCATTAAGTTCTCTTTCTTTTTTGTTAACCCATAAAATCTTATTTTAAAAATATTTATTTATATAAAACTCATCTATTTATTAAAAGAAGAAGGAATTGTGTCAATTCCTTAAGTGTTAGTAGAAAATTATTAGGTGTTACAAGTGCACCACATGACAATATTATCCACTAATCACCAAGCATTATACCTTATGCCCTAATACAAATTTCACTTCAATGTGCATGTGCAAAGTACCCATATAATTTGGAAATAACTATAATGTTCTTCTAGTTTGTGGACTATATGAATTATACCGTCAGACGTTCAATCCAAATTCACATCAAGTGTGAAATATGTGCTAGGTCATAAGGGGGTTATGTTCTTATTTTCAAATATCAAAGGTAAATCACACATGGAGTAAAGCAAAGGGGGTTAAACTCAATTTTATCTTTTAAAAAAATGACAAATATGAATTTCATAATATGAATTTTAATTAAAAATACTAAGTGTATGGAAAGATTAACATTTTTTCCTAAGTTAAATTTCATGAAACTAATCTTTACTAAATGAAATTATTCAAAAAATATATATTTAATTTTGACTCTATTTGATTCAAAAAAAAAAAAAGAATACTGGTCCATCATCCTTTCTCTGTTTCAATGTAGTAACTATAACTAGTTAAAGAATTTTTGATTTTTCATGCCTTATCTTAATGGTCCATCATCCTTGCTCTTATGCCTTTAAGACAACAATTCTATCCTATATATATATATTTTTTTCTTCACATAAATGAATTAAAGAGAAGCATCAAAAGAGGTTTAAGGATTCAATCGTGGATTGCTAGAGGCTATAGATCTCTCTACGGTGTACATAGTGTAGCAGCTGCTCCAGACACATCAGTCCCATCCACGTCAGTGCCTTCCACTTCAGCGCCAGCCACAGCAGGTCCTTGGACTTCAGTCACCCCACCGCATGATACCCCATACATTTCTCCAGATTCCCCACACGTACATCCTACCCAGCATGCTGACCCTGATTGGACACCGCTCCGGTACATGCATGATGTTGTTACCCCACCCACCCAGTTACCACCTGCTTTTCTGGGGACTACTTCGACCACGCCCATGAGTGTACATGATGCAGTTCTCACTGACATCTCCCACGTTGAAGATGAGGCCCATATTGAGCCCCCCCCAAGCGCGAGGGAGAGGCCGAGGTTAAGGTCGTGGGGGACGTCACGGCCGAGGTCGGGGTGCGGGCAGAGACAGAGGTCGAGGTCCAGCTGCAGATCGTGATACAGTTGCACCAGATGAGGGAGTTTCACAGCTCACAACAGTATTCGGTCTTCAGGCAGAGACAGGATCAGGGGCAATAGATGCAGGAGAGGGGGGGTCACACTCACAGGCTCCACAGGCATTCAGTGGAGGGCCACATGCAGGGGAGGGAGTGCCAGATATTCAGAGAGTCTACCGCAGGAGACCGAGGAGAGAGGTCTACGGTCGGGGTTGTGGGACTGGGGGCAGGTTAGAGCATTAACGGGTGTGATATGGACTGTATAATTTTTTTTATTTGTAGTAATTGTTATAGTTTTTGTAAATCAAACTTGTACAGATGATGTAAATGTGTCACACTTATTTATTCGAAATTATAATTTCACAATTTTTTATTCTTACTTATTTTGATGAATCACACAAATCTCTTTCACATCTCTATCTCTCTCTCATTCTCCGTAGTCTCTGCATTATTTATAGTAATTTACGTTTTTTCCTCAATTTTACAAATTGAGACAAGCATTTATAAACCAAAAAAATTATCTTACAAATTGAGACATCAATTTATAAAATTGAAGTTCAAATAAATTTTAAGAATTAAACTATAAATCCTAAACCCTAAAATAAAAATAAATAAGGTAGCATTTGGTAACATTTACATTTTTGGTTTATGTTTTTAAAAAAATTAAAAACTGGTTTTTGTTTCTTTTTAGAAAAACATAAATTACAAACACGTTTGGTTTGAAAAAAAATGTTTAAAAACCCATAAAAACATAAAATAAAAAATATGTTTGTTCAAGCCTAAAATATTTATATTTATTTTTATTATTTATAACAATGGGATCACACATATTATAATTGAAAACAAAAATAATTGAAAAAAATTTAATTGAAAAATATTTAATTGAAATAAAAGATTAATTGAAAAAAAAATGAATTGAAAAAAAAAATATTTGAAAAAAATTATTTGAAAATATTGGTCTTAATTTCATAAAGTTGATTATTATTTGCTATTATAAATTTTATTATATATATATATATAATATTGGTCTTTGTTTTATAAAATAAAATTTATATATATTAAAAACTATATTGGTTTGGTGTGTGTGGGGGGGGGGGGTTTGGTGTGTGTGTGTGGGATGAGTGCTTGTGTGTTAGGGAGAGAGAGAGAGAGAGAGAGGGGAGAGAAGAGTGAGTGCGTGGAGTGAGTGCATGGAGTGGCTGGTATTGAAAACGTTCTTCAAAATAACAATAACGGAGAGAAAGCAAAGGTATTTGTTATTTGTAGAATTACAAGAACTCCTTAAAAACAATTGAAATATCTCCCTTCATTTATAAGTCGTGGATAAGCATTATAAATCCATTACAACATAAATGGTTTGGTCATTCATCCAAACAATTTCATTCATTATCATCATCATCTGACATTTCAATATCAGATTCATACATAACATCCATGCTCCAGGCGAAGTACTGGTGTGCATCATCCATTAACCCATCTTCGGCACGCTCATTTGCGGTCTTCATTAGTGAGGACCTTTGCAAACGTAGGGTCATGCGATTAACTTCGTCGCGGATACGATGCAATGCCCTTTGCAACAACTATGGAGTGTCAATTGGCATACGCATGGCTAATCGGCGAGGAAATTTAATATTAACTTCACGACATAACTCAACGAGAACGTTTGCTCGAGTTATGCGAAATTCCCACTCAGCTCTCATGGTATTGACGGTGGCACGTGAGTAACGCAAATTTGGATTTAATGGGTATTGAAATTCATCTCCATCTGCAACCCAATAGCGACCCATTACTAAATATAGATCAACCACCGTATATCTCATGATGATATCGCTCGAAATAGCTGTAAAACTTTTGTTGTGGTATGATGAGATATTTATACCATATATACACATGGTAGCTGTATGTATGAAATTATTGTAAACAACTATGCATCAGAGTTGTCACGTCAACTTTGATGACCTGAACAACTATGCATCAACTTGATAGGAGTTGTTACTTCGACTTTTATGAATTGCATAATTTATTGTTATTTCAAAACAAAAAGTAAAAAAAAATTCAAAAAATTAATAAATACATAAAAATACAAAAAATGTATTGAATGCTTGTATTTTTTTATTTTATATTTTTGGTATTTAGTGAATTTTTTTAAAAGATTTTAGGTGGATTTATGTTAGGTGTGTCTAAAAAGTAAAAAAAAAATTGCTTAAAATATTAAAAAAATTCAGTAAAAAAAAACACGAAAATTAAGAAAGTAGAAATTTTTGAAAAATGAAAACAAGCAAGCTGATCAACTGACAAAACGTCTGAATTAGTCAAATTTCTCTGCCTGAATTTTTTTTTAAATAAATGTGAAATTATGATTTAAAAATCCAAAACAAACACCAACCCGTAAATTGGGTAAAAATGTATTTGACAAATATAACTGAACACTGCTTCAATTTTGACTACAATATTGCATTGAAATATACTTACAATTTCAAGTACTAAAATATTTTAATTGATTATAATATTTTGTCTCAACTAATTTATGAGCATTTCCTGTCCGATCACATGCATGCCACTGGCCTTATACAGTGCATTCGGCTGCCAGGACTCCACTGTTGTCAAGTCATGAACGAATCAAAAGCCTGTAACATCGGATGTTGTGCCGCAGATGGTGTCAGCCTGGCTAGTGTAAAAATGTAACTTTACCTTATTTCAAAGGCAAGTTGAAAATTAAGAGGTTGTTTGGGATGATCTAAATAAGTGTATTTTTTGTCTTTTTACAATATTTTTCTACAATATATTGTTCCACCCATTGTTCAAACCACTTTTTCTACAATATTTTTTACTTTTATGTATTTATTAATTTTTTGAAATATTTTTTCACAATTTTTTTTACTTTTTAGGTGTATTGAAATATTTATTAATTTATTGTTATTTTGTTCTGACACCCCCTCAAAATTTTTATGAATTGCATAATTCAAATGGGCACAATAGGTATGGTACGATAATAAATTGTAGCTCGGCGCAGTGATACGTCCAACATTTTTCAGTGATGCTCGCCAATGACTTGAACAGACGTAATAATTTGGATGCTTTGTTTTTTTCTCAGATGTTATGTGACTTTGTGTAGCGATGCAGTGATGCATTTGACTTTGTGCAGTGATGCAGTGATGCATGTCACTTTATGTAGTGATGCAGTAATGCATGTGACTTTCTGACTTTGCCATGCTTGTATACGTTGTGACTTTTTTCCTCACATTACGTGATGCATGTGACTTTGTGCAGCGCAACTTGCATGCTTTGTTTTTTCCTCACATTTCAGAATTCATCTAAGTCACATTAATACGACCACATGGCAATAGTGTTGATAAACAATTATGTGATGGACTGAAGGAGTGAAGTGTAATTTACCGAATATAAAAAGAAGTAGAAAATGCAAAGAGGAGAAAATGGGATGACTGTGAAGTTCATTAAGTGAAAATAAGATTAAATATAAGCTGCAAAGTTCCAATTGTGTTTACATATCAGGTGACCATTTTATAATTTTTGTGGAAAAAACAATGATAGTTTTGCAGGTCGAAGTGAGTTGGACGGTTGTGTATTTACTTACACTCTGTTTCATAGTTGTTTATGAACAATATTACTTTAAAACAAAGAAAATTAAAGCCGCTTTTTCATTTTATGATTTAATTTATAATTTTTTGAAAACACCAATTTGTACTGGAATCGTCAATTCCAAGTGACTACTTACTGTATTAAAAAAGTAAGCATGAAAAATTAGTTTCATGTGGCGATGTGATAACTCACTGCATTTTGTTTTATTTGACAACTCACTGATCGAATATGAAGGGATTACATTGTGATCCTCTGGCCTACAATTATGATTTTATCTGACAACCACGTCCGTGACTACATCACAGGTACACTTCGTCACGGGTACTCAGGATTGCATGAAATGAATAACATAAAATAATATCACGAGTATCACTTCTTCCATAGTGCCCCAGCATGCATTATCGTCACTAGATCATCTCTAGTTAACCCCCACTATGATGTCTATAAATACCGATACCCCCAGTATGATGTTTGTTCAAGTCATAACAATAGTAATATATCTACAATTACTATTATTATTTGTTTGTTCATTTTATGAACAATGTCTTCAAGAGGTGCAGGAAGTTCACGCCGACAAAGAAATCCGAAAGTGTGGTTGCTACCTCCATTTACTTATGACTACAAGAGCGAAAAGTACTCGAGTCCGAAGGATTATTATGCTGGTATCCGAGCAGAATGGGCATTCAGGGTAACGGAGCAAGAAAGATTGTTTAATGATCTATGTAACTTTGGGGCACTGGTACCTCATCGTCGTTCATTGACCATGGCTAGACGAAATGTGAGTGACTATGAAAAAGTAGTTAGCAGAATTAAGAATGAGAACAACAGAATGTTGATGCGGAGATGTCGACATTTCATGCTTCAGCTAGCCACCGAAATGGCAGAAGCAAGCAACAGAGATTTGACAGTGATTGAGCGTAATAATGTCTTAAACAATGAAAAATATCTCTCTGACTACTACATGTCAGATGAGAAATGAGAAATGAAACACCTTCATGTTTCATATATGTTTGTATGTTGTCTCGTATCTTCGTTACTGGAGTGTAAGACAATGTTGTTGTTCATCTAACGTACGGATGTATTTCAAGTATTTGTTTTATGAACCTGAAGTTTATGAAATAACTACATTTATAACTGCACATTTATTAGTTTATGACTTTCTTTATTGAATTGCAATGAGTTAATGAATGTTCTGGATTAATGAATGGAAATGTATGTTGAATTATGTGAATACTTAAAACACATAAAACAAAACAGGTAGCTCGGTGAAAAGCTTCCCTTAACTGGGGCTCGTGAAATAGGAATCCTCTACGTAAAGAATTTCAATCTCCAACAGGAAAGAAGAAAGAGTCGCCTTCTAATTCCTGGAAGTCCAGTCAAAATGATGACTCTGGTAAGGAATGGGGGGTTGACAAAAAACTAAACTTGGGGGGCTGGACAAACAAGCTCAATGCCAAGTGGTTGGTCCAGTTGGGGGACTAATAAAGTTCAGACAAACGAACTACCGCCTTAAAAAACACATAAAACATAACAGGTAGCTTGGTGAAAAGCTTCCCTTAACTGGGGCTCGTGAAATAGGGATCCTCTACATAAAGAATTTCAATCTCCATCAGGAAAGAAGAAAGAGTCGCCTTCCAATTCCTGGAAGTCTAGTCAAAATTTGAGGTTGTAAATGTTTCCCAAAATATTACAAATTCAATATTCAAAAGTTGATTTTAAAATAATTCCAAATGACAACAAAAATTCAAATAGTCATACTTTTCAATGAAATACAAATAGTTGGTCATAACAACGAATGATGCATAGCTAAGTGAAACACAACATTGCCTACATAAGCTTCCTTTTTTATTACAGTCTTAATTCAGAAAGTCACATGGCAACAGTGAATTCACTGATTTACCTTACAGTGAGCATGCCCTTATTTTGTCGATATATGGAGATGGATTATCAAGTCATGTGACTTGGTGCACATGCTTTGGTTTTCTCGATTTTTTGCTCGATTTTTTTATTACAGTGACAACTCATTTCTTATTGATATATGTGGGATTCTCAATTCAGAAAGTCACATGGCAACAATGAATTCACTGATTTACCTTACAGTGAGTATGCCCTTATTTTGTCGGTATATGCAGATGGATTGTCAAGTCATGTGACTTGGTGCACAGGCTTTGGTTTTCTCGATTTTTTGCTCGATTTTTTTATTACAGTGACAACTCATTTCTTATTGATATATGTGGGATTCTCAATTCAGAAAGTCACATGGCAACAGTGAATTCACTGATTTACCTTACAGTGAGCATGCCCTTATTTTGTCGGTATATGCAGATGGATTGTCAAGTCATGTGACTTGGTGCACAGGCTTTGGTTTTCTCAATTTTTTGCTCGATTCTTTTATTACAGTGACAACTCATCTCTTATTGATATATGTGGGATTCTCAATTCAGAAAGTCACATGGCAACAGTGAATTCACTGATTTACTTTACAGTGAGCATGTCCTTATTTTGTCGGTATATGCAGATGGATTGTCAAGTCACGTGACTTGGTACACAGTATTTGCTTTTCTCTATTTTTTCATTCTAGTGACAACTCATACCTTGTTTGTATATGTGGGATTGTCATGCAGAGGCATCTTTCTAAAGCCGTTCATAACCAACTATATAAACGACAAAAGGTGAAGACCCAACCTTACAACTCATTTCGCCCTACGAAATTATCATTCATTTGTTTTAAAAAGTTAGCATGGCTACATGGTTCATGGGAGGAAGTGGGAATCGCAGAGATGGTAAGAACTTACAAAGGGGTGACAGTTCACGACGAGGAGGGGGAAGGGGACGTGGCGATGCCGAAGACGATTCATGGGAGGGAGTGGGAATACCTGTTTTAGATTATGCTTGTGGTTATCGTGATAGGTTTGGGAAGCGACATTTTTTGATGCCCAAGTATTATCCAGTTCAAGGAGGTTCATGTATGGATCCATTAGATAATCAAACAGGATATGGTTTAGCAGACACTAGACTTCTGAAGTGGCCCGTACTATTTATAGAGCGAGTGCAAATGGAAAGATTATGTCGAGAAAATCGACTGAAGGTGCCAAAAACGTTCTGTTGAGATCCAAAAGGAAGATCCTGATAATGTTGATCGACTATGTGAAAGACTACAGCGTGAGATTTCTCAAATGCATTATTCAGACTCTGAGCCACCTGCTGATTTAAGCGCGAATTAGGTATTAATGTCTACACTTCGACAATATAACAACTTGCATTAATATGTAATGTCTGTGTTAGACTAAGTGTTTCCGTAATGAGTTTGTCAGATTGTCTGCCTAATATTTGTCTGTCTAACTGTTATGTTTATGTATTGTATGTTCAATTCAGGATATCTAGGATGTATGTTCAGTTCATGGTGTCCAAAATGTATTTTTGTGGAAGACTTATGTCGGTACTACCTATGTAACTGAAAAATGTTACATTTGCAACTTCAGTTATGTCGTTTTCATGCCTGTATGAGTATTTAGTAAATTAGTGACTTCGTATATTATGTACTAAGTTTTATTACAAAAATATTGACAAAATTTATTTTAGGAGAAATACACATTCTCTTAACTTGTTCATCTTCTCAATCGTGAGAACCCAATAATGTAACCATTATTCATTGAATATAACAAATAACGTTCTCATTCTTACAAAAAACTACACTACCAATTGAATAAAACAAATAACCTTTACATTCATTCATTCATTGCACAACATCAGTCTTATGAAATAAGCAAAACCAATTGAATCACAATAACATCAACTCCAACCCAATATTTACATTACATAAGTTCCTGTTCGTAATCAGAATTCAAATTACATACAAGTTACATTACATAGCAAAAAACGGAAAAAGTACCATTCGTATGTAAAAAATACATCACCAAAATTTGAGATCTTTCTCTTATTCCTTCTTGCTGCAGCTCTCGCGGTGTCCTTCGTCTTCTTGGGCTACTTTGCAGTGCTCTTCGCGTCTCACCCTTCGTCGTTGTTCGTCGAACTGCACAGTGTGTGGGTGTGCTTCGGGTTGTAGAGCATGTATATCACCTTTTACCCCAAAACAAAGACAAAAGGAAAAAAAAAAAAGTTTTTTTTTTTTTAATGAAAACGGCTAGAAAATAGTTTTACTAAACCGGTTTTTTGAATTACATTATCACCTTCTAACCCAAAATAAAGACAAAACAAAAAATATATATATTTAAATGAAAACGGCTTTAGTATAGCCAAAATATATTTCTGAATAACACCTTCTAACCCAAAACAAAGACAAAAGAAAAAAATTAAAATTTAACATGAAAACGCCTTAAGTAAAGCCAAAAAAAATTTATGAATTACATTATCACCTTCTAATCCAAAATAAAAAACAAAAAAAATTTACATGAAAATGGCTTTAATAAAGATAAAAAAAAAATTCTGAATTACACCTTCTAACCCAAAACAAAGACAAAAGAAAAAAAATAATTTAATGAATTACATTATCACCAAAACAATGACAACAGAAAAAAATAATAATAATAATAATAATTACATGAACAGTGAAAGCGTGGTTTCAATCCACGCTTCTTGTAGTGAACAATGAAAGTGTGATTCACAATCACGTCTTCTTTAGGGAAAAAAAAAATTTAATATGCACAGTGAAAGCGTGGTTCTGAACCACGCTTTCTTCAGAAAAATGACATGCACAGTGAAAGCGTGGTTTGGAACCATGTTTTCTTCAGAAAAAAAATTTATGTTAAAAGCGTAGTTTCTGTCACGCCCCAAAATTCGGACAATAAAATATTAAATTAGTGCTAAACCCCAATCGATATTCTATCATCCAAATTCTAGGAGTGAAACAAAAAAAACTACAATAACCAAAACCATCCATCATAAATTCATAACTAACAAATACCTCAACATTAAGGTAGCAACAACCAGTCAAAACAACTTAAATAAAGTATGGTTACAAACCATGCCAAATTATTCTAATACTAAAGTCATAAAAATAATAATAATAATAAATACATAAACTACTAACAACCTTAAACTCAAAAAAAAAACAAAAGAAATCAAAGAGATATGCCCAAAAACTTTAGTTACTTCTCGTCACCATCGTAGCCTCAACTAATCCTACAAAGGAAGCTCAGCTGCGCTCAAACAGAACGCACCCGAGTTGCCAAGAGACAAAACGGGTCAGTATACAGGTATACTGGTATGAGTACAAGAATTGACACCCACGTGTCCACCAGACACAAACAAAAAGTACATTATTTCTTATCACGGGACAAGACAAGTAGTTCCAACCGCACCGAGACGAATGGGTAGTTTCCCGAGATACGGTGGCATTTAGTTTCTTGTCCATATACAACGAAATATAAATTGATTATAGAATAGACAATATAGAAAAAAAAAATATGGTGGGTCAGCCCTGCATAAAAAGTTAGTAAGACCCACCATCCTGCAAAACAAATAAAGTTAGCATAATTTAATCATAAGTAACTTGTTGAATCAAATATAAAATTACACTGTTTCATACTTAAATAATTCGAATTGATCAAAACTCAAAGAACGAAAGTTGTACAGAATCAAATTTCCTAAAAGACAACGTGAACAAAATTAACAGAAACTGAACAGGTTAAGAGAAAAGCTTGATCTAAAAATCTAGACGGAATTCAATCGAAAAATATGAAGCTGAAAACGAACAAAAACTGCCATAAGATGATTTTTTTCCGAAAAAGTTCAAAACATGAAAAGTGTGCAGAATAATGTTTTACTTCAGTTCACGTGAAACCAATAAAAATGAACTCGTTTTATGGGTTAAAACAGCCTATAAAATCTGCATTACCAAAGTGAATCAAACCGACAATAACCAAGGTCATCCGATTATAAGTTCTAATCGATCTTTTAATAAAAAGTTGCAACACAAGAGTTGTCCAAAATCACGTATAGATGCTTCTGCTCAAATTTCATAATTTATCAAGATCGTTTACTATTTTTTTTATCATGTACATAACAATACCATACACACTATACTAATAAATTCATAATCAAATTCTTTGTTCCTTAACTCCACCACTTCAGCCCTCCACTTCTGGCCTACACATATATCCCATGTGCCTCCCGTATATCTAACACCGCTCCGAAGCCAAACTTGCACGGGATATCGTCCCGAGTTTGACTCACACTCCCCGGATGGTTAGCATATACGTACGCGCGTAAATCAAAGCACTCGTCTACTCATGAGAACGAGACAACAATATAAATAACATCTCATCAACATCATGAGACAAATATAACAATGCCGGGCATAAGGCATTAAACAACTCTCATAATCCTCACTTTTTTTATACACTCTTTCTCCCCATCACTCAAATAAAACAACAATCCATGGAGTCATGGTGGAGTATAAGGAATTTATCTATAGGTTCATAATAAATTTTAATTTCCTATGACCATGAGTGTAATTACAACCATAAAATAAATCCATATAAAAAAAATCATAAACATGGCATACACAACTAATCCAAATAAGTAAAATCAATCATTCATTTACATGCAAATACAAAATCAATCCAACATCAAATAAAAATAAATAAATAAAAATAACGAATCAATCCATCCTCTAACCAATATCTATGGATTCTAAGTTTATTTTAATTTTATATAATCATGAGTGTGATTACAATCATAAAATCAATCCATATAAAAAAAAACCTGAACCTTGCATGCAACTAATCAAAATAATTAAAATCAATCAGTCATCTAAAAACCCTAAACCTTACATAAACAACCAATCAAAATAATTAAAATCAATCAATCATCTATAAACCCTAAACCTTACTTATACAACTAAACAAAATAATTAAAATTAATCAATCATCTAAAAACCCTAAACTTTACCTACACAACTAATCAAAGTAATTAAAATCAATCAATTATCTAAGAATCCTAAACTTTACGTACACCACTAGTCAAAATAATTAAAATCAATCTATCATCTTTGTGTGAATACAAAATCAAACTAATATCAAATAAATAAATAAAAACAAAGAATTAAATATAAATCAAGGGAAGTGGATTTTGTACTCACAATTATTTTTGAAGATCAAAGAATCACTCAAAGAATTAATAAAGTGACCCAAAATAAAACCCTAAACCTTGCATACCCAACTAATGCAAATAATTAAAATCAATCAATCATCCAAAAACTCTAAACCTTACATACACGTCTAATCAAAATAATTAAAAATTAATCAATCATTTAAAAATTCTAAACCTCACATATCCAACTAATTAAAATAATTACAATCAATTAATTATCTAAAATCTTAGACCTTACATATACATCTAATCAACATAATTAAAATTAATCAATCATCTAAAAATCTTAAACCCTACATATACATCTAATCAACATAATTAAAATTAATCAATCATCTAAAAAATCCCAAACCTTACATACTCAATTAATTAAAATTATTACAATCAATTAATCATCTAAAACCTTAAACCTTACATATACATCTAATCAACATAATTAAAATTAATCAATCATCTAAAACAATCCCAAACCTTACATACCCAACTAATTAAAATTATTACAATCTATTACTCATCTAAAAATTCTAAACCTTACATATACATCTAATCAACATAATTAAAATTAATCAATCATCTAAAAAATCTCAAACCTTTCATACCCAACTAATTAAAATTATTACAATCAATTAATCATCTAAAAATCCTAAATCTTACATATACATCTAATCAACATAATTAAAATTAATCCATCGTCTAAAAAAATCTCAAACCTTACATACCCAACTAATTAAAATTATTACAATCTATTAATCATCTAAAAATCCTAAACCTTACATATACGTCTAATCAACATAATTAAAATTAATCAATCGACTAAAACAATCCCAAACCTTTCATACCCAACTAATTAAAATTATTACAATCTATTAATCATCTAAAAATCTTAAATCTTACATATACGTCTAATCAACATAATTAAAATTAATCAATCGATTAAAACAATCCCAAACCTTTCATATCCAGCTAATTAAAATTATTATAATCTATTAATCATCTAAAAATCTTAAATCTTACATATATGTCTAATCAACATAATTCAAATTAATCAATCGACTAAAACAATCCCAAACCTTTCATACCCAACTAATTAAAATTATTACAATCTATTAATCATCTAAAAATCTTAAATCTTACATATACGTCTAATCAACATAATTCAAATTAATCAATCATCTAAAAATCCTAAACTTTACATATACATCTAATCAAAGTAATTAAAATTAATCAATCATCTAAAAACCCTAAAGTTTACCTACACAACTAATCAAAGTAATTAAAATCAATCACTTATCTAAGAACCCTAAACTTTACATATACTACTAGTCAAAATACTTAAAATCAATCTATCATCTATAAACCCTAAATCTTATATCCACAACTAATCAAAATAATTAAAATTAATCTATCATCTTTATGTAAAACAAAATCAAACTAACATCAAACAAATAAAAATAAATAAATAAATAAAACAGCGAATTAAACATAAATCAAGAAAAGTGAGTTTTATACTCACAATATTATTTTGAAGGTCAATAAAATATTTGGAAAACTAAAGGAGCCACCAAAACAAAACCCTTATCTTTTTTTTTCTTTTCTCTCCTCCTTTTTCCGCCGTTCCCCTCTCTCTCGGGTGCTTCTCTATTTTGTGAATGATCTCTCTCTCTCCCGTAGCCTTGCTGCCTCTGCTTCTCTTTTTTTCCTTAATTTGTTTATAACCTAAACACTACTTATAAATCCTAATAGTTATAATATTATATAACCTCATAGTTATTATACTATATAATATAAATACAACATAATTATAATATATATAACTATAAATATAAGATAATATATATATATATATATATATAACATCTCTTTTCTTTATATAACAAACATAAATATTTAAATATTTAGATTAATTATATATAATTAAATAACACATTAAATTAATTAATCACCACATTAAATTCATTAAACTCACATTAAATTCTCATGTGACCACACAATTAATAAAACCAAAAATAAAATAAGATAACAATAATCATAATAATAATAATAATAATAATAATAAATAATGATTTAAGAAAATTAGGGTCGCTACAGTTTGCAACCACGCTTTCTTAATTAAAAGCGTGATTTCTATTAGCGCTTTCACTATTCATCACATTTTGGGCTCCAAACAGTGAAAGCGCGATTTGTAATAGCGCTTTAGCCTAGCTTGGGAATTCCGTCCAAACTAGGCCTAGTTTGGGAATTAAGATACAAAATAGGCTTAATATGGGAAAAGCCTTGGATACATCACTTAAATAGATCATTTTAGTAATTTTTAATTTATTTAGTTAAAATATAATGTAAAAAAATTAATACATTTAGAATGATTTATTAATTTTTTATGAAAATATATATAAAAAATAAAGAGAAAGGAAAATCTTAACCTTTTTTTATATAAGTTGTTGGTTTTTTAATTTTTCTAATAATTTTTTTTACTTTGAGACTAAAACAATGAGTTGCCAAAGAGGCCTTAGGTGAGAAATGGTGATAAAGGACTCTCACTAAATTTGTGTTTTATTTCTCACTAAATCAGTATTTTGTTTCTTGTTTGTTTGGATGTAAAATATTTTATGCAAAAAATATTCATCAAGTTTGGCTCCATTTTTTTGAATTATTTTTTCAAAAAATGATTTGAAAACTCTGTTTTAAAAAAGGATCTTTGTTTGGTTTTTTAAAAAATACATTATTACAAATTCAAGTTTCTCTCCAATTTAAGAAGAGAGACAATTTTAAAAAAATTGTCACATCAAAAAGTACTCTCATGTTAGTTATATATATATGTATATGTATATGTATATGTTATATATGTATGAAAACATAATTTGGTATGTATCCATTTATAGAGACATTCTACCATGAAATGTGTGACTTTATCATTAAATTTTCACTCATAAATTTGTATTTTCGATTTTTTTTCATAAATCGTTGAAGTTAATATTAATTTTGCTTCATATTTGAAATTGTAAATGTATATTTAAAAATTATGCAAATACTTCTTAAAACCCATTATTAATACGAGATTAAAAAATACAAAAAGAAGTGTACATTTATTTTGAAAACTTTATGAAAACTTTGTACAAAAAAGTGTACAGTACCAAAAAGATTAAAAGTGTAACAAAAAGATTTTAAAAAATACAAAAAAAAAAGTGTACATTTTCAAAAAAAAAAAAGAGTGTAAACTCAAAAATAGCAATCAGAAATAAATTTTGAGAACTTTGTCCAGTTTTTAAAATAATCAAACAAAAACTCTACAAAAAAAATTTAAAAAGGGCAAATTACATATACACCCCTCGAGGTTTGGCTAAATTACAGATGCCCCCCTGAGGTTTGAGAAATTACGAATTCCCCCCTGAATGCTATATTTGCATAAGAAATTAGGGGGTAATTTGTTATGAAATATAAACCTCAGGGGGCAAATTGTTATGAAAATACAAACCTCAGGGGGCAGGATGTAATTTCTGAAACCTCAGGGGGGTATCTGTAATTTAGCCAAACCTCGAGGGGTGTATATGTAATTTGCCCATTTAAAAAAGAGTTTAAGAAACAGGAACCAAACACAATTTCAAGAACGTCGTTGGAAAATTCGAAGATCTTCGAAGATCCTCGAAGATCCTTGAAGAACAATTTCGAAGTCTCTAGAAGATGATAAGAGGCTTAGATTCTTCAATAGTCTCAGCTTAAGAACACAAGAGTAAAGGAGATGATGGAGATAAGAGATTGGGTGAAGAAGAAAACAAAGTAGCTAGAGAGAGAATAATGGCAAAGCTCTCCCATGGATCTCTAACTTTCACTCTCATAGTTGATAATGGAGAAGGGAAATTAGTTCTTTCCCAAGAGTTTTCTCTCAAAAATCCATCCATTGTAAAGCTATGGGTGGGTGCTATTTATAGGTACCTCATGATGTAGGATGGAGCCCATGTGCAAGGCACATGGGGAATATTCTCTCTAAACATCTTGTCCGAGGAGGTGATCTTTCCGAGAATGAGGAAAACCTTCGAAGAGGAGATCAACCTCTCGGCGAACCCTTCTTCTTAGCCACACCTAACCAATGATCCTTAATCATCCCAAAGGGTCAGGGGTAGTCCTAGAGGACGTCCTACCGCAAAAGGGTCAAGGGTAGTTCAAGAGAACGCCCTGCTGCAAATATTGCCGAGTCTCAGGGACCCCTTAGATCATGCCACCTCGACCCGGGTATAGGCTAGTTTAACCGAAGAGTAAATTTATCTCCACTCACCGTCTTCGGGATCGGGTCCTTTGTTCGAACTCCATTACGCTCATGGTTCTGGTGTGTAGATCTCGGAAAGCTCCGAGCCCGTAAGTGTTCTGGGACTCATTAATGGAGCGACTTCTAGATTGCGTTTGAATCCGTTCAAAGTCAAGTGCTTCGGACCTTTAGGCTCGTGGACCCGAACCCTTTTGAGTCCGAGTGCCTCGGATCTCTAGGCTTGCTTAATACCCTTTCGAGTCCGGGCTCGAGTAAGTCTCTAAGTTCGTGGATCCGAACCCTTTCGAGTCTTAGAGCCATTCAGCCCGTTTAATGGCGATAAATCCGAGCCCACCAATCTTGGACTTGCGATAAATTCGGGCCCACCAACCGTGGACTATTGGACCTAATTAATTTAGTGGGTTCAAATTAGCTCCTCTTACATTTGCCCTTTGCGTGTATGAGAAATTGTAGTTTTCTCGGACATGCATAATTTCACTTTATCAGCCATGCTTCGCATTATGTCTTCAGGAATATTTGGTCTTTATGTGACTTTAGATAAAATTGATGACTTATAATGTAAATTATGGATAAAGTTGACAACTAATAAAGATAAGAATTTTTTTTTTGGCCAACATATGAAATATATATATATATATATATATTTTTCAAACTAAATTCAAATCAAGTTTTCTTTGGAAGTCCAAATGGAAGCAAAGACTGTCCCTCGAAAGTTCAAGTAGGAGTATTTCTACTTTGACAAGAAAGACCATCTAAGCTCGCATTAATGGAAGTAAGGGCTATTCTTCGGAAGTCCAAGTGGGAACACATACTCTGCTTCAACAAGAAAGACCATTGAAGCTTGCATTGATGGAAGTAAGGAATGTTCTTCGGAAGTCTGAGTACGAGCACACACTCTACTTCAACAAGAAAAACCCTCGAAGCTTGCATTGATGGAAGCAGTGGCTGCTCTTCAGAGGTCCGAGTAGAAACACATACTTTGCTTCAATCAAGAAAGACCCTCGAAGCTTGCTCTGATAGAAGTAAGGGATGTTCTTCGGAAGTTCGAGTGGGAGCACACACTCTACTTCGACAAGAAAAACCTTCGAAGCTTGCATTGATGGAAGCAATGGTTGCTCTTCAGAGGTCCGAGTAGAAATACATACTTTGCTTCAATCAAGAAAGACCCTCGAAGCTTGCTCTGATGGAAGTAAGGGATGTTCTTCGGAAGTCCGAGTGGGAGCACACACTTTACTTCAACAAGAAAAACCCTCGAAGCTTGCATTGATGGAAGCAATGGCTGCTCTTCAGAGGTCCGAGTGGGAGTACACCCTACTTCGGCAACTAATGGAGGCTATCTCTTGGAAGTCTAAGTGGGAGTACACTTTTATTGTGCCAAGAAAGGTCCCTTCAGGTTGGTAATCGAGTCTTCTATTCCTCTTTCTTCTTTGAGGGCCAACAAAAATTGAAAACTGTCTCAAGCAACATAACACAATGAAGATGCACAATATATATAGAGAAAATAAATTTCTTCATAACATAAGAAAGAAATATAGAACTTCTTGGATAATGCAGTAAATACAAATTGTAACTGTCATGGATAGACTTCTTCTACAAAATGTTGACAGAAGGTCCTCGGGACTTCTTGAAGCTGGTTTTATAACTAGTCTCGAACCCGATTTCCTGAGACTGAGGTATGTTGATGTTCCGAGATGCTTCAATTAGTGCCGAGAAAGTGGGTAACTTGTGATTAACAAGAAGCATTTTGTACCCGTTCAATGCCCTTTCAACATAGATTTGGACCAAGTAGCTTTCCTCTACAGCCTCATGACAATCCACGGCTTTGTCTTGGAACCTCTTCACATGTTCAAGAATTTCTTCAGCTTCCCGTTGCTTTTCCTTACACAGGGTGAGTGTGGTCATTTTTTCAGCCACTTGAAAGAATTTGGCGTGGAATTTGTTGACCATCTCCTCCCAACTTCGGATGGAGTTTGGGGTCAAGTTCACGTACCAACTATATGCTCGGTCAGTGAGGGACTTGGAGAATTCTCTCAGCCGGAGGACATGATTTGAACCATGAATCCCCAAAGTCTCTATGAACCAAACAACATGTTCTCGAGCATTTCCTTGTTTGCCATTGAATTTGATGAACTTCGGCATCGTGTACCCCTCCGGGTATGGATAACTCAATATCTCGATAGGGTAAGGCGGCTTGACATCCGGATCAGGCAAAGAGGGTAAAGTCCTCTTGCCCCGTTTGAGATCGAACATGGCTTGCACATCGGTGAGAGTGAGAAACTATTGAAGGAGAAAGTTTGATGGTGGCATTCCCAGAACTTGGCTTATGGACCCCAAGACTGAACTAGGAGCAACTTGGCCACTCTGGTGTTGAGAATTCATCATCAGTGAAGACACATGATGATATTGGCCATCGGCACTTATGGACATGCCATTTGGTGATGGGACGTTGCATTGGGTCCCATAAAGTTCATTGCACGCCACGGCTATACTGGGTTGGACTTGTAAACTTGGCGTCGGAGCCAAATGAGACCCACTCGGTACATGAGTAGAATTTACAATCGGTGGAACAAAATTAGGCATGGATGAAACACCATTTTGTAGAGAAATTTCTGTAGGCCTTCCTTAAACTTCCACAGCAGCTGGAACACCATTTATCGCGCTGGAAACTTCTCCAACCACCGCTGGACCATGGTTCGATCCTCTAGGTGCGTGATTTTGCGCTCCATGGGCCGCAGGTTGGCCATGACTTGTTCCTCCTAGCACTTGATTTTGCACACCATTTTGTACAACTTCAGGGAGAATTTGGGGTGGATCTTGATGGTTTTACATTACCATGAAGTTGTTGATGCTTGCTGGTGCCAACTTGACCTCCATTTGTTGCCGGTGGTGCGAAATGGGAGCCCATCACCAACATGGTGTGGGTGAGATTTTGAAGGTTGGTGAGAATCTCTTGTTGAGTATGTTGGAGTCCTTGAATGGCTTCAAGGATGAGAGGTGAGTCTTGAACTTGAGTCTTTTCATCACCACCATTGGAAGAGCCTTGTTGATGAGTCTCATTATCTGCCATTTTTGTCGGTGTTGTATGAGTTCCAGATCACGTTGAAACCATTAACCAATCCGCCTCCCCAACAGAGTCGCCAAATGTATGAGAGGGTTCAGGAAAGTTGTTGGAAAGTTCGAAGATCTTCGAAGATCCTTGAAGAAAAATTTGAATTCTCTAGATGATGATGAGAGGCTTAGATTCTTTAATAGTCTCAACTAAGAACACAAAAGCAAAGAGATGATGGAGATAAGAGATTGGGTGAAGAAGAAGGCAAAATAGTTAGAGAGAGAATAATGGCAAGGCTCTCCCATGGATCTCACACTTTCACTCTTAAGGTTGATAATGGAGAAGGGAAATTAGTTCTTTCCCAAGAGTTTTCTCTCTAAAATCCATCCCTTGTAAAGCTATGGGTGGGTGCCATTTATAGGCACCTCATGATGTAGGATGGAGCCCATGTGCAAGGCACATGGGGAATATTCTCTCTAACTACCTTGTCCGAGCAGGTGATCTCTCCGAGGATGAGGAAACCTTCGAAGAGGAGATCAACCTCTCGGCGAACCCTTCTTCTTAGCCACACCTAACCAATGATTCCTAATCATCTCAAAGGGTCAGAGGTAGTCCTAGAGGACGTCCTACCGCAAAAGGGTCAGGGGTAGTTCAAGAGAACGCTTTGCCGCAAATATTGCCGAGTCTCAGGGACCCCCTAGATCATGCCACCTCGACCCGGGTATAGGGTAGTTTAACCGAAGAGTGAATTTATCTCCACTCACCGTCCTCGGGATTGGGTCCTTTGTTCGAACTCCATTACGCCCATGGTTCTGGTGTGTAGATCCTGGAAAGCTTCGAGCCCGCAAGTGTTCTGGGACTCATTAACGGAGCGACTTCTAGATTGCGTCTGAATCCGTTTGAAGCCAAGTGCTTCGGATCTCTAGGTTCGTGGATCTGAACCCTTTTGAGTCCGAGTGCCTCAAATCTTTAGGCTTGCTTAATACCCTTTCGAGTCCAGGCCCGAGTAAGTCTCTAAGTTCGTGGATCCGAATCCTTTCGAGTCTTAGAGCCATTCAGCCCGTTTGATGGCGATAAATCCGGGCCCACCAATCTTGGACTTGCAATAAATTCGGGCCCACCAACCTTGGACTATTGGGCCTAATTAATTTAGTAGGCTCAAATTAGCTCCTCTTACCCTTGTAAATTGTTTTTATATATAAAAATGTTATTGTTTTTATTTTTTGGCATTTGGTTGACAATTGAAACAAAAATATTTTATTACTTAAAATATTGTTTTAAATGATCTAAATAAGTATATTTTTTTGACTTTTTACAAAAAGATGTGCAGAAAAGTAGAGAGATGATGTGACCCAAATAAGTACACTTGTCTAAATAAGTGCACTTATATCTGTAATAACCCTCACGCTATCCTAACCATACTCATATGCATTTATGTGATTCTGTCTTGTAAACTTGCATTTCGAGTCTTGTCCTTGTTTGTTTAAGTGTTACAGCATGTTTTGTACCCTGCTTGGTGTGAGTTTAGCCGAAGGCGTCTTTAGTCTAGAACTTCCTTGGAACCCCTTTGTTTGGCCTCTACCTTCGCCTTGACATACTGGCCGAGATGTCATTATCTAGGCCGAGGTGTTCATCACCAAGGCCGAGGTGTGAATTATCTAGGCCGAGATGTTACCTTTGCACCTAAGTGATCTTGTCTCGGAGAGGTATGACCTAGACCGAGGTGTGGCACATCTAGGCCAAGGTGTGGCACAGCTTAGTCAAGCGTTGTCTTTCCTAGCCGAGGTCATTATTCCCTACTTGCCGATGTCTTGTTCTTAGCCGAGATCATTACTCGCCAGAGTGCCCATGCCGTCTTGCTTGTTGAACACACTTTGTCATAGTTTTGTCTTGTCACTCAGCCACCTTTCTGTGTAGCACCAACCAGCCGTTGCCACGTGTCTCTGTAGAGGGTTAAGTCAGCCAGCAGACTTAGAAATGTATCATTTTGCTATATGTCTTTGTTGTATGGAGAGAGAAGCTCTAGAAGGAGAAGAAGAAGTTTAGAGTGAGAGAGTGGGTTTTCGAGCTTGATTCCTAGAGATCAAACCATTAGATTCGCGTATTGAGGTTAGATTCTTGATTTACTCTTGTCATTCTTATTGATTATCTAGCTGCATTGCATGATCGAACCCGTTTTGCATGTCATGCATCGATTTAAAGTTGGTTTTAGAAAGAGAAAATGGTGTTCATGTGTTCTTGAAAGAAAAGTCTTGTTTGATCTGAAAGTTTGCATTAAGATTCATGTTTTTTATGTTTGTTTTCACAAGATCCTTGAATATGGGTGCCCAGGTCCATGTTTTTGAACTCATAGCATGAAATCTCATATTTGTAATAGCAAATTATGATCTTTGCATTCATCTTCCTTGTGTTCATGTTCTTCATGTTCATCATGTTCTTCAAGAGAGGGAAACCCGGATTTTTCCCGACCTCATTCCCTTGAATGTGGCCATCGAGGTAACACCTCAGCAAGGAGGTGTGGGACCTCGGCCTAGACCTGGTAGTTGCCCAGCATGTTTTCCCGAGATAAAGAACTGTGTTTGTTTTGATTTGACTTAGTCTTGAGGAATGCCGAGATCATCTGCATGCATGTGAAACTTGTTTGAAAGTGCATTCAACAGACTTTGCCATGTGTTTGTAGGGTTTGGACTTGCCTTGACCCCGACGTTTGAAGAACTAAGTGAGTGGTATTTTTAATAAAGCTATGTTATAATCGCTTTGATAAAGTCTTGTTTTGTTTCGTTTTGGAAAGTATTTGTAAGCATGAATGGTTATTCCTAATCGGAAAATATTTATATATCTTGTTTTGATGACATTCTTGGAAAGTCCGTACGTGCTAAGGGACTATAAGCATTTGTATTACAAAGTTTGAAAGTCCGTACGTGCTAAGGGACTATAAGCATTTGTAGCACAAAGTTTGGAAGTCCGTACGTGCTAGGGGACTCTAAGCATTAGTAGCACAAGTCCTTAGTGTCCGGGGACTATAATGCAACGACACCATTGAATTGAGATATCTCCCTTGTCTTGCCTTGTTTGCCACTGACGGTTTACCGAGTGGGTTTTGTTTGCCGAGATGTCATCACTTGTATTATAATGATGTTAGTAAGCATCCTTTGAAACTTGACATATTTGGAAGATGGACTTGGTTCATCCCTTGACTTGTACTAATTATGTTATGTGTTGTTTGATAAAGATCTTGAATACCAGTCATGCAAACCCCTTTATTTCTTATACCATTCACTGAGTATCCAAGCTCACCCTCTCTATATATATATGTAGGTGATGAGCAGGAAGGCGGTGACGCCTTGGTGTGACTCGCAAGCTTGTTTTGGGTTTTTGGTTATGTCGGCCTAACTTGTGTTCATGTCGGCAGTCTTGAAAATTATGCTTCTCGGCTTATAGTGCTTGTAATTTACACATGTCGGCTGGAGAAGCCTTTTGATCAAGATGTAAAATGTATTTTTGTACTTTAGTGTATTTGTATTCAAGTTGTAATATTATGTAAAGTTGTATGCCATTCCATGTAACTTACGCACTGCTCTTATGGACCACTTGTATTTTAAGATTATTACTTCCGCACTTGTGAGCCCCATATATAATTATACTCTGTTTGTGTGTGAATTTTGAAAGTCGGCCTTCGGTAATCTCGGATTACTGGCCATCACGGCACTAAACTACTAGGGGCGGTTTGGGGTCGTGACAATATCGATCATGCCAAATAACCCGGATTTTTTAATGAGTTAAAAGATTACATTATTTATACTATATATTAAGGGAAAAAATAAAAATTTCTTATGAGGAGAGATATGATCGCTCCATATGTTCAACCTTAATTTCTTATTTTTTTTCAATTTAAAAAAATTAATAAACTATTCATATGCCTCACATAATTTTTGAATTAAAATAAATAAATAAAAAATCTTCAAGTCCATCTTCTAAGATCGTTGCCTAAAAGATGATCATTTTTTAAAATCAAATATAGATATACGATTTGTTGACCTTCCAAAGTATTTATCTATCTTCTAAAATCTTTACCTAAAATCTTTTATTCCTTAAAATAAATTAAACAAGAGTCAATTTAAATATGTTTAAATTGTTTTGGGGATTAATTGGTGATAAATCCAATATAGGGAGGTGTGGGGAAGTGGATATGGTATGCTCTTTCGATCTAAATGAGTCCTTTGGAAATCACTCCAGTCACGACGTGAAACAAGAATAAAACTCCGAACGGTGATGTTGGAATTAGCACTCCAACAATGTAGTTAGTTACAGTAGAAGGGTTGGACTTCTATCATTTCTTGTGGGTTAAGGTTCTTAGCACATACTTCTTTCTTTAGCCTATCTTCTCCTTTTATGGAGACCCTCCTCGACCGTCACTCCATACAGCTGAACCTCTCATCATCATCTTATTAGGGCCCATCCCCCTACTATACTTCCTTGAAAGGGACACTCTGGTCCTACTTGGTGGGTCCATGCTGACTCTCCTGACATATTCTGCTCTTTTAATCGGCACAAATACCTTCAACTTGGCGTACTCTCTATGTTGTTGTGTATACTCGACCCAAGCCCAACATCTGATGGGCTTGGGTTTTATTCAACCCATCTAAGATGGGCTCGGATACTCTGTTTTCCGTTCTTGGTAATCATTTTCTCAGCCCCCACAACTGCCCCTAGCAACGGATTACCTCGTATGCCGAGTGGTCCTCATGCTCGACTCTTGCTAGGCTGACTTCGTATAGTTGTCCTGTACTAATCATAGTTTGTACCTAGAAATGTCAGCACGTAGTGGACACGCTGTCGTACCTGATACAATAGATGGGACCCAATGGGGATACGCAAAGCTTTCCACCCCTTCTTCGTCTTCTGGCTCCATTTATTGCGATTCCAAAAACTCGTCACCTTTGCCTTTTCATTTCCAAAAAGACTTTATTCTTCCACCTTTTCGATTTTTATCACTTGATTACAACTACGGTTGCCCTCATTTTCTTAGACACTCCTCATTTCAATCTTGTAAGTCCTTTGAACCCTTCTTTTCATTTCCTTTGTGCTTTTTCTATTAATTTTTTCGATTTTGCTCCACCAACGGTCTATCCCTTTCTGTCTTTGGTCTGATCATCCTTCAACGTCCCTATGGCAAACTACCTGAAAGCAACCTTGCTTTCTGAGGGTAAAGTCGTCGCCTTCTGCTACCATTATTCCGTTCATGACAACATTCAACTAGAGCTCGTTGCAAACACAATGGTAGATATAGAGAAGGCGAACACCGATACTATAGTGTTTCCATTGTTAGCTATTGCTGAGGGCGAAGTGCAATTTCCCCTACACCCGTTTCTTCGCACTATTCTTCGATATTAGGGGTTGATTCCTTCGTAGCCAAATGTCAACTACTACCGAATAATCATGGGTATCGTAGTACTCAACCACCAATTGAGAATCAATATGGGCATCCCCACTATTCACCACTACTACGCCCTTGAGAAATCATCCAATCGGCAAAGTGGTTTTTTCCTTAGGGCCAAGGATACGAATCACCAACTGGTGACCATACTTGCCAACTCAAGTAAGAGGGTGGACAATGTCATGGTCCTGGTGAGTGGAAATTAGGAGTTCGGCTCTGAGGAGGACTGTTCAGACCGAATTCCAAGGCAAAAAGGAGAACCAGGTGGCCGAGTAACTTAACAGTCATTTTCAATTTTATTCGATTCGCATTGTATCAACAGTTTTGTGTCCTTGCAGGTAACGACCCAAAAAATCCGATTGCCTCAAAAGACGAAGTCTTTTTGGCCCAAATCAAGATTGCTCTCGAATACATTGGCTCAGCGAATCTTGAAGGTCAAGGCCATGCTACGCATATTCTCCTCAGCTACGACCCATTTTATTCTACCTTTGTCACTGTCGATCACATCCCCATCTCTAAAGGAGAACAACAGCTAACGACATTAGTTTTTGAAAGTTTCGTCAATTTGAGGGACGTGGGCACCATTGAAGTAGCGGATAGTGAGAGTAGTGAAGCAACCTAACTGCTGAAGCAGTCAATCAAGGTGCTGAACAAGTGCAGCATGGCATTGATTTGGCCGCTGAGAACGTCAAAAACAAAGAATCTAATTGGTAATTTTTGGATTTAGAGTCGTCAACTGCTCGATTCAATTCCGTAGGCGCTGAAGAGGAGACTGATATATTCTCGATCTGGACGACTTACTTGGGTCCAGGGCCGAAGAAATGGCAGGCAAATCATTATCGCTCGCCCAATTTGCTAAGAGAAGAGATGCCGAGAAAATGGTAGCAGGAAGGAAGGTAGGAGTTGTTAAAAGCAGTGCTCGAATAGATTGCTGCTCCCCCTACGCTTATAGAGTCGGCACAGCCAACTCTTGAGCCACTGATCGAAGGAACGGTTGTCGATCAAAGGAGTGAGAAGCGCCTTGCCAAGTCCACTCAGTCGACCGAGCAGCCAATTGAGAAAAGATCAAAGCTTCACCCACCTTGGATCTGGTGGCGCCGTTTACAATCCAACCAAAGGTCAAGGGGTCGGCCTTGCCCACGGGCGCATCGGCGGCGAAAGAGCCTGCCGTTGCGCTAAGCGTGGCTAATGCTATCATACTACCTTTAGACAAGGCTGTTTTCGTGCTGAGCTAGATGTCCTTTCAATCACTATGGCCGCACAGTTAGCTATTCTGGTGAGTTTAATTTCGACAAACATACAAGTCAGCAGAACCTTATGTTTTCCTAATGTAAACGCTTTTGCAGGCTGCCGAGAGTATTGTGAAAATTGGTCGTCGTCATCATGACACTGTTAAGCTGATCAACTAGGGTAAGGCAAAGTCAGTATATGCCGAATTGGCCATGGCGACGCAGAAGGCTGAAGTTGAAGCTAAGAAAGCCGAAGAGGAAAATATGAAACACGCCAACCTACTTCGTTATGCCACTAAAGAAAATCCTAACTTTTAGAGGCCGCTTTGAAATAAGCAAGTGTAGACTTAGAAAATCTAAGGGCTGAGCTTCTTACGGTGAAGTTGACAGCAGAAGAGACATAGTCGGCGGCAACTAAGGCGTTTGGAGATGGGGAGTTGTCGACTATGGAGAAGTATGCCAACGAGGCCCTGAAATTTGAAAATCAAGGCTTCAAGCATGGTTGGCTCAAGGCATTGGCCACCACTCAAGTGACTCTAAATGTGCCAATTCCTTTTGAACATGAAGAGGTAGAGCTGCTAGAGTCGGACCTAGAGGAGTAGGTCTGATGTTAAATAATTTAAACTAGGTTTCAATTTGTAAGTCTTTTTGTTTGTTTAGTTTGTTTTGTTTTGATTTTTAGAATTGATATATTAGGGACGTTTTCATATGTAAAGTGACCAACGCATGTATCAAGTTAGTTCATAAATGAAAACATTCCATTGTGCATCGAAATTGTTTTTTGTGCCATTATACTTCAATTGTTTTTCATTGTATGCACATTTAATCTGTGGACTATTATGCATCGTCTAATAATATGGCTATAAGCTAACTAAAACCTTGTAATGTGCATGAGCTTTGTTCGCCGAATATGTGCATCATCGTCATAATTATACTTCCAAAAGGCGAGGTATATTTCACGCCGAATAGATATATAAGGCAGATGAGATCGGCACAAAGCGTCTTGCGGAATTATAAGCGGGACAGTGTAAGTGCCGAATAGATTCATATATCTGACCCTGTCCCGATTGGGAACAAAGGTAGACGAGATCGGTGCAAAGTGTACTGCCGAATCACAAGTGGGGCAGTGTAAGTGCCGATTATATTCATATTCCCACCAATGGAGTGGAAAGTGATCGGTAGCGCGTTCGCTGTCTATTGAAGGGACAACTGACACGTGGTATTGTGTAAGTGGCATGGGGAGTGACGCCTCAATGGGTAATTTAAAGTTATTTTGTTGGAATCGTATCCCTATTATAATTAGTATACTTACTAGAGGAGATTTACCATTTGAAAGTGACGATTTGTGCTCTCTACAAGAAAAGTCCCCTTAGTGTCCTCGCTGTAAGAGGAGGCACCTCAGATTTCATCACTGGTGAAGCGTAGAATGTAGCAGGAAGACTCATTTTCAACAAAACGCAGTAAAGCTTGAATGTCAGGTAGAGTGTTTTTCAACAGTAGAGGGGAATGAAGAATGCTGGTGGAACTGGACGCAGAGATAAGTCATCAGGCGCTAATCAATTCTGTGCGCAGAAATGCCAGTGAACCGGAGGGGCCAAACATACGTCAATCGCCCAGTAGACCTAGCGAATCACCCAGAAGGGAGGAACGAAGCAGGTCTCCCAGTAAATGGGACCCAAAGGAAAAGAGATAACAAAGCGATTGGTGTTCATGGCTCCATGCGAAATGAGCCGAGTAGACCCCCGCGTCCTTTGGCTTTTTCATTTTTATTGGGAACAACCCTGACTGAAGCTGACTCAATCGTCAATGATCCAAATATAGTGGTTGAATTTACGCGGCAGATCTTCCCTCTAAAGTGCATTTACAGTGACTCGTAGAGGCGACTATGAGGTCTTTAGTGAAGGAGTCTATGGGGCCGTCACAGGATTGTATAGTGCATACAAAATCAATATGCGCCTGTGTGTTGCCCAAAAAGAAATTGAACATAAAGATGGGCGAGTGCAAAACTTAGAGTGCCGATTAAGAGAAGCCAAAGAGAGGGCCAAAAATGAGGCCCGTAAGACAAAGATAACTAAGCTCAATGCGGTAGGGATAGCGGGATCCGTAGACAAAGTAGCCCAACGTCTTATGGGCTGAGCAATAGCCGATCGAGATACGACTAACATCTTTGTTAGGGATGCGATAGAGAGCCAAGCTTACAACAAGGGCTTCTTTGATGGGAGAAAGATCAGTGTTGACAAAACAAGAGAACAATTAGCCGATGACATTTGTCGGTGCGAGAATCGAGGATTCAAACATGGTTGGATAAAGGCTCTACAAGCAGTGGGTGTAGAATCCACTTCACCGTCATATCAGAGCTTTATGGTGCTGTTTGAAGCTTTTGACGCCTAAATGACAGATGATGAAGAAGAGGCTGTGAACCCCGAGCAAAGCTAGCCGGCGTAGTAAATAGTTCAATTGTTTTATTCATGTAATTAGGATGCCAATTGGCCTTAGGATAAAAAAATGTCCCTGAAATGTAAGATGTCAAAATTTTCATCAATAAAATTGTTTATTTCATCTGTGGAACTTTACCAAGAGATTTATCTCCAAATTTTGCTAGTAAATAATGCTTTATATGATGCTCAACAATCAGAGGCTTTTCTGAGGGCACTTCGTGCTGAGCATGAAGAGCGCTCTGAATTCAAAAGGCTTAAATGATGGTCTTTCATGCTGAGCATGAAGAGCACTCCGAATTCAAAGTCTTTTTGCTGATGGCTCGTTATGTTGAGCACAAAGAACGAACTGAATTCGGAGGCTTAGATGATGGCTTTTCGTACCGAGCGCGAAGAGTGCTTCGAATTTGGAGTCTTTTGTTAATGGCTCTTTGTGCCGAGCACAAAGAGCTCTCTGAATTCGGAGACTTAGATGATCGCACTTCGTGCCGAGCACGAAAAGCACTCCGAATTTAGAGGCTTAGATGATAGTGCTTCGTGTTGAGCACGAAGAGCGCTCCAAATTCAGTCTTTTTTACTGATGGCTCTTTGTGCCGAGCATGAAGAGCGCTTCTAATTCAAAGGCTTAAATAATGGCTCTTTCGAATAAAAATAAAGCGATCAGAAATAAATGAATAAGCAAAATAATATCTTGTACCATTGATAGTGTATGTATACAAGGTAGTAATATACACAAAAGTCGAGCAAAATGACAACTGATGCTAATGATAGAATTTACGGAGATGCATGGAGTTTCAGGGCCGGGGTAATTTCTTGCCGTTTATATCTGAGAGTCGATATGCCCCTACCCCGACGATGGAACTGATCTGGTATGGGTAGTCCCAATTTGGGCCGAGTTTACCATGCGTAGGATTCTTAGCAGCAGGGAGCACTTTTTTGAGGACCAACTTTCCAGGGGTATACCGAAAATGCACTCGTTGATTATATGATTTGGCAAGTTGCTGCTGATATCGCGCCATAGTCACAAGAGCTTGATTTCAGCGTTCTTCAAGTAAATCCATATCCAAGGCTAGTATCATATTATGCCGACCTATGTCAAAGGCTTGGGATTGAAGGGTCGGTAGGCTAATCGCTAGAGAGATGATAGCTTCATTGCCAAAACACAAGGCAAATGGGGTCTCCTCCATAGGATGTCTCGACGTGGTGCGATGAGCCCACAATACATTCAACAACTCCTCAACCTACTTGTCTTTGGCTTTTTCCAAATGCTTCTTAATGCCATCTAGGATCAATTTGTTGAACGCCTCAGCTTGTCCGTCACTATGTGGGTATGCTGGTGAAGAAAAATAAGGCTAAATGTCATACATGTCGCACAACTCTCAGTAGACGTCGCAGTTAAACTGAATGCCATTATCATAAATAAGTGCCTTGGGTATGCCGAATCGAGTGATAATATTCTTCCAAACAAATCGCCTAACATCTGCATCTAGTATTTTATGCCAATGGTTCTGCTTCAATCCACTTTGTGAAACAATCGATAGTGACGATCAGAAATCGCTTATTATCTGGAGCTTTCGGCATTGGCCCTACTATGTCCAAGCCCCATTGAGCAAAAAGCCAATGACTGGTCACAGAGTTCAGTTCTTCGGCAGGCAAATGTGTTAGTGGAGAGAACTTTTCGCATTGTTTGTAATTCTTAATGTAGTCCTCAGTGTTAGTTCGCATGGTTGGCCACCAATGCCCTTGTGTGACGGCTCGATAAGCCAATGACCTCCCTCCTTGAGTGAAGACCATAACTGCCTTCATGAATCTCAACCAAAAAGTCTTCAACCGTATGCGGATGGACACATTCCAAATATGGCCCAGAAATAGATTTTTTATAAAGTTTTCCCTAAGGTCCCAGGTAATATCTCAGCGCCTTATTTTGCTGCTTATGGGCTTCATTCTTATCTTCCAATAATCAATTCGAGGTAAGGAATGTAGCAATGGGATCCATCCAACTCGGCCCTCATTGAATGGTATTTACAACAAGAGATTCGAGGACATTGATACTCGACTCCGGAATAAAACCCATTTCAATGGTGCGCTTTACTTTTGAGTTTACGACCGATGCTAAACAAGCAAAGGCGTCGACGTATGTGTTTTGATCGCAAGTAATCTGGTTCAGTTTGTGGCTATCAAACTTCATGAGCAAGGAGTTAGCTATTTTTACATAGGCCGCCATGCGGTTATTCTTAGCGGCATACTCACCCTTCAGCTAGTTTATGACCAATTTCCAGTCACATAAGAGTTGCAACCGTTTAACTCCTATTTGAAGTGTGTTTCTAAGGCCAACCAGTAGGGCTTCGTATTTGGCCTCGTTATTTGAGGCGCCGAATCCAAGTTTAACTGATTGTTCTACCACTACTCCTTCGAGCATCATAATAACTACTCCTGCCCCACTACCGCTCTGGTTAGAAAATCCATCGCAATATCACTGCTAATGTCACCGACATACATTCTCTATTGTGGTTGTGACTAGGAAGCCGGCTGATCTTGATTTAGCTCGACTTGTGGTGTAGTAAATTCAGCAACAAAATCGGCCACGACCTGTCCCTTAATAGTTGTCCTTGGTGAGAACTAGAGGTCATATTGACCGAGTTCCAATGCCTATTTGGAAACTCACCCTAAAGATTCTACTTTGCGTATGATTGATCGGACGAGGTGATCTGTTAGAACCTTAATGGTATACGTTTGAAAGTAATACATCAGTTTTTTGGCGGCCGCAACAAGGGCTAAGATCAACTTTTCTAGAGGTAGATATCAGGTTTCGACGTCCACCATCGTCTTGTTAACATAAAAGATGGGTTTTTGCTCACCGAGTTCCTTCTTAAGCAAGACGATGCTTAGTGCCCAATCGGATATCGCTAGATATAAAATAAACACGCCGCCTGGGGATGGGGTAGCCAAAAGCGGAACGAAACCGAGATAGGCTTTTAACCCTTCTAGAGCAACTTGGCATTAGGGAGTCCATTTAAATAGTTTGCCCTACTGAAGTGTCTGGAAGAACGACCTACATCGATTTGAGGACCCATTGATAAATCTGTTCAATGCTACGGCCATTCCCATTAGCTTCTGAACTTCTTTGACCAAACCTAGTGAATTGAGCTCCATGATGGCCTTAATTTGTTTCGGGTTTGCTTTGATTCTGTGATGATTAACAATATAACTAAGGAATTTGCCTAACCTAATGCCAAATGCGCTTTTTGAGGCATTGAGCTTCATTTTGTATTTTCAGAGAATATCAAAGGTGATAGCAAGATCGACTTAGTGTGCCTTCTTTTCCTTGGATTTCACCACTATGTCATCGATGTAGGCTTCCATGGTTCTGCCGATTTGATCTTTGAACATGGTAATGACTAGTCTCTGATATGTTGCCCTGGCATTTTTTAGTCCAAAGGATATAACCTTGTACCAATAGGTTCCCTTGGAAGTGAGGAATCCCGTTTTATCTTAGTCGGCTACATACATGGCAATTTGGTGATAATCCCTATAAGCATCTAAGAAGCTCATGCGTTAATGCTGGGCAGTTGCATCCACAAGTTGATCAATTCTGGGTAGAGGAAAACAATCTCGGGGGCAGGCCTTGTTGAGATCCATAAAGTCTATGCAAACACGCTACGACCCTGTCTTCTTCTTTACCACGACGGTGTTAGATAGCCACGTGAGATATGTGACTTCACAAATTGCACCAGTGTCTAATAGTTTGTCAACTTCATCAATTACGGCCGCGATATGCTCGACAGCTGAACGACGGCTTCGTTGAACAAGAAGTTTAAATTTGGGGTCGACATTCAGGCTACGCATAAATATGTCGGGGTCTATCCCTGGCATGTCGTAAGGTGACCAAGCAAACACATCGATATTGTCGAGGAGAAAGGAAACCAATTCTTGCCGATCAGCGGCATTAAGGCTGGTGCCGATTAAAAAGAATTTTTCAAGATCATTGTTGATTAGCACTCGGTCCAGACCCTCTGTTACCTTCTCAGCCAGAAGTTTCCCAACATCCTCCAGACACTCTTGATTCAAAATTTTGACGGAATTTACCTCTAATTCCTCGGACCTCTTCTCAACGGCGATGATGTAACAATCATTTGCCGATTTTTGTGAACCACAGATTTGCTCGACGCTAAACTAAGTCAAAAATTGAAGAAGCTGGTGGTAAGTGCTCGGTATGGCCTGCATTGTATGGTGCTACGTTTGGCCCATAATCATATTGTATGGTGAGGGAAGTTTGACGACCAGGAATTCAGTCTTCAATGCCTTGGTGCCTGTCCGCAACAGTAACATGGTCTTGCCTAAGAGGTATTTCGAGTTGGCATTGAAACCAAAAAGGGGGAAGTCGGTTGGCATGAGATCCTTATCCTTAAAGTTGAGTTTAAGAAATGTTTTATAGTACATTATCTCATAGGTACTCCCTTGGTTAACCAAGATTCGCTCAACAGCAAACTTATTTACTCGCAACTCAATCACAAGGGCGTCGTTATGAGACATAGCAACCCCTTCAAGATTGGTGTCGGAGAAACTAATTTCATTCCACAATTGCTGTCGTTTGGATGGCAAACTAGGCTTAGAGACGGGTTGGGAAAATCGTTGTGACCAGATCATATTCACCCTGTTTGGCGGGGCTAAGTTATATATCATGTGGATTACCCCGAGTAGAGCTGAGTCATGGCGTACAACGAGCACACTGGGTGAGTCTACCTTTTTCGGGAGGTATTCAACTAGTCGGCCTTTTTCGGATCAGGTCTTCTACATGATCCTTCAGTGCATAACATTTGTTGGTCTTGTATCTATGGTCTTTGTGATAACTGCACTTCAGGTCTCGCCATCTTGGTTGGCCATTTGAAGAAAGCCAAATGTTATATTTTTTAGAGGATCTTACTGATCAGCTCAGATAGCTCTGTGTATTTCTTGTCTAACTGCCTAAAATGCCTGTTTTCTACCTAGTAATGCTCATTTTTTAGATGAGAATCTTGGCGATTCTCCCTTCTTGGTCAGCCTCTTGGCCCTGGGCCCCTCCTGGGTGGGATTATGTTTGGTGGTGCAATAGTCAATGGTTGTACCAAAATAGGTGTTGTTGTTTCTGCAGCTTGCAGTCTGACTTTAACTCGTATTGCATTGTCTTCCACTTTGTAGTACTCTTCTACTTTCTTCATCAGAGCCCAGACTGTCTTGGGAGGTTTTTGAGTCAGCGAACTTGTGAGCGAGGTGTCGGGATACAACCCCATCTTGAAGGCTGTAATTTGCCATGGAGTCATTGTAATCGTCGTCCACCAAATTAAAACACTCCTAATAGTGTGCTGAATACTCGCACAAGGTTTCGTTAGTCTTGATGTTCGTTGCCCAGAGTGATTCAGCTTATTTCGGCTAGGTCTCATTACTGATGAACCTAGCCCTAAAGGATTTTTGAAGTTGATTGAAACCCTCAATCGAAGCCGACTCAAGCTTGTAATACCACCTAATGATGAGCAGTCCTAGATTGCTAGGGAATATTTCGCACATCCGCATGTAGTGTCCTGGCTTGCTTATAATGACAAATGTGATCCGTGGGGTTCAATTTCCCATCGTAGAGAGTGAATGATGACTTGCACAAGGTTTCATTAGTCTTGATTTTCATTGCCTAGAGTGAGTCTTCTTGTTTTAGCTGGGTCTCATTGGTGATGAACCTAGCCCTGAAGGATTTTTGGAGTTAATGGAAACTCTCAATCGAAGTCAACTCAAGCTTGTAATACTACCTAATGGCGAGCGGTCCCAGATTGTTAGGGAATATGCGGTACATGAGTGCCTCGTCGTTCGCATGCAACGCCATGGCTTGCTTATAATGACGAATGTGATCTGTAGGGTGCGATTTTTCATCGTAGAGAGTGAACGACGATGCTTTAAACCTCTTAAATAGGACAGCCTTGGTGATACATCATACGAAAGGATCGTGCTTATCCTCTGAGTCTGAATCAGTGTCTTTTGTATTTCGTCTATGATGCTCTTATGGGGGACTTCCCCAATCTGACGAGCTAAATGCGTCTACTTGGCCTTACTTTTTGGGATTTTCCCAAGAGGAATCTGACATACTGCTGCCATGCCTCCGAGGCTGATGTTGTCACCTCTTCTGCACTCTTGGCAATCAACCACGCTTGCGAAGAGATGGTAGTTGTTGGGACTTCGTCAACTCTTGACGTAGGCGCTCATTTTCCACTGCCATTTCTTCGAGACGTTGCTCACTACATTGCATTTGACTCATCAACGTTTGCGTGGCATCCTCTACGGATGTCGAAGGCTGAAATGGGATTAGCAGGTCAAAATTCTGGGAGCTCTTTGTGGGGTTTCTTCTGGGCCAAAAATTGCTCCTGCTGCAACGTTTTCGACCACTGGAGGATCTTAGTTTAGGCTTGCCATGGATGAGTTTGAGTATTCCCACAAATCGCGCCAATTGTGGGGAAGGGATATGGATTACTCCTTCCATCCAAACGAGTCCTTTGGAAATCACTCTAGTTGCAACCTGAAACAAGAAAAAAACTTCGGACGGTAGTGTCGAAATTAGCACTCCGACGATATAGTTGGTTGTAGTAGAAGGGTTGGACTTTTATCATTTCTTGTAGGTTGAAGTTCTTAGCACATACCTTTTTCTCTAGCATGTCTTCTCCTTTTATAGAGTCATCCTCTTTGACCGTCACTCTATGCAGCTTAGCCTCTCATCATCATCTTGTCAGGGCCCATCCCCGTACTATACTTCCTTGAAAGGGACACTCTAATCCCACTTGGTGAGTCCATGCCGACTCGACGTACTCTATATGTTGCTGTGTATACTCGGCGCAAGCCTAACATCTTATGGGCATGGGTTTTATTCGGCCCATCTGAAATGGACAGGATACTCTGTTTGTTGTTCTTAGTAATCATTTTCTTAGGCCCCACAGGAGGGTATAAGACATTAGGTCCAAGGGATATTTTTTGTTGATGAGATGTCCACATTTTGTGAAATAATTTGATGACAAGTCCTATAGAACATTTTTTCCAATTTTACCCATTGAATTTTTTTATCTGTTTGACTTTTCGTTGACTATCTGTTGAAATTATATTCTATCTGTTGAAATTATTTTATCTGTTAAAATTTTTAATCTATTCGTTTTTTATCTATCCAAATTTTATTATCCGTTCAATTTTTTCTCAGAATTTTATCCATCAAAATTCTATCTATTCATTTTTTTTTTTAAAATTAGTTTTATCTGTTGAAATACAAAGTCAAACCAAATCCTATCGGTTGAACTAGAGAGCCAAACCAACCTTATCTGTTGCAATACTAATGTAACGCCCTCAAAAATAATAACATTAAACCCATCAAATAAGACATTCATTGATATGTAAAAGTTCCACATTCTTCCATTTATCAAGGTTTCATTACAAAAAGTATTACATGTTAACAACAAAAGCAAATGCCCTAAAGGCTTACAGCTTTCCAAGTTAACACTTGGTTACAACAAGAGAGTACTAACTCGCTTACACATTAAGCCCTTGGCTTGAATTTACATGTAATACATCAAAAATAAAACGACAAAAGTATGTCCGCCTCTAGCCTCCCAAGCTATGTCCTTGGAGGTGGCATGCTACCTGTACCTGAAAATGATATTCCCATATAGGGTGAGCCACAGCCCAGTAGAAATACACTAAACCAACCATGAACAATGACTAAAAGATTAGCAATTGATAGATGGGCAACACTGATACATTCACATAAATCACATGTTTATGTCATACGACTTATGAGTCCAAGTTACCTTTCATTTTCTCTTTTTCAACAGATAAGCATGTTAGCTCTATCATCATTTCAACAGATATGTATAAAAACTATATCCCACATTTACAGATAAGCATATAAGCTGTATCCACACTTCACAAAGATAAGCATATGAGCTCTATCTTCACTTCTCTAGACAAGCATATGAGCTGTATCTACGGAGTTCATCCCCTATCTTCTCCCAACACTATCCGGTTTAGAGGTACATCCCCTATCTTCCCCTAAACCGCGGAGTACATCCCCCATCTCCTCCTCTACACATAACGTATACAAACACATTGGTTCTATATACAATCACTCAATACATACAGTTAATGTATTCTATCAACCGTCAAATTCCATGACACATTCCATTGATTAGTTTCCGTTTGGCTAATCATCATGCATTGTTTACAACAATCACGACTATCCTCCACCGATAGCCCAAAGCAATTATTTCTAAACAGAAAATAAATGCACAAATGGATATTCAATCAACATTTCAATTCGGTGTGTGATAAACCATTCAACTACACCCTTTAACCCCATACATTCCCAATCTCAACAATTCCATTTCATTTCCTCATTTCTCACAATTAATTATCTCAATTAATCAACAATGTAATTAGGTCATTTTCCATAATTACCATTTCAACCCTTAGATCCCATTTTCATCAATGATTCAACATTTATTCCATTTCTCTATACCAAACATACATCTAGGTTTATTATAAATAAAACCCCAACTTTTGTAAAATAACACAAAAGCCCCAAACTTTCACAAAATTACCAAACCAACCCCAACATCTCCAAATACCAAAATTTAAAGACAAAATCCATAGAGAGGAGTAGGATATCCCTACCTCAAATACCAAAATGTTTTTGAGTGTCCATGAGCCGCCATTTCTGGAGTCAGTTAATGTGAAAAAACATGATTTTGGGTGTTTGAGTCCTCATTGTTTTAATGCGGAAGTGAAAATTGTTTTTGGGTGTCTATCGCCTCACCATTTTTGGAGTTTGGAAATGTGGGACTATTATAAGTATACAAAAATCTATATCTATGTATGTATTTTGAATTTTCGACTCTTACTTGGAAGGTCATAGTATAGTTACCACCCCGTCTGAACTCAAGAAATGTTAACTTAGCCTACAGATTGCTCATCTCATACTTATGCATAAAGACATTCATACACATATATAATAAAATTTATCAAATGTTGCATTGCATGATCATGTGTTTTTCAATTAATGTTATAACATGTTAAGTGCATTACCTATTAAGCTTTCGCTCACCGTAAACTAACCAAATTTCAGGAAATGAAGATGAAGTGCCTCATAAATGAACGTTTTGAGTTGAAAAAAACTTTTAAGATGTGAAAGCTCGTGATGAATCATATTTTGTGTGCCAGGGACAGTTTTTTGGTGACTATGTGTAGTCAGATATTGTGATGTAACAAGGATAAAATTTTTGTTGAATCATTCCTTACTTGTTGAACTATTTTATTTTTGGTTGTAAATGTAATGAAACAATGTTGTAAAGTTTGGAAACAGTTCAAAAGGGAAGGAATGTGGTTAATGTTATATCATTCCTATTTTGTTTTATTTGTGTTGTTGATCTTGTATTGGTGGTGCTTGGGTGAGAAGGAGAACATGAAGGTTCATTTGTCGGGAAATTACAAATTGGTATCAAAGCTAACTGGGTTGAATGCCTAGAGCTCATGGCAAGCAGCTTTACCACTGTAGACACCCCATTTTGATTGCCTTAAGACTTGGGTGCCTTATTTTGAACATTCAATGATGAAATGTTATGTTATGCAATCGTTCAATTCTTTAGCAAAATGATTCGGTTTCAAGCTTTAAAACCTAAACCTTACACTCCCTTTGGACCAAAAACTTATTTTTTCTAGCCCGACCACTCAGATAATAGCTGGCCAGCAGGTCATTTTCATTTGGCTGGCCGTACTTCCTCATGGCCGGCCGGCCATGTTCAGCATGGCAGATATTTTAATAGTTGCCATCTACTCCCATGTACATGTTTTGGGCCAACTGTCTTTGATACAAATATTTCCGACGTGAGAACCTGTTTTTCTATAAATTCAACACTTCCCCTCATGGTTTGGGGTTTGAAAAATTCCCCAAGGGCCCAAAGCCTTGACCAACCATCTTCTCTACCCTCTTGCAAGATATATACACAATACATACACCTTACAAGCTTAAACTTGAAGGTTTCGCTGAGGTTCTTGAAGGTAATTTCAAATCCTAGAGAGTGTTGAGAGTGTGGTTTGTGAACTAAGAAGAACATCCTCTCTTTCAAGGGGTAATCTTTGAACTCTTCAACCATCTTTTCCCTCTCTTTTTCCTATATTTACTTTCTTTTTCAGAGTATTTTGAGGCCTGAAATATGTGATTTAAAGTCACAAAAAAGTGGAGGGGTTAGCCACCCTTCCTTAGGCTTGTTGGTTAGATGAAACCCCTTGGTTTTGTTCCACTTTTGCTCACTTTTTCCATCTCCTAAACTTGATTTTTAGCTCTATTTTTGTGCTGTTTAAGTGCTTTTTAATGTGTTAAATTATGCTTTGAATACTATACTTGTGTTGTTGTAAGTCCTCATGAGTTTGGTGTATAGGCCATAACCACCAATTCATTTGAGTTGATAGTTTTCCTTTCCATATCTTTCGTGTATATATTCATGTCATTGTAATAATCCACTTTTCATTCACACTCTGCAATCTCCCTCATTTCTTTGTTTCTTTGGATTGAGGTTTGTATCAACCAAAAGATTTTTGCTCATGGCATAAAAAAGAGGTTGCATGAGCTAAATAGTTTAACCTCTTCGGAGGTTTATTATCAAGGCATCATGTCTTTCTTATGCTAAGCGCAATCTCTTGTTCAATACCTCCATTTATCGCCAGTGCATTACTTCTAAGGGACTAATGTTCGATTTAGACCATTGGAAATCATAAAGGAAATATTCATTATAGCTTATTATCGAGTTTGGATTTGGAGTCATTATCGCTCATTCGGGTTTGACTCGGAATTCATTATTGCTCGTAAATGGGTCTGATTCTTCCTTTGTAGTTTCCCCTGTAGAAAATGGCTCGAAGAGCTCATTTCTTGGGTCAAGTAATGCTTGCTAATCTTTATTGCTTTGGATTTAGTGGCCATAATCATCACCTTTGGAGAAAAAGGAAGAAAATATAAGGAAATGGAAAGGTAAAGTAAAAAGGCTAATAAAATTGGAGTAAAAAGAGGTAAAAAGATAATAAAATTTGGCTAGATTCAATCAGACGTTATACTGAATCTGTTGCTTCTAGAATCATCACATACTATTTTAGTGGTGTTTGATGATTCATGAGGCAAGTCTACCTCCTCATTTGAGGTAATTTCATGATAGGGAGGAGGTATTATTTGACTTTTGTTGCATTTATTAAACTCTTGTCCTATCGCTTCTAAGATCATTACGCAACAAATTTGCGATGGTTGATGATTTGAGAATTGAATCTGCTCCTCTCTTGAAAATCTTTATGATAGGAAAGGACAGAGAGGATAAACACCTTTTGGAAACATTTTGTTTTGCTTTGTTCCAACAGGGTATTCCTCAGAAATAGTGGCCAGCTGGCCATTACTCTGTATGGCCGACCATCTGATTAAGCCGGCCGGCCATCCATTTTATACGGCAGTGGTGATTTTGCAGCAGAACAAAATAGATCCTGAGGCCAAAACAGAACATTTTTCTGACTGTAAACAGAGCAGGTTCTGGCAGCAAATAGAGAAGTTTTCGGAGGGTGTTCTTGGTTGCGTACATGTGGTTCCTCGTCTTCCATTCAAGTCTCCTTTAGTTTAGTAGCTTTGATTCATTTGTAATTAATTAGTTACTTACTTTCATTCGGATTTGTAATAATTAGTTAATTAATTAGTTTGTTCATTTGTGTTTGTAATAAATAGTTAATTGAGACATTCATTCGGACCCTCTTGTGCGAGGACAAATTTGTAATAATTGTATGTCTTCTAACCCCTATTTCTATCTCTATTTTATTTATATGCTTACCGTGGTTGCATATAGTGTCATGTTTTTATTTCATATCATTGCCATGCTTTGTATCTATTTTTGCATACATAAGGTTCAATTCATCATTCTTGAACATTACCGTCATTTCTTATTTTCTTGAATATGTGCGTTATCACGTGCGTTATCGCATGCTTTGAGTTAATCCATATGGCATGTTAAATAGCCAAACCTAGTAGTTGCATTCTTGTATGAGTTGCATTAGTCATATGCATTTCTAGGATCGTGCATTTTTTCTAATTATATCTTTTTCTTTGGCTTACCTCGGAATACTAGGTGAGCATTTTTGGCTTTAGCGTATTCATGTGTGTGATTGTTGCTCTGCTTTGCATCTTACCATGAGGCTATGTGCTTACTCGAAATGAACTGTCTGAATGCCTGTGGATGAAGGTTATTTTACTTGCATGGGGGATTATTTTGATCATATGTATGAGCTCATTTCTTTCCCTTTTAGTTATGTATACTCAAAACCTTTTTCAAAATCACAAAATCATTTCCAAAGCAAGCGAAACAGTCTATAACTTGTGTGCCTCACATAGTAAGTTAGCACATTAATAATCAGAACAAGAGCTTATAATGTTGATAAAAATCACATCATGATTAGTAGAGATTGATCTTTGATCGAGTGAGTGGGATGCTCAATTCATGACCTTCCCCTCTCATACCTAAGTTCCTGAGCTAAGACACTGGTTATGATAAACAAGTGGCCTTTGGCACAAGTCATGGGTTTTCTAAATTTCTCTAAAATATTTATGTAGTGACTCTGAAATCTGGCAATGCAGTCTATTTTTGGCATCTCTTATGATTAATGGATTTTCTAAGATTTGTCAGATTTGTACTCTCATTTGTTTTCTGTTTCACATTGCACTTGTGAAACTAGATTCAGAACCACGGGAGTCCGAACTATAGGGCTATCGTACCCGAGGAGACTAATCTTTAACGTAAATCTATTTTACAACACTTTAATTATGTTATTAATGAACTTATAGGCTATGATAATCCTCATTTGAAGAAATTTCAGATCATGATGTTTCATCCAAAATAAACAAGGGAAAAAGCAAGACAAAAATGTTGCTTAACCTTAACTTGTTTGGTACAAACGAATTAGAAAACTTTGACTTTATTCATATGAATGAAGTTAAAGATGAGAATCTTGAGGATTGTCTTAAATGGTTGGTGGGTATACTTTCCACATAATTGTTTACGATTAAACTCTTGAGGTCAAGTTATAAGAAAGAAATTTCTTTTGAATTTCCTAGTCCCGACGTGAATGGCCTGTCTCTAACCAAATCAGGAAAGAAATTAGTCAAGATACGCGTAAACTGACCTGAACATCTTTTACCGCCCAAAAAAAATAAAAAAGGTTAAAGATGAGACTGGTGGTAGCACCTCAAATCCAACACTAGAACCAATTATATTTATAAAAAAGAAAAAGAAAAAAAAAGATAACAATCACAAGTACCCATAGCTCAATGATTACTTGTTTAGATATGACAAATGTCCCTTTTAAGGACAAACCAACTACTATCATAACTAATTATAAAGATCATTGATCCAAAGAAAAATTCTTCTAATTATATTGCAACAACCTTACGAGGAGATGTTCTGTAATGATTAAGACAGTAGAAAAAATAAAAAAACTAGAAAGAGCCAAAAAACTACTTTGTTATACAAATATTAGCTAAATTTACAAAGATCATACAAGAAAATGTATGTGATTTTGCAAGAGATGCTAATTTGTAAGAAAATGCAAATTATATTTTAGCTAAATTTAAACTATGTAACATTTGTTTTTTTGAAGATTACGTTCATACATTTAAAAAAAATATTATTATTTGATTGATCCATCAACTAATCTACCCTGGTCAGATCAATTTTTCTATGTACTCCCTAATCTATGAGATAAATTATGTATTAAAGGTTATCCTGATTTCAAAAAAATATGGGAAGGAGGACAATGATGATCTATGCACCCCTAAATGTGGAGTTCTCATTTGGGATAAATGGCAATGAATTTACATGTTTCAAAATTCTACAATGCAAGGAATTGTTCCAATGGTTGTAAACTTAATATTTTCCTCATGTTGTCAGTTTAATGGTTAGCAACTTCATCTTTCAAAAGTTCTCTCCCATTTAATTGGGTGCCCTCCCTCTCCTACTCTTATTTCTGTTTGGTTTTTATAACATTCGTATCCTTTCAGCAGGACCATATGTGGTATCTATAACTTCAAAAAACAAAAAACAAAAAACAAAAAAAACAATTAACAAAAAGATAAACAACACTTGACCATCAAGTCAATTTAATAATTAACCTATTGACTATAGAAATCACCCCAAGTGTGTACACCATTTTTAATAGACTCAATGTAATTATCTGAGTTCAGTAGTTCTCATCTAAATTTGACAACACAAGGGTCAAATGATTTGTAATAATGTTATCACTCATCCAAAACTATATTTTCATCTATTTTCCTGGCTTATCATTAACTTATTTTCTTGTGCCCCTGCTTTCCTAACCAATGGAGTTGGTAGTTATAATAGTCTTATTCTTATTTCTCTATAAAAATTAAAATAAAAATAAATAAATAAATAGTCTTATTCTTATTCAAGATCAAGTTCTGGGTGATATCTCATGAAATTCCCACATGGTTCTTAATTCACATTTAAAGAGTGTTCCTTGGACATTAAATGGTGTATAGAATTTTCGAACGAATGAAATACATTTTTTTTCCCTTGGGCAAATAAACAGACATTTTTTTCTTATTGTGTCGACCCCAACGTGCATATTATTTTTATATATTATTTTATGAAGAAAATTTGCATAATTATGTGTTAATTTTGTGCTTATCTGTTTGTTCATGGAATATCTATTTAATTGCTTACTTTGAATCGAAATTTTGATGCCTTAACGGAATCAGAAACCGAAATTGACTAATTCAATAGGTTAATTAGAATATTTAGAATCATGTGGCTTAAAATTTAATTCAGATTAAAATAATTAAAATTGAGTAAGATTTATTAGACTAAAGCTAGATTAATTAACCCTAAGCTTAATTAATTAGTCCTCCTAATCCTAGGTATAAATGTGTTATGAACATGTTTTGAGCTCATTCATCACCCTTGGCTAAGAGAGAGAGAGAGAGAGAGAGAGAGAGAGAGAGAGAGTCAACCTTAAGGAGGAGAAATCAAGAATTGGAAAGGAAAAGAAGGGAATTGAAAGATTCATCAAATTCAAGGTCTAGGTATGAGTTACAACCATTATTCTTGTAGATAGTCCATATAGATGTTGAATTCAAGTAGTATATAGGATCATTTGCATGTAATTGGAAAGAAAATGTTATAATCAACTTGAATATGGTAGAAATGAGTTAAATTGAGACATGCATGCACCAATTCATCATCATTTTTTAGTTTGGTTTTCATATTTCTTACATGCATGGAGTTCACACCTGTTTTTAAGAATTCTTCATGATTTTACACTCATTACTCCATGAGTAAACATTTTGAAGGAAATTCTTTACATGCATGGCTAAAGTATGAAGTTTTAAATTTGTTTTTAAGAATTCTTCATGATTTTACACTCATTACTCCATGAGTAAACATTTTGAAGGAAAGGAGTTGAATTCTTTACATGCATGGCTAAAGTATGAAGTTTTAAGTTTGTTTTTAAGAATTCTTCATGATTTTACACTCATTACTCCATGAGTAAACATTTTGAAGGAAAGGAGTTGAATTCTTTACATGCATGGCTAAATTATGAAGTTTTAAGTTTGATTTTGAGAATTGACAATGGTTTTGAGCAATTGATTTCAAATTGGTTATGTTTATACGTTATTCAAAGAGTTTCCGTGTTTTTAGTCTAGCCATGCAAGCTTTTGAACTTTGAATTTGTGCTTTGGAACTCAAACTCAATTTTGGAAAACCCAAAATTTGACATCACTCGAGCGCACTTAGCGAGCTCCTAGTATTTTTGCAAAGCTTTGCAACTGGCTCAAGTGACCAAGTGTGTACTCGAGCGAACCCAACTTTGCACTACACTTGGCTCGAGCGATCAAGTGATTGCTCGAGCCCACTTTGACACCATCTAGTACTTTTGCAGACCAAATGGTCCGCTTGAGGGACCAATAGTGCACTTGAGCAAACTACCCTATTTTCAGCATTTTTGAAACACACTCTCATGTGTATGTTTTCATTCTCATGCAACTATGGGCATTCTTGAGCATTGTTTAGACATCATTAATAAGGAAATGAATTACAAACACATTCGAAGAGGATTGAAATAAGACAAAACATTTGATTAAGATGTGTTTCAATGTGTGCCTTTATTATATGTTATGTGTAGGTGGTCACCCGAGGCTTAATATCAGTACAAACCCACTGTGAGTAATGTTTTTATAAAGCTATGTTCGAAAAGTTTTTTTGAATCATTCAAGAATGTTATTTTCTTTAAGTCTTATTTTGTTATTCATGAATGAAGCTCCGTTTTGAACTTGTAATCATGGCATCCTTTAGTGAGGCCCTTGCTTGGGGAAAACAATATCAGGCTCATTGAATTTATTGAAACACAGAAATCTCTGATGTTTGACCCTAATGGTCCACATTGAATTACCTGCTACGGCTTACTGATTGACCCGTTATGATCCCATTAGATTGACCGTAGTGGTCCTATTGGCTTCGGCACATTAATACGTTATTACTCTATTAGATGTACCATGTATAATGACTTGATTGGTTACTGTTAATGCAAAAGATTGATATGATTGGTTTTACACATTGTTTTGGATATTGAAAAAGATACATTTTGAATTATGTTGAATTTCATTCATTTAAATTTTTTATATTGATATTACTCACTGGGCTCTAACTCCCCCTCTCCCTCATATATGTAAGTGAGCACATTGATCATCAGAATTAGAGATGCCTCAAGAGTTTACCCTCATGAAGCCATTTTGGAGTTCCTCCGTGATGAGACGTGCTTAGACTCAAATGAAACCAAGCTTTGTTAAACCCTTCTTTTGTTTAGTTTTGCTTTTGTTATTTTGGAGTTTGTTTGGGATGAATGTTTGTAAAGATGTTTAAATTTGTTGTGATATACTTATGTAAGAAGATGGAAGTTTATTTTCTATGAAGAGGTCTTTCATATGCTCAATGGACTATATCTTATATATTTGTTATTACTTCCGCTACGCCCCGTTTATGATATTATGACTAATTTTATCTTTGATGACAAATGTAATATGGAATTACTGGCCAGTCATGACCTAAACCTATAGGGGGCGGGTTCGGGTTCGGGTCATGACACTTGTGGTAGCAAATGGACTTTTTTTTTTTTGCATGGTAGCAAATTGCAGTGTACTATAAATCCCAAAATACACTGCCGATCTGGTAACTTCAGCCACATTGTTCATAAAGAATAAATCAAAAGATAATGCAATTAGCTAGAAGAAGAAAGTGAATAGAAAGCAATTTGCGCATTTAAACAGGCATTTTGCTATTCCAGTGACATATTTAATACCTAGGAATTAGCAAACAATAGATACAGCATTTCGTTATGCGCATATACAAAAGTACAGTGCAAACCTACAGTAATTTCTGAGAGCAGCTATTCCATCCACTGTCACATAGGCGCGCAACACTTTCACTGTCAAGGTGTAAAATTAATGGCTCACGATCTTCTGTCCATCTTCCTTTCGCTAGATCTTTTCTCCTCTGCTTCCCTTCGTCTTTGTTGCCTGCAATTTTAAGCGAGTTTAAAAATAATGCCAGCATGAAGTTGCAAAATGCCTATCAAACTGAAACAATAAAATAGTACAGAAGACCAGTCTATTACAATAGTTAAAAACCAAACCACATGAACAGACCTGTTTGTCACTTGTGTTTATTAAAATATATTGCAAATCCATCCCATCTGTTAAAACACTTGAATTATCACACAACACATGCCTTGTCCAGAAAACTATATGATTTCCTCACTTCTCATTCAACTACTTAAAAATAACCTAATCCACAATTCAAAACTCTGTGTCCAACAATCTCTTACATTGTTCAAACCTCAACTTGGAAGTATTTATCGTACCTGTTTACAGGTAGTACAAGAGCCTTACTTCACTCCTCTTTACTTGAGTCCACAAGTCTGTTGCATCATTATGTCAACTCCTGATTCCTAAGCTTTTGAAAAGATACACCACCTCTAATCACAACTGCCATTAATTGAAAACAAAGATTTTGCCAATCCAACCTCTATCCCTTGCCGCAAAAATTATGCAGGAAACTACTATTCACTTTTACATTAACATTATTGTTTTTCCTTTCTGTATAAGTTTTGAAGAAGCTTACCTCAGAAATGCAGGAAACTAATTGGGATAAAGATGTCCAAAAAAAATTATTGTAACATCACAATTATTGCTGTTGAATTTGTTTCTTACTTAAATTTCAGGGGCACCATCAGGTTTCTTCTGGGTTTGTGTCCTGTTCAAGCAGCAGCTCCCCTCCCTCACTTTCACCAAAACAAAACAAAAATCCACTTACTCATGCATTGGACCTAAAAGTTCTTTAGTTATCCAATCTTAATTAAATTAGGATCTATGGAACGCATTTACCTAATCGTAGTGTTGCACTTTTTTCTCTTCAACAGTTGATTCAATTGGTTCATTCCACCAATGAAAATTGATTAAATTTTTATTTAAGTCATGCTTCATTACAATTCTGAGTGATTACAATCAAACAATTTCACATGATAATGACTTAGACTGGAATTTACCACCAGCTCTTAGCCTGAGTGGCATGAGTATCATCATGTAGGTGTTTGGGAATCTAGTTTTTGGCTAAAATGGCCAAAAAGCCAAAACACCTAGTCACATCACTCCACTTTTTTGCACGTCTTTTCGTAAAAAGCCAAAAAACCAACTAAAATAGTCAATTCCCAAACAAGCTCATTCAACTCCTGATTGGTCATATGTTGTGTAACCAAACCAAACCAAGCGTGCCTAGAATATAGTTAAAAAATAAAAAAATTAATACTCTTCTGGCATTCTAGCAAGTATTTAGCAAATCTTCTTTTGGGTTTGATACCTTGCAATGCAGGAAAACAAAGTGGCAAAGATTATCCGTTAACTTTTGCTTCAAAATAACAAACTTTACCTAGGTAGAACCTACAAGGCAGGAAGCCCAGCAAGTATGCCTCGCTGTACCTTGAATTCATAATTATTTTATAGCCTGATTGGCTCCTACTCCCATCTAACACTTTATCCATAACAGGATGGTTGATACAAAACCAGTTATTGCAAGGTTATGGGGACAAGTAGAAAGCCTAACAATACTTGCTCCTATACTAAAAAGCATAGACACTTCTAAAAAGGTAGCGTATCCGTGTCATGTCCATGTCAGACACCGACACTTGTTGGACACTTCCCAACACGTGTCTGACACTCTTCAAAACATCTCTTATTTTTTAAAAAGGCTTTTAGATCCGGACACTCTTTAGACACTTGGAAGACACACGTGTCTATCGCTTAAACAAACACGCAACTAATTACAAATTTGAACAAAATAAGTTAAAATACAATACAATAATAAAATAAAATCAATGTATATTTATAAAAATAAATATTATATTGCATTTTTTTAATTATCTTTGAATAATGCATTCATATATGTGACATATATAAAATTATATATTTCACAAGTGTCCATGTGTCGTGTCTTTCATTTTTTTTTAAAATTAGTGTCCGGTGACCGTGTTAGCTCCTATATTATTTACAAATGTTATTATTTCCATAACCCATACTTATGAGGTTTCTGGCACAGCATTGACGACATTTCTCTAAAAATACCATACTTTAAACCACAAAATAAGGGTAAGCAATGATAAACATTTAGGTATTAACATAGAACTTACGCGAAAGCAGTGTATCCAGTACCAGCATTAGCAGCACTTAAGAATGCTGCATGTGCGCCAGCTGCAGATACAGAATCCTGCCCTCCAGGAGGCAGCAGATTTCTTCGATCACCATCCACCTGAAAATAAGATGAGTTACAACATTACTAATCATTACTTGTATCTTTACAAAATATATATATATAGCACTCATAGAAGATGGCTGATTGAGCCCGGTTTATTATATGTGAAGATGACAACCTTATCCCACTTTGACTTCTTATTTTGCCTGCCATCCCGAGCCACGGAATCAACTGCGGCTGGAACTGGATGCAACCCACCAGAAGCCACAGTTGATGCACCTACAAATAATAACAATCCACCGAAAAAAAAAATCAGGTAATGACATGCTATGCAGACCACCAACCATAAATGAGAGAACGGAAAAAATCACATTATAGGTGATTTCTAGACCTGGAATTGGAATATTAATTTTTGGTGCCTGTGCAACCACTCCAGGTTGTGTTCCTCCTGTAACAAATTCAACCTTTTGATTCTTCTTCTTTTCTTGTTCCTTCCTCTCCATTTCACGCTTCATATCAACCTCTTCTTAAAAACATAGAAACCATGAGTGACTGGATTTTATGTTTGACAGAAATACAACAGCATTCGCATTAAATTAGACATTGTCAAATAAGGAAGTTCAGAAGTGTACAAATTAATAAACGAAAGCTGCACATGAACTATACTATTCATAAAATAGTTCAGGCTTCGCTCAGCAGAAGCAGATTCAAGCTCATCAATTAGTGTTGACAAAAACAAAGCTGACATATGAATTTAAAACTGAATTATTAGATGATGTGGGCCATAAAAACTTTATATAAGAAAAAAAAAAAAAAAAAAAAAAACTCAACAAAACGTAAATTTAAAGAGGTGGCAAAAATTGCAAATCAGTTTGTCTCAAGTTGAAACCATCTTGGAGTTTCGCATAGTCCAGTTTGTAGTTAGTTTAGGATCTTATTATATGACTATTGAGGCCTCGTTTGGGAACATGCTAATTTAGTAACTTTTTGGCTATTTGGCTAAAAAGGTAGGTAAAAAAAACTTGTATGTTTGGGATGACTTTTTGGCTAATTACGAAAAGATGTGCAAAAAGTAGAGAGAAAAGAGAATTTTTGACTTTTTGGTATGAGTTGTTGGCTTTTTGGCTAATTTAGTAACTTTTTGACTAATTGGCTAAAATAGCCTCTTGCCAAACGAGGCCTGAGTTTTAGATTAATCTGATAACTTATTAAGTGTAATGCCCTCAAATTGTAGACAAAAGGCACTCATAACTCTCAACAGATATGCGGAAGCTTATTAACATAAATCTTTAAATCATGCAACTTTGCAAGCATTTCTCAAGACTATCTTCCATTTCATTGATATCTACGAAGTATTACAAGACTAATATCACATGCATTAATACATTCATTAACCCCAAGCTATGAATCTATAGCATATGACATATATATATATATACATATATAAGAAATGAAAAGAAGAAAAAAGAAGTTCATGCAATGGCTACATATTTCCAAAACGATAATTGGTTACAACAAAAGTAGATCAATCCCAATAAATATAAAAGCCCTAGACTTGCACAAAAGATATTTACAACATAAAAAAAAAATTGAGCCTTCAACTCCGAAATCCTCACAAGCCAAGTCCTTGACAGATGCATACCATCAGTACCTGAGAGTTGGATTCCACATTGGGGGAGCTAAAGCCTAATAGAGATTAATTTAATATACTGTATGATGCTTAACAAAGTCATAGAGTGAATGCACATGAATGCCTTTTACCAAAAGGATGTATTTTCTCTTTCAAATAATGCAATGCCATGTTTATAGATCAATTCATAAACTGATTCTTTTTAAAACAAAAAACAGGCTAGTGGATATACAACACTGGGAATCTCTAGGTACATGTCTACCAATAGGCTAGACAATCACTACCAAAGCCATTTTACCGATATTAACTAGAAGGATCGGCACCTAACCGCGCGAGTTTCTGGACTTTCACCAAGGACACATAGGCCAACATAAATATAACCACGATATCCCCTAACCAAATTCACCAAGGTATTTACCATTTTTTTTTTCAAAAACAATACATTTTCCATGTATAAGTATGAAACAATGTTCAAATGCAAGATGTATGAGCGAAATAGTTTTAATCAACCTAGTACTCATGTAATTTCTATAACAATCAAAATTATTATCCACCGATAACCCAAAATAGATATCTCTATTCAAAAGATAAATTTCAAGAAAACAGATATGATCTTCTACTTTAAGGCTGCATGGTTGGCATTGGCGGCACCTTACGCCTATGCCCAACCAAGGCCATGGCATGGTGGTGGCATGCCAAAACAGAAAGGTGGGAACATGGTAAGTGTTGTGTGTCAGCAGCACTCAACCCTTGGCCCAAGTGTGGGTAGTATGGCACAGATGCAAGGCATTAATATGACTTGAATGTGGGCAGCAGCATACTTGGAGGTTGAACACAATCAATGCACAAGACTTAGTCTAGTGGCCAAGGCAACCAACTTCGTGCCTAGCTTGATGCGGCAGACTGCAAGGCAGTTATGCGTATCTGTTATACCTTTGTTGGGGTAAAGACAAGGCAAGGCTGAAAATCAAGAGGTAAGGCTGGAAGTTAGGAGCAGTTATTGGTAGTTATCTCTAGATTGTTTTTAAGTCCCTAGGCAGTTGGGGGTGTCAACTACCATGCCACTTAGCATCCTTTCCTTGCATTGCTGGTTGTATTTTGTAACTGAATGTAAGCCATGGCCATGGAACTCAAAAATTCAGTCAAGTATTTTGAGAGTCTCCATTGGCATTCCTTTGTATTGTTGGCGCAATAATAAAGGTTAAAAATTTCCTACAAATTGCGTTGCCTTCTCCCTTACTTGTTCAAACTCATAGTGTGGGTGTGTGTTGCAAATTGACTGAGACTAAATGTTAAAACTTAGTGCCATCACAAGACTAAAAATTTATACTCTGAAAATTCGCCATGTGACAATTGGTATTAGAGCACGGTTGCTCATAAATGATGCCTGGTATGGAAGATTTGAAAGAACGAGTGACGCGGTTGGAGAATCTTGTAAGATTTTATGTATTATTGATTGATTTATTACAAGATTGTTGTATATATTTTGTATATTACAAGCTATTATATAGGAGAGTGTTTGGGAGTAGGTGGAGAGTAGGTGAAGTGGAGGTGGTAGTGGTGTAGTGGGTTAGGTTTAGTGGAGTAGGTGAGGTGGTAGTGGTGGTAGGTTTATGGTAAATTCTAACAGCCCCCCGCAAACTCAAGGAGGATAGAAACTAACCAACTTGAGTTTGAAGAGAGTAACAAAACAAGAAAATACATAAAAATAAAAGAGGATAGGAGACACTGTATGGTCGTGTCAGACCGTTGGTGAAGACACTGAAAGGTGGTGTCATAACGTTGTAGAGGACACTGTATGGGGGTGTCATAACCATGTAGAGGACACTGTATGGTGGTGTCATAACGGTGTAGAGGACACTGAATGACGGTGTCAGACCGATGTAGAAGACAGTTTATGGGGTCATGTCGGACCGTTGTAGAAGACAGTTTATGGGGTCATGTCGGACCGTTGTAGAAACTAACCGGAATCAATGTCGGGACAGTTTACAGAGTCTTGTCGGACCCATAAAGGAGCTAACCGGAATCAATGTCGGGACAGTTTACAGAGTCTTGTCGGACCCTTGTAGAAACTAACCGGAATCAATGTCGGGACAGTTTACAGAGTCTTGTCGGACCCATAAAGGAGCTAACCGAAATTAATGTCGGGACAGTTTACAGAGTCTTGTCGGACCCATAAAGGAGCTAACCGGAATCAATGTCGGGACAGTTTACAAAGTCTTGTCGGACCCTCAAAAGGTGTGCCCAATCTTTTAAAAGGCGTGCCATCAAAAGGCGTGCCAAATCCATAAAAAGGCGTGCCATAAAAAGGCGTGCCCAATTCATCAAAAGGCGTGCCGGACATGATGGCGAGGCACGTGGGCGCCTTGGCTTGCGTGCCCGTTTTGTCGGCTAGTGGCAAGAGGCGCGCGATGCGCGTGGCTGCCTCGGCTATTTAACGGAGGCTGAGGCCGAGGCATACCATTCTGAAACCTCTGAAACCAACCCTTCTCTGAAAAAACTCTGCCTCTTCGGAGAGAGAAACTGTAGAACACTTTGTAGCCCAGAAAAATGGCTTCGTCTTCCCGCGGGCTGCTCACCCTCTTTCCCGACCTCAACGAGTCAACGAGAGAGAGAACTGGTGCGGTGGCACTGGAAACTCAACCAAGCGCCCCGGAGTTTGCTCCGTTGAACTTTCCGATGCGGTCTGTGGAGCAAAGAATGGCAGTGCAGTCGGATGTGAAGGCCAACCAGTATACTTTAAAGTCATGCGTGGAAACCATGACTGCGGTCACAAATTTGTCGAACCGGCTGCAGAGTAGGACAAATGAGGTGCAGCAGTTAAACTCCCAGCTGGCTCTGCTCCAACGCATGTATAAGGATGCGCGAGCAGAGATAAGCGTGCTAAGGGCAGAAAACAAGGAGCTGAAGCGGAAGGCCACCGTGATGTTCCGATTTGGAGGGCCACCATATGCTGCAGTGGAGGAGCAGGGAGGAGGCAACTTGCTTGGTGGTCTAGGAAGCACGGGGGCAACACCGTAAATTGGTGGTAGGTGTAGTAGGTGTGGTAGTAGGTGGTGGTAGGTGAGGAGTAGGTGAGGGAGATTGAGTGGGTGCAGGAGTGGGTTAAAAAAATAAAAAGGAGGATGGATGAGACGGCTGCCAGGCTAGGAGATGATGATGTTTGTGTTAAAAAAAGAAGAGAAAAAATAAAAAATTTGTTGAAAGCAGCTTCTGGAATTTTGATGCACTGTTCCAGCCACAACAACATCCTGCCCGTGATTCTCATGATACGTTCTTCCTGCAAGTTCCTCCCACTACGAAGTTTCTTCCTGAAGATTATGTTGAGCGGGTGAAGCGTGTTCATGAGTTTGGTGGCTATGGGTCCAGGGGTTATGAATATGATTGGAAAAAGGGAGGAGGCAAACAAAAAACCTTCTGCGAACTCATACAACTGCTGTTTCCTCAAGGATGCTTACCGGCTTGCACAATAGATCGTGTATTCAGAAATGAAGCTGTGGATCGAACTCCTCCACATCTCCAACACAGCCGATCGAACTCCTTCCGCCCTTGTTTCTGTTGATCTGCACCAAAAAGACAGAGGACACGAAGGAGAGGAGAAGCGGCCGAAGATCTGATGTCATCATCGACGATCCCATCGTCGTCGCTGAGAAGGCTTTGACGTCCATGACTTCTGGATCGCCGGCTGCAGTGGTGGTAGAGGAGGAGAGAAATCTGTGTGAAAGATCTGAAACCAGAGAGAGAGATGTGTGTTTCAGTGAGGTGCCGAGAGGGAGAGGGAGGTTTGAATTGGTTGAGATCCGGCGGGCGGTCAAGGCAAGGTTGCCGCCCGCCGGAAGGCGAAGAACACCAAGATCTTTAACCTATGGCTCTGATACCATGTAAGATTTTATGTATTATTGATTGATTTATTACAAGATTGTTGTATATATTTTGTATATTACAAGCTATTATATAGGAGAGTGTTTGGGAGTAGGTGGAGAGTAGGTGAAGTGGAGGTGGTAGTGGTGTAGTGGGTTAGGTTTAGTGGAGTAGGTGAGGTGGTAGTGGTGGTAGGTTTATGGTAAATTCTAACAAATCTGGTGGGTGCGCCCGCAGATGAAAGTCGCTCACTGACTGACTGGTTGGATGCTGTGGCTGATGGCTTCCTTAGCCTTCAAACCGAGACAGTAGATCGGTTCAAGGAAGTGATGGCTGAAATGCTTACTATGTCGGATGCTTGGAAAGACACATCGCAGGAATACTGACGAACTCTCCCTTGTGAAAAAGGCTATCTGTGGGCATACGAATCATGGTGAGACCCCTGTGAAAATTAAAGTTCCTGATCCTAAGGCTTTCAGTGGTACTCAAAGTGCCAAGGAACTTGAGAATTTTCTGTGGGACATGAAACAGTACTTCAAGGCTGCTCATGTGCAAGAAAGAGAGAAAGTTACCATCACAAGCATGTACCTTTTGGGGGATGCTAAACTCTGGTGGCATACTCGTATGGAGGACGATGCACGCCCTCAAATTGAAACGTTGGAATCGTTAAAGAAGGAATTGAAGGAGCATTTCCTTCCTTGTAATTCATCTTGGGTTGCAAGGGAAGCCTTACAGAGATTGAAGCATACAAGATTTGTGCGGGAATATATAAAGCAGTTTAGTTCTTTGATGCTTGACATCAAGAACATGTCCAACGATGACAAGTCGTTTAATTTCATGTCTGGACTTCAAAATTGGGCTCAGTTGGAACTTCAAAGGTTGGGGCTGAAGGATTTGCCTTCGGCCATGGCTGCTATGGATGGCCTACTTAACTACAAACTCAGTCAAGCATCCACTTCAGAATCCAAGTCTTCCAAACGTAAAGGGAAGGACAAGAGGAATGATAAGCAGACATCTGGGTTTAAGAAGGTGAAGGCAGGCTACAAGTCTAAGCAAAAAGGTGAGGAATCACAGAACAAAGGGGAAAAATCAAATTTTGGTTGCTTTATTTGTGATGGTCCTCACTGTGCCAAAGATTGTCCAAAGCGAGAGAAATTGAATGCCATCGTCATTGAAAATGACAAGGATGGTTCAGACTCTGATGGCCCTACAAGAGTCTAATCCGTTGTAATTGTTGAATACAATTCACTCAGATAAGGCCCCATTGACGAGGTTGATGTACATTGAGTTTTAGGTAACTCTATTGTCTTTGCTATGGTGGACACAGGCACCACACATAACTTCTTGTCAGAAAAGATGGTGTAGTCCATTGGGTTGAAAGTTACCAAGTCCAAGCCAAATCAAGGCGGTGAACTCAGTTGCACAGCATGTGCACGGGATGGCTTCTGATGTACAAATCAGAGTTGGTGAATGGGTTGGACAAATTGATTTGATGGTGGTTCCTTTGGATGATTTTGATGTCATTCTTGGGAACGACTTCTTTGTGACAACAAAAGTGGCATCGATGCCATATTTGGGAGGATAACTAATTTCAGATGAACACAAACCTTGCATTGTTAGTGGCTGTAACCGGCCAGACAAAGGCAAGGGCATGAAGAGAAAGACAGAGACATTGTAGGCCATGCAAGTGCACAATGGTTTGAGATCAGGAACTCCAAAATGTTTGACCACATGTTTGAAGAACAACTCTGAAGCCACATCAACAGGGCATGCACGTGGTGCAGATATACAAATAGAATACTTAGAGAAACGATCAACAAGAACAAAAATTGAACGCATACCATCCACCTTTGGCAAACTAGAAATGAAGTCCATAGAAATGGAGACTCAAGGCTTCTCCAGAATGAGAAGAGGCAGTAGTAAATAGGCTTCCTTTTTGTGCTCAATTTTGTCTTGTTGGCAGACCAAGCATGTCGTGGCATACATCTCAATGTCATCTTTCATCTTGGGCCATTAATAGGAACAAGATAGAAGAGCCAACATCCGCTTTACCCTCGAGTGACCAGCCCATTGCGGATCATGTGTTTCCCTCAATAATTCCTGTTTCAATCCCCCATTGTTAGGAACAAACAATCTATCTCCTTTGGCATGGAGTAGATCATCTTCCAACCAATATCTGCGGACAACTCCCTCTTTCACTTGCTATACGAACTTCTAATAAGCGGCATCCCCAATAGCATTCTCACGAACTCAGTCCAACAGATTTGACTTAATGGTAGAAATGGCAGCCACATGTTCCTCAACTACCTTCCTACTCAATGCATTCACAACCTGGTTGTGCCGAACAGGTTCATGCTTCCACTCGAAGTCATACTCCAAAAACTCTTGCCATCGAGCATGTCTAGGAGACAACTTTTTTCTGCATTTTGAAGAAAGTATTCGCCACATTATCTGTTAGGACTTGAAACTTAGTCCCCAACAAATAAACCCTCCAAATGAGAAGACAATGTACCATTGCTGTCATTCCTTTCTCGTGGGCTAAATAGTTTTTCTCCGCAACATTTAACTTGCGACTTTCAAAGGCAACTGGGTGCCCTCCTATACCAAAACGTCGTCAATGGCTTTGTCCAACGCATCAATATGCACTTCAAAAGGAAGTTCAAAATCTAGTAACCGCAACACCAGTTCAGTTGACACCGCAACTTTTAATTTGTCAAAGGCCACTTGACACTTCTCACTCCAATTCCACTTTTGATCCTTCTTAAGCAAATCAGTGAGTGATGCGGTCTTTTTGGAGTAGCCCTCAATGAACTTTCTATAATAGTTGGCAAGACACAAAAAAGAACGCAACTTCGAAACATTGCTAGGAGTAGGCCAATCGCGAATGGCTTGAACTTTCTTGCTATCCATCTTCACATGTCCTTTGCAAATAATGTGCCCCAAGAATTTGATCTCCCACTGGGTAAATTCACATTTCCCTTTCTTTACATATAATTGGTGTTCCTTCAACCGAGAAAGCACAATACGAAAGTGGGACAAGTGATCATTCACTATAAATTACAATATCATCAAAATAAACAACGAAACGATCAACATAATAAAAAAAAAATCATTTATTAAGTTTTCAAAATGTAGCATGCGCGTTTGTGAGTCCGAATGGCATAACAAAAAATTCATAAGACCCATATCTAGTAACACATGTAGTCTTGGACCCAAACAAATGATGATGTTTGTCTAGTGATCGAACCGTGAGAATTATTGAAAGAGGACTTGAAAGAACAATTCCTTCCTTGCAACTCGTCTTAGGTTGCAAGAGAAGCACTGAAGCAACTAAAACACACCAGTTTTGTGCACGATTATGTGAAGGAGTTTAGTTCGTTGATGCCTGACATCAAGAACATGTTAGAGGAGGACAAACTCTTTTAACTTCATGTCGGGCTCGCAAAATTGGGCACAGTTGGAATCGCGTCGACTGGGGGTCAAGGACTTGGCCGCTACTATGGTCGCTGCAAATAGCTTGCTTGATTACAAGTTGAGCAAGGATGTCGTGCCAGAGACCAACAAATCCAAGAAAAAAGGGAAAGAGAAAAGTGGGGAAAAAAGGAATGGTTTCAAGAAATGAAGGACAAGTCCAAATACAAACAGAAGGGAGAGTCCTCTTCACATTCAAAAAATGGTGGAAAATCGTACAAAGGATACGTTATATGTGATGGACACCATGGGGCGAAAGATTGTCCTAAGCGGGAGAAGTTGAATGCTATTGTGGCAAAAGATAATAGAAGGGATATAGATGGTGATAGCCCAACTCAGGTAAATCCCTTGCAATTGTTAAATGCAATTCATGCGGATAAGGCCCCTTCGACCAATCTGATGTGCATTCAAGTGACATTAGGTGGTAGGGATGTTCTAGCTATGATGGACACCAAAGCCACCCACAACTTCGTTTCAGAAGAGGCGGTGCAGTCTCTTAGTTTACAAGTTTCCGAAAGTCCAAGCCAGATCAAGTCCGTAAACTCTGTTGCACAACCGGTATATGGAATGACTTCCAAAGTGCCGATTAACTTGATGGTGGTGCCATTGGATGTTTTTGATGTCATCCTAGGAAATGATTTCTTTTTGACTACCAAAGTGGCACTGATGCCTTATCTTGGTGCATTACTTATCTCGGATAAAGACAAACCTTGCTTTGTTCTTGGTTGTGGAAAGCCGGACAGAGGCAAGGGCATGAAGAGGAAAACAGAGACACTGTCAGCAATTCAACTACACAATGGCATTGGTGGCAGTTACAACTGTTGATCTGCTCCAGAATTGTCTTAGCCCATTAGCAGTTGGGGGTGTTAACTTGCATGCCATGTGGCATGTTTTCCTTTATTTTTGTTACATGTTTGAATTCTCTGATTGTAAACCTATAAATAGGCATGGCCATGCAAACTCGAAAATCATCAAGTGTTGGAGAGTGAGCATTTGGATTCCCTTTGTAATTGTTGGTGCAATAATAAAGGTTGGGTTTTCCTGTAATTGTTGTGTTGCTTTATCTTATATGCTTGACAAACTTAATTGTGTGTGAGTTGCATACATCGGTTGCGACTAAGGGTTGGTTTGATATAAACTAAATAATACAAAAAGTCAAAAAGTCACTATCCTATTTAAGTCACATCATCTTATTTAAATCACATCACCTCTCTAACACATCACATCAAACCCAACTCAAACCCAACCCATATAAGCCAATAAATCAAAAAGCGTACTTTTTTAAAACATCCAAACCAACCCTTAGTGTTGAGACTTGGTGCAATCACAGGAAAAATTTGCATCTGAAAATTAGCCCTTACTTAAAGGCTGCATGGTTGGCATTGGCGGCACCTTGCGCCTATGCCCAACCAAGGCCAAGGCATGGTGGTGGCATGCCAAGTCAGAAAGGTAGGAACATGATAAGTGTTGTGTGGCAGCGGCACTCAACCCTTGGCAAAGTGTGGGTAAACATGGCACAAATGCAAGGCATTAATATGACTTGAATGTAGGCTGCAGCATACTTGGAGGTTGAACACAATTAATGTGTAAGACTTAGTTTGCTGGCCAAGGCAACTAATTTTGTGGCTGGCTTGATGGGGCAGACTGCAAGGCAGTTATTTTCAATTATGCATGTATGTTATACTTTTGTTGCGACAAAGACAAGGCAAGGCTAAAAATCAAGAGGCAAGGCTGGAAGTTAGGAGCAGTTACTGGTAGTTATCTCCAGATTGTTTCTAAGTCTCTAGGAAGTTGTGGGTGTCAACTACCATGCCACTTATCATGCTTTCCTTGTATTGCTGGTTGTATTTTGTAACTGATTGTGCCATGGCATAGAACTCGAAAATTCAGAGTCTCCCTTGGCATTCCTTTGTATTATTGGTGCAATAATAAACCAATAGTCACAGGGCTAATTTTCAGAGTATAATTTTTTTTGTCTTGTGATGGCACTACGTTCTAACACTTAGTCTCAACCAATTTCCAACACACACCCACACTATGAGTTTGAACAAGTAAGAGAGAAGGCCACACACTTTACAGGAAATTCCCAACCTTTGTTATTGCACCAACACTATAAAAGAAAGCCAAATGCTAACTCTCCAACACTCGATGATTTTCGAGTTTGCATGGCCATGTCTATTTATAGGCTTATAATCAGAGAATTCGAAATTCAAATAGGCAACAAAGATAAAGGAAAACATGCCACATAGCATGGTAGTTGACACCCCCTAACTACCAAGGGCTAAGACAATTCTGGAGTAGACAGTAGACCAGCAGTTGTAACTACCACCAATTGCCCCTACAATTCTGCCTTGCATGTCCCCAGCCAGCATGTTTCAATCTTGCATAACTGCCACTGTCAGCATTGTCTTGGCCTAGCATAATTGCTCAGAACCACCCAATAATTCTGCTACCTTGTCTATGCCTTAAACAAATTCGAAATGCCCAAGTTGCCAACCAAATAGAGCCTTAAGTGCCATCTGCTAGTCTTAGTCAAGCCCTCTAATTGTATCCAACCCCCAAGTGTGTTGCAGTCAACATTCAGGTCATGTTAATGCCTTGCATTTGCCATGCTGATCACACTTTGGCCAAGGGTCGAGTGCCGCTGCCGAACGACATAGCCCAATGCCCACCTTGTCACATAGGTCCAAGGTGCCACCAAATGTCAGGCTGCCAGCTCCCAAACCCCACCAGAAGAAGCCAACGTCCTCGTTGGTAGGGTCTTCAAATATTCTTGAACTTGTTTCTCAAATTGCCACGATGTCACATCCTTTTCCCAACCAACATCTGAATCAGGTAGACCTTTCCATTTCACCAAGTAATGGGTCCTCCTATTCTTCTTGCTCGTGTCCTCTGTCTTATGTTCCAAAATTCTTTCCACCTCATTGTCGAGCTGTTCCCGAATCACAGTCAAGGTTCTCCTTGCTGGCTTTCTTCCAGCATTGACCATATCTTCATGATATGCCTTAAGGAATCTTACATGAAAAGTTGGATGGATCTTCAACCAGTCCAACAATATCAGTCTATAAGCCACATTTCCCACTCGCTTCATGAGCCATCATATTTAGGAATTAGGCCTCGGTGTGCTGTCTTGCTATTGATTTTCTTCTAAATCTGAGGAGTCAATTTCAACATCACCTTATTGAACTCTAGCAGTCTCCTTCTTTTGTCAACATATTTCTTCATGCAATGTGAGGCTTTAGACAAGCTATCATTTGCCCCTTCCAACAACTCTTGCTTGGCATTGGCAAACCGATCAGCAGCGGGACATCTCCCTCACATTTTCTATTTGGCCACCTCATGAGGAGTGAGGGCCTGCTGTCCAATTGCTAACTTAAATGGACTCATGCCTGTTGCAGAGGATCTGTGCAAGTTATTGTGCACTGTCAAGTAAGTCCACCCAATTTTTTTGACTTGCCGTGACGTGGTGCCTCAAATATTCCTCTAGCAAACCATTCATCTGCTTTGTCTGACCATCAGTTTGAGGATGAATTGCTGTAAAGAATTTTAACTCTAATCCCATCAAATTGAACAATACTGTCTAGAACCGCCCAATAAAAAGTGTCCCTGTCACTCACAATATCCTCAGGAACTCCAAAATGTTTGACCAAATGTTTGAAGAATAACTTTGCAGCCACATCAGCAGGGCATGCATGTGGTGCGGGTATAACGATAGAATACTTAGAATCGATCAACAACAACAAAAATTGAACGCATACCATCCACCTTTGGCAAACCAGAAACGAAGTCTATGGAAATGGAGACCCAAGGCTTCTTTGGAATGGGAAGAGGCTGTAGCAAACCGGCTTCCTTCTTGTGCTCAACTTTGTCTTGTTGGCAGACCAAGCACGTCTTGACATACATCTCAATGTCATCTTCCATCTTGGGCCAATAATAGGAACGAGATAGAAGAGCTAACATATGCTTTACTCCTGGGTGACCTACCCGCTGCGGATCATGTGTTTCCCTCAGTAATTCCCGATGTCTCAATCCCCTATTGCTAGGAACAAACAATCCATCTCCTTTCAGCATGGAGTAGATCATCTTCCAACTAGTATTTGCGAACAACTCCCTCTTTCACTTCTTGTACCAATTTTTGATAAGTAGCATCCCCAACAGTATTCTTGCGAACTCAGTTCAACAGATCTGTCTCAATAGTTGAAATGGCAGCCACATTCTTCGACTGTCTTCCTACTTAGTGCATCAGCAACCTGGTGCCTACCAGGCTTGTGTTTCCACTCAAAGTTATACTCTTCTAGCAATTCTTGCCACCAGGCTTGCCTTGGAGACAACTTTTTCTGCAATTTAAAGAATGTATTAGCCACATTATCTAGTAAGACCAAAAATTTAGTCCCCAACAGATACACCCACCAAGTAAGAAGGCAATGCACCACAGTAGTCATTCCTTCTCGTGCACTGAATAATTCTTCTCCGCAACATTTAACTTTCTACTTTCAAAAGCCACAGGGTGTCCCTCCTACACCAAGACTTCACCAAGTGCTTTGTCTGAGGCATCAATGTGTACTTCAAAAGGCAATTCAAAGTTGGGCAAACGCAACACCTGCTCGCTCGACACCGCCATCATCAATTTGTCAAAGGCTGCTTGACAACTAACGGACCAATGCCAAGCGTGATTCTTCCGCAACAAATCAATAAGGGGAGCAGCCATCTTAGAATATTCCTCGATGAACTTCGATAATAATTTGCCAACCCAAGGAAGGATCGCAACTCAGCTACATTGGTGGATGGAGACCATTCCACTATAGCCTGCACCTTCTTACCATCCATCTTGACATGTCCTTTGCAAATGATGTGCTCAAGAAACTTAATCTCTTTCTGAGCATACTCGCATTTTTCCTTTTTCACATATAACTTGTTTTGCCTTAACCACACAAAAACTATTCGACTATGGGTCAAATGATCCTCCAAGGATTCACTATAAATTACAATAGCATCCAAATAAACTATTACGAATTGATCAACATAGTCATGGAACACATCGTTCGTTAGATTACAGAATGTTGCTGGAGCATTGGTTAAACCAAATGGCATAACCAAAACCTCAAAAGACCTATACCTTATTACACAAGCGGTCTTAGACTCATCCCCTTCAGCCACTCTGACTTGCCAATACCCAGATTTTAGATCTAACTTGATGAAGTAGGTAGCCTTGCACAAACGGTCGAACAAGTCTGCCACCAAAGGAACTGGATATTTGTTTTTGGTTGTCACTTCGTTCAAGGCACGATAGTCCACACACATTCACAAGGTCCCATCCTACTTTTGGAAGAGCACCGGGGCACCGTAAGGGGCTTTGGATGGTTGCACCAACCCCATATCCAACAAGTCCATTAATTGCTTTCGCAATTCAGCAGGTTCCATAAGAGATATTCTGTAAGGTGCTTTCGCTGGAGGCTTGGCACCCAGAACCAACTCTATCTTGTGATCAGTGACACGTCGAGGCGGCAAAATTTTTTAGAGGAGTGTGACTTCGAGTGAAAGCATAAACCTGGTCAGCACAACCAGGTTGCGGATGCATTGAGTAGGAAGGTGGATGAGGGATATGTGGCTGCCATTTCTACCGTTGAGTCAAATCTGTTGGACCGAGTTTGCGAGAATGCTGTTGGGGATGCCGCTTATCAGAAGTTGGTACAACAAGTAAAAGAGGGAGTTGTTCACAGATACTAGTTGGAAGATGATCTACTCCATGCCAAAAGAGATAGATTGTTTGTTCCTAGCCAGTGTTGTGAAAGGCGCACCTAGGTGCCAAGCGTGATGAGGCGCAGAGGCTGTGACTAAAGGAACCCAAGGCAAGGGCGATGTGGATGAGTCGTGTACCTTGGTTGAGCCTTAGGTCAGGCGTGAAAAGGCTAAAGGCGCCGCTTAAGCATGCCTTTTTATTTTGTTCCCCCCCTGATGCTTGTCTAATGGCTCTGATATGAGTTTGAAAGGGTGCAACCACATAGGATTGTAACTCATACAACTTAATACCCAAATCAATCAACGACTGAAAGCCCTAAAATCGATCGAAGAAAGCTTAAGGTGTCGTCTCTTTTCTCCCTCTAGGCTTGTCGCGACTTCGTCTTTGCTGGGTGGCTGCAACTTCGTCTTCAGGTTCGTCTTCTTCTTCTTCTTCTTCTTCTTCTTCGCTGCTAAACTAAACTGTTTACACCAAACACTTCCTCTCAAATATCTTGGTTTGCCTCTTAGGGCAAATCCTAGGAGAAAGAAAACCTGGTAACCTGTGGTGGATAGAATAAAGCTTAACTTAGCATCATGTAAAGAAAACTACGTAGATTGACTTTGATTAAGTCAATGTTATCAAGTCTCCCAAGCTTCTATATGTCTATCTTTAAATTGCCTGAAGGGGTGGCAAAGAGTATTGACAAGATACAAGCAGCCTTTCCTTGTGTGTGTGTGTGTGAAAAGGAAGGTTCATATGGTTAGTTGGAAGAAGGCAACAAAAAATGAAAATCGAGGGTCAGGAGTCAGAAAGATAAGGGAAATGAATGAATGCTTGTTGGTAAAATGGTGGTGGAGGTATGGAGTTGAAGATGAAGCTCTGTGGAAACAAGTTATAATTTGCAAATATGGTTCTGAAGGAGGTACCAGTTATGAGTGGTGGCGGAAACATGTCAACACTATGGAATGATATTGTGTCTGTTGCTATGACTAATCCTGTGGTGTTTAATTTCTTTGTATCTAATCAAGGATAGTGGTTGGGAGTGGAAACAGGACTCAATTCTGGACAGACAAGTGGGCTTTGAACATACGAATTAAGGATGAATTTCCTAGATTGTTCAGTTCGTCAGTAGATAAGGAAGGCTCCCTTATGATGTTCTACAATAGAAGAGGTGAGTCAAGAGATTGGAATTTCTCTTTTAGAAGACCTCTCCTAGGTTGGGAGAAAGAAGAGGTTGGCCGGCTCCAAGATTTGTTTATTGAAGCTCCAGTTCTTTGGGAAAATTGTCCTGATGTACTTAGATGGAATGCATCTTCTTTTGTCCAATTTACTGTGGCATCAGTTGGGAAGTAGTGTGAAGCAAAGCATGGTCAGAATTATTAGATTGGTGGGATCTTCAATGGGCTATGCCTGGTACAGTTGAAGGGGTGCTTCAATGGTGGTCTGGTGTTAAATTCAAGAAGCTGGAATGGCAAACTTGGAAGGCATTACCTTTTGAATTAATGTGGTCAGTATGGAAATTAAGGAATGATTGTGTGTTTAATGGAGGTCAGCCTAAGTTGGATGAGTTAGGTGATATTGTGAAGGTGAGGGTGGCTCTATGGTTTAAATTTAATTCAAAAGGGGTGCCATATTCAGTGCATGACATAGTCTCTAATCATAGGCAGGTCAGGTATTGTTAGAGAGGTGGGTGAAGGTGTTTTTCTGCTGGGAGGGTGTTCAGTGGGGCTGGATCATAGTTTTCTGATTTTGTAAAACAGCGGGGGGCTGGTGCTGCTGCTTTTGTGGTTGCTGCTTTTGTAGTTGTTGGGTTAGGTTGTGCATTTGGGTTTCAGTTTCGCTTGTTCTTTCTTGTTGTTTGGCTCAGAGCAGGGCTGTTCTGTGTTTTGGTCTGAGATTGTTGCTGCTGTTTTTTTGTTGTTGTAGGCTTTATTTGCGCTTGAGCTTTGTTGCCTTGTATTTTATGGCTGTTTTGTAGTTTAACTAGGTTGGCTACTCACCAACTGTTGGCGTTTGTGCTAGCAAACGATTGGGCTTGCTTTTCGATGCCAACCTAGTTGGAATCGTCTAGCTTTGTTGTGATGCTCTGAGCACTCGCCGTTTTCCTTTATTGATGTAACTTAAATGTATCTTGTTCAGTTGTTTTTCATCAATGAAGGTTCTCTTTTGTTGATCAAAAAACAAAAAAAAGGGCCACAAAAACCAACATGTGAACTAGTAAACAATTATTATGTATAACCAATGTTTTAAAAAAAGGATCAGTGAGTGAACTAGAAAAATGATCAGGTGGACGGGTCACCGGTTCAACCGTTGGGTTGAACCGGAATCGAACCGTGACGTCATAAATATATTAAAATTACATTTAAATAAAAATATAAGTAATAAAATTATAAATTAAAAAAATTAAATAATCTTAAATATTTCTCCAAATACTTTTTTTACTAAAAAATATAAAAATATATTTTAAAATATTATTAATTTTAATTTTGAAAGAAGAAATCAAATATTCAATATTCTCTCCATATGATTTTAATTCAAATAATTTGATTCAAAGAAGAGCAAAAATTTTGAAGGGATATCAAAATTTTAAGTTTCTCTTCAATAAATTTGATTGAATCTCACATAGATTTCTTGAGTTTTTTTGGAAGAATTTTTTTCTTATAAATAGGTAGAGGCTTTCACAATAATTTTAAGCTCTTAATGGGATTTCTCACAAGAGGAGACCCTTAAAAGAGAGTTTCAAATTAAAATTTTCTTTTATATATATATACATAATAAGAAAGAAAGAAAGAAACGAAAGAAAGAAAAAAAAAAAACGAAATTTCAATTTTATTGACGAGGTGAACCGCCCCTGGGTAGACCGGATTTTCCGGTTCACACAAAATAGGCCGGTTTTTTATGTCAAACGGTTTAGTGGGTGTATCCGGATGGGAACCCCGACCGGTCGACGGTTCAACCGGTCGAACCAGCCGGTCCGGTCCTGTTTTTAAAACCTTGTGTATAACTAACATGAGACCATTGCTATGTCATTGTTTACATCTGTATGTGCATCTGTAGTTCGGAAAAAGAGAGAAGGAATACAAGTAACTGTTACTGACCTATTTCATCATAGTAGTCGCTCTTGTCATATCCATGGGGGTCGAATACATCTTTACTGAAGCAAGAACCTATCTGATCAATATCTTGATACGTCACTGCATGAAGCAAGAAGTCAGGATTTCGATACTCCTTTTTATTACGCACTTCTGCATTGTAGCTTTTGCCAAGTCGCTTTAGGTAAAGAAATTTGTTAATTTTCTCCTGCATTTAGAAAAACATGAAGTAAAAGATTTCAGGACAACTAACATCAGCAACACATTTAGAGTAGCCACATTGTAAAATGAGTTCAACAACATTAAGTTACAGGCAAAAACATAGTTAAAACGATCTACTCAGTCAGTAACTAATCAATACTCAAGGATTGGTGAAACAACGTAGCGGAATCACATCCAATGAGCAATCTCAATTTATGGTAGGAACCACAACATTATTGGGTTAGTGGGAGACAAGACTTTCCACCTAATCCCATTTGCAGTTCTTTATTGGCCAGTGACACCATGTAGAATGGTGTACGATGGTATCACCATTACACTCAATATATTCTCCATTAATAGGCCCCGAAGAGGGAACCTCTAATCAATCACATGAAAATTGGGTATCAAGACCACAATCCTGACCCTTGCTACTTATCAAAAATTGCTTAAATTAGAAAAAAATAATGAAATCACTGGGTACCAGAAATACCAATCATCCAACTGACTTATCTAGCTCAAATTTTAGCAGAATTGGCCTGAGCCTCTCATAAACCACTGGCGCAAAACAAGGTATCTACTACAGTAGTTTGTTCACAAGTTGTTTTCAACAGAAGCACATCACAAAAACAATAGAAATAAAAAATAATAATTAAAAAGAAAAAAAAAAGTAGGATAGAGAAAATCTAGATAGGCCCCATGTAGGTCATTACGTGTTTTATTTGAAGCTTTATTTCTTTAGGAGGGGTGTTATCAAGGGAATTCTTCCAGAAATATTTTCTTTCTATGAAATGTGTCCAAAGAAATATCAACCAAACTCTGACATTGGATCAGGCAAAATAAATCCACCTTAGCCAACCATAGAAAAATGAAACTCCAAATAAATAGGATAGGTCTAGTTTACAAGCCATTAATGTTGGAAGAAGAATGGAACAAACAGGAAATGCCCAGTGAACAAGCCTCTGGCTTTACAGCAGGGAAGCAATAAATAATAATAACTATTCTAAAGAAGGCTTATATTCCTCTTAATTCTCAGGAGCCTCTTTCTTCCTTAACTTTCAAAGCATGTATTCTAACTGCTCCACAAAGTTGCACGAAAAAACAAACTCACATAGAAACATTATAAGTTGTGCCATTACTCCCATAAGAAAAGATTCTTCAGCCTTCACTTATCTAGAATATGAATACAAGAAGTACATGGTAGATATCCAAGTCTGCAAACGTTAGATTTTGACCATAAAAGTTAAATTGTTCAAGCAGGAAACTTTGCACCCCATGTTGAAGCCCTATATACATTAAACACCTCATGTAACCAAAACTTGTTTACTAAATCTGTATTTGCACTTTAACCAAAGAAGTAAGCCACCTAAACCAATAGAAGTTAAAATGTTCAAGCAGGAAACTTTGCACCCCATGTTGAAGTCCTTTATACATTAAAAATCTCATGTAACCAAAACTAGTTTATTAAATCTGCATATGCACTTTATCCAAAGAAGTAAACCACCTAAACCAATGTAGATGCCCTCAACTAGTGTAGCAACCCTCACCTTACTCTTGTCATACTTGCATACATTCATGCATGATCTTGTCTTGTTATGTTGTTTTGCAAGTTTTGCCTTGCCTTGTTTTGTTTAAGTGTTGCCTGCATGATTTTGTTCCTTGCTTAGTGTGTAGCCGAGGTCATCTTGAACTTAGTTCACCTCTGAACCTTTGCACTTAGAACTGTTTTGGAACCACTTGGTCGACCCCCATCTTCACCCCGGGCATGGTTGCCGAGACGTTTTGCACTTAGTAATCCTTGTCCTTGGGCAGGTATGGCCTAGACCGAGGTGTGGCACACCCCGGCTGAGGTGTGGCAGTCGTCCTCCCTAGCCGATGTCTTTGTTACCCTGTTGCCGAAGCTCTGACTTTAGCCGATGTCATTACATGCCGATGTGTCTTGCCTTAGCTTGCTGCATACGCTTTGTCACAGACTTGTCTTATCAATCAATCACCTTTTGAGTTGAACCAACCCAGTAGCGCCACGTGTCCGAGCTGATTGTCAAGACAGCCGGCAGACCTAGAAACAAATCATTTTGTCTCAAATCTTTGCCTTTAGAGAGAGAAGCTCTAGAGAAAGGAGGGGAAGTTCTTGAGTGAGAATAGATCTTCCAAGCTTGATCTTCGAGGTTTGAACAATTGGATTCGAGTTTTGAGGTTAAAATCTTAACCTACTCTTGTTGCTCTTATTAATCATCTAGCTGCATTGCATGATCGAATCTGTTTTGCATGTCATGCATTGATCTGAAGTTGGTTTCGAAAGAGAAAGATAGTATTCATGTGTTCTTGAAGAAAAGTCTCGTTTTGATCCGAAAGTTTGGAGCAAAAACCATGTTTTTGTGTTTGTTCTTGCATGACCTTCTTGTATGGGTACCCAGGTCCATGTTTTGAACTTTTGGCATGAAATCTCAGATTTTTGTAACGAGTTATGATCTTGCATTCATCTTCCTCATGATCATGTTCATCATGTTCTTCATGTTCTTCAAAGGGAAATCCAGGTTTTCCTAACTTTGCTTTTGAATGAGGCCATCGGGACCACACCTCGGCAAGGAGGTGTGGGACCTCGGGAAAGACCTGGTTGGTACCCAGTGTGTTTTCATGAGACGGAAGCAGTGTTTAAACTCCCAGCATGTTTTGCTTTGTCATTGACTTGGATCTGGTGAGAATGTCAGGATCATCTGCATGCATATAAAGCTTGTTTTGAGAATGTGATTGCCATGTGATTGTAGGTCCTTGATCTTTGCTTTGAGCCTACACCCGAGGAGATCTATGTGAGTGGTGTTTTTAATAAAGCTATGTTATACTGTTTTGATAAATCTTGCTTTGCTTTGTTTTGACGAAAGTATTTGTTAAGCATGAATGAATAGCTCTGTTTTGATGTATCAAGTATAAGCTTTGTTTTGATGTCATCTTTGACAAGTCCCTTGTGCTGGAGGACTCTAAACTTTCGCAGCACTAAGTATAAAAGGATACGGTCCTTTCTTGGAAAGACTATCGTGTTAAAGCGGGCTACGGGCCTAAGTAATACAAGACTATCATGTTAAAACGGGCTACGGGCCTAAGTAACACAAGACCACCGTGTTAAAAAGAGCTACGGGCTTAAGTAACACAAGTCCCTTGTGCTGGAGGACTATAAACCTTCGCAGTACCTTTGACTAATTGATTACGGATCGTGCAATCCTTGTTTTGTCACTGACAGTTTACCGCGTGGACTTGTTTGTTCGGAAAGCTTGATTTGTGTTTCGCCGATGCCAGTGAGCATCCCTTGAGACTTGTAAGACTTGATATATGAATACAGTCCATCTCTTGTTTTGATAAAGTTTTGATGTGTTTTGCTCTGGAAGGATCTCGGCTAATATTCGTATGGTCTTGGCATGTTTTGTTTGGAAAAGACTTCGGCTATATTCATGCAAAACCTTTATTACTAGTACCATTCACTGAGTATCCAAGCTCACCCTCTCTATATATATGTAGGTGATGAGCAGGACGGCGGCGACGCCTAGATGTGTTTTGCAAAGCTTGTTTTGGATTCTTGTCTGGTCGGCTTGACTTGTTCTATGTCGGAAAATTTGTATTTATGTCGGCAATTCTTGAAAATTATGTTTCTTGGCTTGTATTCACTGTATTTTGTATATGTCGGCTTGAGAAGCCTTTTGATCAAGATGTAATACGTATTTTACTTTGTTGTATTCAAGTTTGTAAAGTCATGTAAAGATGTATGCCATTCCATTTGACCTATGCACTGCTCTTACGGACCACTTGTATTTTAGATTATTGCTTCCGCATTTGTGAGCCCCGTTTATTATACTCTGATTGTGTTAAACTTATGAAAGTTGGCCTTCAGTAATCTCGAATTACTGGCCATCACGGCACCAAACTACTAGGGGCGGTTTGGGGGCGTGACAACTAGTGTGGTGGTTCAATACCTTTCTGCCACATTTTTCCAAACTAATGTAAAAGCTAAGGGACTACACCACAATGGGAGTCAGCAAGGTTGAATCACAGTTAGATACTTTTTTTCAAATGAGAAGAGAAGTAGCCTAGCATCTATGTTACACAGACTCGGGTATGGGTGTCGGGTGCGGGTATGTATCTACAGGTCGGACTTATTATATCTTAAATTTAAGGGTACGCGGATTTGGAAAAAAAATATTATATTTTTATATTTTTAATCTAATATGAGAGATAAAATGGTACTATATGTAACTTATAGTGTCAAAATGACATTTATAGTAATTATACAATAATATGCACATATAATAATTGTGTTATATACAATTATATAAGAAGTATCCATTGAAAAGTATCCGACACATATCCCATACCCTTGTCCAAGTGTCGGGTGTCCGACACGGGTATTTGATCTATTTTGAAGAGTCCGTGTAACATAGCCTAGCATAGGACTTCAAAAGGTTGCAAAAGCACTTGGCCTTACAGTGAGACTTCAAATTACCCTACTTCTAGGACTCACCAAGATGGGATACTTCAAATTAACCAAGGCACACAGCATCCCAACCATCCTATTTTCAAGTAGCTATAGTTACAGTTCAATCACATATCCAGAACAAGCTAAGTTTTCTAGGAAAAATATCACAGTGCAAACTGTCAAAACTAAGAAGCACAGACATGGATATAGTCACGGACACGGAACACGACAATTTCAAAAAAATAGAGACACAGATATGGCAGGACACATATTTTTATTTGCTACCTAGATTAATATTACATCAGCAAACAATCAATATTAACAAAAACTAACTCAAATTATATATTTTATTTTTTTATTTTTTTTTAAAATTTAAATTAACACTTACAGTTTATATTTTTTTTATGGATGATCTATCAAGTATTTAAATCTAACAAAAAAATAATAAACATTCAACATTTATTAAAAGTACTAAAGAAAATAGGGGAAAAGACACCTTGGCAATCCTAGTGTGTCCCCAAAGTGTCCCCGGTGTGTTCCCTGAAAATAAATTAATTAAATAAGGGGACATGCCATGTGACGTGTCCCATACATGTCCCCACCGTGTCCGTGTGTCCAACACAGATACGGCACTTGTTTTGAAGTGTTGGTGCTTCATAGAGTCAAAACTATTCTAGGTATTGAAATGTAAACAATAAAGAGCCATGGAAGCAATTGAATCTGTTTAGACTTTAAAATTTGATATGTCATGAAAGAGGAAGGGAACATCAAGGTCCAAAGCAACAGACAGACATATGATGAAGCATTTTGAGGGAACTCATTTCAAAATATCGAAGTTCTGTACATATTGTAAGTTTTCAAATATCAACTACCAACAAGAGAATACCAGTTCTGAAGGCACTTACTTGCAGTTCATCAGAGCACTTAGCCTTTGGTGGTGGGGGAAGAAACCTGTCCAACGAATCAACATCCTTAGGAAATTCCACAGAAACTGTAACTGTTTCCTCGATCACAGTAGTTTCTGATTCATTCACAGCATAGTTCATTGGGTGAGACTCTGATGTGTCCAGTTGTTCAGATAATTGAGGAGTAGTAGCCTGACTGCTAGGTGTTACAACCAAGGCAGTTCCAGGAGGCGTTTTTTCATGAACGTCAACTACAAATGAAAAGAATTTATAAACATACAGACTAAGAGAAAGCAGAATGTCAAGAAAATTTTCAAAATAAGAAACTCCCACCCATCTTCTCTACCATTACCTAAAAGTTGTGTATGTTAACCCAGCAAGTGTAAATGACCCAATGAATCAGTCCACCAGCAACAAATAATTTTAATTTTCTTTTATCCTGGTCATTCAAAAACTGTCACATAAATTAAAATATAAAGTTTCTCCTATATCAAGCTTGGATAGGTTCGCAATTGCAATATAAAGTTTCTGCAATCACCAAAAAGCCGTGTATCTTAAGCCAACAAGTATAAGTGACCCAATCAATCATTCATTTAGCAACAGATAACTATGATTTATTTATCATTGTCATGTAAAAACTGTTAAAATTAAATGCAATAGAAAGATTCTGCAATATCAAAATTGAATAGTTTCACAATTGTCATAAACCTGCTAAGAATAGCTGCGAATCCAAAATTATCAGTCCACAACAAAAAGTAAATTTTTTTTTTTTCAATAGACATCCAAAAGCTGCTAATCATCATGATAAAAAGTTTCTGCTAAAAAAAGTTTGATTAGATTTGTAAAATCCCTTTTTACCAGAAACGAAGATAAGTGTCCATGAACAAGCACTACTTACTGAACAATGACATAGATTCCCCAAAGAAAGAAACTGTCAACCGAGAAAACGATAAATCCTATATATAATTCCATGCTATTGTCACCAAAAAGTAATAAGCACTTTTCAAATGGAAGAGGAGGGCAGAGAGAAGCGTTCCATTTCCTGTCATGCCATGACAGTGATGTAAACCTGGACTTCATGAGAATTTCTGTGAGTACATGATGGACAAATAGAAATGTTGATATTTCTTTTTATTTTTGTACAGGAAAAGATAGAAAACGATAAACAGACAGAAGAAAGAAGACAAAAGTAGAGAGTATAGATAGAAATATGGGGCAAAAGAAAGGTCAAGAGGAGATAAGAATATTGAATAACAAACAGAGGACATATGACAAAGAAGAGAAACAGATGAGGACCCCAAAGAGAGGGCACAAGGAAGTAGTGAGAGAAATAGAGAGAGCAAAACTTTTTCAAATGATCTTTCAAAATTTATTCACATTTTAGGGATAATTTCCTATTGTGACATAATGCCCAGATACAGGCTTCATAGAAAACCCTAAAAGTATGGAAAAACCGTCTAAACTCATCCGACCAATATGATGACAGATAAAGCATTGAATCTTATTCCCAAAGTCACAAAAACTACCTAAATCTTGAAAATCAGTAGCACCCAAGTTGATTCAGCATTCCTCTCTAAGGTTGGCCCTCAAGAAATCACACACTCCATAAAAAGCAAAAAGTCGGGACACCTGCCTCCGAACCTCAATTCTCAGTCGCTAAGAAGAACAGATATGGATACGAATAAGGATACATTTTGAAAAATCAAGACATTGACATGGCAGGGATACATCAAAAACTTTTTTTTTGTTGTTGATAAATATACATCAAAAACATATTAACTGGCAAACAACAAAAAAAATAATGGAAACCTAACTAATTGAACATGAAGAAATAACTCAATCCATAATTTAAACATCATTATTTAACATACAAAATACTACTTTGTCAATCAAAAACCATTCACTTTGTTTGGTTCTGATTTTCTGAAAACAGTTTTCAAAAAATTTTACTTTTTTATTTTCCGTATTTTAATGTTTTCAAAATTTTTTTTATATTTAAGCAATTTTTTTTTTTTAAGTTTTAGACACACCTAACATAAATAACTTTAAAATGTATAATATTTGTGAAAAAAATCTTTAAAAAATACACTAAATACCAAAAAATACAAAAAAAAAAGAGAGTAAAATTTAGTACATTTTTCGTATTTTTGTGTATTTATTATTTTTAAAAATATTTTACTATTTAGATACATACATCTAAATAAGGTGTATTTAAAAAAGTAAAAAAATTACTTAAAATTTAAAAAATATTCACTAAAAACAAAAAAATAAAAAAAAATAAAAAAATCCAATTTTTAAAAAACTGAATTTAGAAAACCGAAACCAAATGCACTGATTATTACTGTATCACAAATGCCAAAAGCATTTAACTTAATAATAGATAGCTCATCCATAAAAAATAAATAATCACAAGTGAAATGTGTCCGAGGACGTGTCCGGAGGCAAGACACGACTATGGTAACTACTTTGAAGTGTCCATGCTTCATAGCACAGAAGGTCCAACCAAGAAACTATGGAAGTCGAACAATAGATACTATCAAGAGTGATTGCTAGTGATCCTTACATACCATTAGTTGTTTGAAGCTGCGAACTAATCATGACGGCACCAGTGCCCACTATCTCTCCCTCCTGCCAAAAGAATGAAAGAAAAAAAAAATAGCAATAACATATTATTTACTAAACAAAACACCTTAAAGAAATTCAAGAAAATTCAAAAAAAAAAAAAATAAATAAAGAGCAAAATTCCCAATACCAAGTACAAATACATACATGTACACAACCACATAAATACCTCAGCTTCAGGAGACAATGCGACTTCGTCATGGCCATAATCCACAATAGTTAGCCTATGCATTACAGTTCTACTCGATTCCATCAGAACCAGTTGTTGCGCCGGTGGCGGCGATGAGAGAGATGGAGTTAGAGGCCGAGAATTGGTGGTTGGTTTTGGGGTTGAATCGTCATTGGACAGTGGTGGTGTGTCATCATTAGCCGAATCAACGACTCTCTCTTCGCTCGTGTTGTTCTTGGAATCATCTTCGTTGTTCAAATCCTTGTTATCATTGGCGTCATCGTTTGGGGGTTCTAGGTGTTCCATATCTTCCATTTCGTCGTCATCGTCAGAGTATGTAGAGGAGATTAGATTAATACCTTCCGATTCTCCTCTCCGTGCAGCCATTTGAATTAGGGTTTTCTGATAAGAAATTGATTGGGAGAATTAGGGTGTGATTTGACTGAGATTCAGTTAGGTACTCCATACACAGAAATGATGCAGAAGTTGCTAATACACATATACATACATGCAGAGATAGAGAGATTCATACCTTGTTGAGAAGGCGATTTTCGAACAGCAGTGAGAAAATACGAATTTTGGAGAGAGAGAGAGAGAGAGAGAATTGTTTTCCAGAGAGGAAGAGAGTAATCCAAGGCGAATCGAATTGAGAGAAAGCCCTAGCTAGATACACAGTGGTAATGTTCTTGGAATTGACTTAAGAGTGAAAGCCCTGAACAGTAGGGTAATCCAACCACAAGTACAATTCTACTTGGCCAGAGTATCAATCGACCATTGGGAAATAGAAAACATGGATGGAGCTGCAAATCAGACACTCGGAAAAAACACATACTTATATATCAACAATGATTCATCCTCTTTTCTTCCCACCCTTTGACCTCCTCATTAGTTACTTCTTTTTTTCTTTTTTTTTTTGACTTCTAAAATCATCACTCGCCACGTGACAAAAGAGGGTGAGGGGTAATCCCAAAAGGGGTCCCAAACATTATTCATTTACATATATATTAAGGCAAAAGGATTTCTAATTAGGAGTTATAATTGTCTTTCTAAAATTATTAATTTTTTAATTTATAAAATAAATTTAAAAAAATTATTCATTTTATTATTTTAAAAATAATAATTATTTCTTAATTTATAAATTTTAAATAGAAAGATAACAAAAATATTTTATAATCATTTCATTCTAATCACTCTCACTGATTTTTAAAAGAAAATATTAAAACTTATATTCCTTCTCTCTTTCAAAAAAAATTAGATAACATTTTTCATAGAAGTTGTAGATATCTATCTATATTTTATTATATCTTATATATTATATTATAACATAACAAAAAAAAAATCAAATATATACAAACAGATAAAATTAAAAATGTTTCTTTTGCCTCTCAATATTCAATTTTAAATTTTAAAAATCTTTAAAGTCTATCTAAACAAATCTAATTTGAAAATATCTCACGCCATCATACTTTAAATCAATAAAACTCACATGTCTATCACATATTTAACTCACATCATAATTTACCTAAATAATAATTAAAAAAATATGGAAACCACATTGAATTTAAAACAAAATATAGAAACCATAGCTAAATTTAAAAAAAATAAAAAATAAAAACTCACAACTCCATCTTAAATAAATTGAAAAAAAAAATAAATAGAAACTATACAAAAATAAAGAATATAAGAATTTAGATATGGATCTCAAAAAAATATGACAATATCGAAATTCGAATTATGATTTAGTAATATGACTATCTTTTCTTTTCTTTTTTTTTATGTATATCTATCAAAATTTTAAATCACTTAATAGGACATATTAATCAATTTTCAAGTCTTATTTAAAGAATAATTTAATTAGTCATCCTAACTCCTATACTTCGCGAGCACTGGTTGAGGAGCGGAGGTCTAAGTTGTTGGAGGTAAGATCCTACCACTCCATAAATTTATTTGTTATTTTATTTTTATTTTTTTCCCTGTATGATTCTCTTTCTCTATCGTTGATTTTGGTTTCGATTTTAGTAAGATTTATGTGTTTGTTTATAGATTAGCATGTTGGAGAGCAATCGAAGTATCTATGCTTGTTTTGTGCCAAGAATTTTGATAAGATTTTATTCTCTTCATGAAGACCATAAAATTGAAGGTAAAAAAAAAAAAAATGGGCAACGAATTTTTTATTTTTTATTGTCTTTTTATTTTATAGAAAATGTGAAAAATTATTGGGAATTCAAGATTTTTACTATAACATTAGATTTTTGTATAACTAGGTAAATTTAGAATTGTTAAATATCATTGTGTTCCTTATTTTTATCCTCTTTCTATTCCATTTAGGAGTGCTTGCGGGCCGGTTGCGGCTAGGGGATCTCCAATCCACCATCCGTCCAAAACTAGACGGATTGAAAAAAATCAATTTGTAACCATGTGCCAGATTAGCGGATGCGAATTAAGAGAATTGATGTATTGGTGATTGGATGTATATCGGTTTGGCGGTTTGAACATTACAAGCTTAACTTCTTTCACTTTGTCTTTCTTTCATCTTTTGTTTCAGATTTTTATTTTTCTTTTCAGATTGTTAGATTACATTATAATTTTCTTTGTCTGGCAGGTCATAATACTTATTCAAGTGAGAACCAAATAACATTTGATATTAGACACCAATTTACAAAAGTGAACAAATGCCTACCCAAGATCAAATTAAGGACACACCTCTTTACAAAATCTATATCTTCAAAAACATTTTTTATTTCTGGAACATTAATATTATATTTAATTAAGAAAAAAAGCACACATGATTTTTTTGGGGTTTCATTGTATCTGTGGGAGTTAATTTCCGATCACACAATCAAACAGAGAACTTAGCTAGAGAGCATATGGTAGAATAAATTAAGTCAACCATCTGCCAACAAGAAAATGAGAATACCGCAGTGGTTTCTCCACCCAAGGCCACTTCAACGATCAAGTCAGTCAAACAATCTCTCAAAGATCTCACATAAGTACTCAATGCACCAATTGCGTACCTTAGACCCACGGAGGTACCTCACTTTTATAGCCAGCAGTGACTTAGTCCTCTAGAGGTTTCACTTCGCAGGACTCAGGCTCAATATTCATCTCGAACTCTCAGTTACATAAGGATAAACTCCTCAAGAGCCTTATCCTTATCCAGACTAAGAGCCTCCTCTTATCTAGGACTCTTGTCCTCTATCTAGATATCTCATAATCTGTGTATTACCGCACCAAACCTCAGTGATACCGCGATTATCTTGGCAACTATGACTCACCCACGTGGCACTTTAGCTAACATCTTTGGAACCACCTCGGCCACGTGGTGCCATTCACAAAATATTTCCCCAAAACTGCCCTCCAGGTTCCATTACCTCGGCAACCTAAGGTGATGAAACCTATACATGTACTTCTTCGACCGAGATCGTGACTCGTCGACGCCAAGAAACAAGGACTCAAGTATCCACTTCATCAAGAATCAAGAGCCAAGTTCTTTCAACATCTCAACCAAGATTGCTTCTCTAGCCGAGGTCATTACCCCACTAGTTCAAGAATTCCAAGAATCTCTATCGCTCATGAGCTGTCACACTCCATTGCCTCAACCGTTTCTTCCACGTGTTCCCTTCTTATTGGTTCGTACTAGTCACACGCCATCAAGTCACATCAAATTTGCCACGTCGCCTGACAAGCACGTCGTCCAAGCAATTATATCATGTTTTGTAGCATTTTCTCATTTTGATAAAAATTCCTCCTCTCTCTTTCTCTCTCTCTTCCACCCTTTCACTTCCGCACTCATCCCTTTCCCTCCCCTAGCTCAGAGCTTCTCTCTCTAGACTCCATAGCCAAACCTTGAAACCTTTTTGCGGTTGCTTTTGTTTTATCATCTCTGGTAATCAAATCGACACTCAACTCCGATAAAACACTACCATCTACTCCGGCAAGCATGCCACCGGCACTGGTTTCTTTGCTCGTACTCTATAAGTCCCTATTTTTTTTTTTCATTTCAGTTTCAGTTTCCTTCATGTTCTTTGTACATATTTTTGCTTTTAAATGTTGCACACTACACACATTGCACTTGTAGCTGCATCTGTATCACTATCTGATCAATCAAACTTGTATTTTTTCTAATCTCCTTTTATTCTGCAAGCCTTTATGTGTTTGGTTTGTTTTTGTTCTTCCTGTTCTTGAACAAGTTTTTCACACACCTTCTTCATTCTTGCACACTGGCACTCAATCTTCTCGTTCCTTTTCTGTTCTGCAACTTTTCTTTTTTTTCAATTCTAAATCCTTATTGTTCATACATTTTTCAGATTTCTATCTATTTTTCCAGTGCTCCTTAGTTTAGGCTTGGGATTTGTTAGAACTGTACACACTAAGAATATTGCAACAAAATTCACCATTGGGTTTCTCCATGATCCCAAAAATCCATACCTAAGTACCATGCTGAGGTCCTTAAACCCACTATAAACCCTTTTTTTCTCTAAAAAAAATCAAAAAAGTAAAATAAAATAAAAACCTCCTTAGCCGAAATCATGGGTATGCACAAATGGAAGGTAGATAGCCCTGCTAAGATAGAAGCCTTCCGTTGAGAATTCAACATCCCTGCTGATGTCCATATTAGACTAGCTGGAGAGAATGATTCCATAATGCCAGGATAAAACTACATGCCCTTCCCCGTGGTGTCCGTCCTTGAACGGGGAATTAGGTTTCCACTAGATATTCTATTCAGAGAAACACTCCACTTCTATAAGCTAAACCCTATGCAGCTAGCCATCAACACATTCCATGTAATCAATGGGATAGTCGAGCTTAACCGCCAACACAAAGCCCAACTCAACCTCTAGGACATCCAGTTTTGCTATACTATGTGTGCCCTTGAGTCGAAAAACGACGTTACCTACTACCTCAAGCCGAGATTCACAAAATCACAAGTTGATTACTGACTGCCCTAATTCCAATAAGGGTGCTGGAGAGGACTACCTTATCATCTCGGGCAACTAGAAGTTTGCTCAAAATGATGATCTCCATCTTTTCCCACTCCCCAGAAGCATTCTAGGAGATCACAAAAGTAAGTCATTCTCTAGAACATGCATTTTTAGGATTTTTGTTTCATTGGTTCATTGATCATACACGATTTTCCTACAGTTCTTCCTTAGCCCGACAAGGACTTCCAAAAATTTTATGTTCCTAGAGCCGATCTCAAGAGGCTCCTTGATTTGCCTATCCTGATCAGGAAAGCCCCTTTTCTACTAAATTATACGGCCACATACAAATCGCCGCTTCCAGACATTCCAAGAAGAAGTAAAACTCCGTCTGTATCAACCTCAACTATCTCTTCCAAGGCAGATTAGGGATCCAGCTCCCAACTAGCCAACGAACCGTCAATGTTGGCTTGGCTCCATCACAACATGTTCTGCCTTCACAGCGAAAACGAAGTCGACGTCCTAACGACGCTCCCGCAAGCAGAACTAGGAGTATAAGACACCTTAGTCAGCCAGCGTACAATCTTGCCAACCCACCAATCGCACTACCTACATACAAACTCGGCACCAGTGTCACAATCGCCATCTCGTCAGAAGAAATGGGCCGTAAACCTGCCGTCACCGACGATCTGCTATCTGGCATGCACGATTTGGTGACTGCTCAATCAACCCCTTTTTCTTCATTTGTTCAGAAGCCCAAAAGGATGAAAAAAGCCAAGGCCAAGGCCAAGGTCGCCGTCACCGTTACCATCACTGTCACCCCTTCTTCTAAAGAGAAGGATCCTAAGGACGTAATCCCGATATCCAAACTTGCTGAGGCCGAGAAGAGGCAAGCCTCCGTTGACTCCGCCAATGTACTGCCACCGAAAGGTCGATACCTTCTACTTTTGAAGACTCATCTGATTCATTTGTCTCTGACATCACCATCGATGGTCGCCCTGTCAAGCTAATTGAGAGTGTGGCTCGCCAACCCGAGGTTGTTATTGCTCTGTCTTCCGCTGCACTTCTTTCCACCGATATGCAGGCCATAGGTGATTTCAACGAGTATGAGCATTTCACCTACATGATGCAAAACTCCATTGTGGTAAGTGTTTCTTCTATTTTCAGTTTAGTATTTTCTATACTTAGAATTATTCCCACTATTTTACTGATATATCTTCTTTGTTTTGCAGCTCATGCAACACGCTCATGCATTTGCCTACAAGGCTGAGTTAATAAAGAAAGATGTCACAACCCTATTCCGCCCATATTAGAATGATGCCGTGATAGCTAGTAATCCGAGATTACCAAAGACCAACTTACAAAAATTTACACAGACAAAGTATACATATGGGGCATTGTAGACACCCCATTTTTGACCGTCCTTAAGACTTGGACCTCATCGTTTGAACACTCGATGATCATCCTTGTTTGTGTTCGTTTGGAGTTCCCGGAGGTCTCGGCTACGCGCCTTGCCTCAGGATCTCCGAACTTGACTGTTTAGTGTCTGGTTTTGCACCAAACACTTGCATTTTGCCTTGGAGGGGCAGGGAATGCCTTGTGAGGCATTCCCACACACCACCGGCCATGGCCAGAGGCCACCGGCTGGTTTTTGGTGCCATCGGCAATATATATTGCCGGTCGGCACTGTTTATTGTCGGTCGGCATTGTGTTTGGTCGACCGGCCACTGCTTCTGATCAATCGGCCACTTTTCCTAGCCGAGACCTTTTCTTGAGGGAGCTTGACCTTTTTGAACCTTTTTTTAGCTTCTTGAGGAAGCTTGAACCTTTTTAGTTTCTCCAAGAAGCTTGACCCTTTTTTAGCTTCTCCAAGAAGCTTGGTCCTTTTTTTAGCTTCTCCAAGAAGCTTGAACCTTTTGACCCTTTTCTTAGCTTCTCCAAGAAGCTTGCCCTTTTTTTAGCTTCTCCAAGAAGCTTGATCTTTTTTTTAGCTTCTCCAAGAAGCTTGAACCTTTTGACCCTTTGTCTAGCTTCTCCAAGAAGCTTGACCCTTTTTAGCTTCTCCAAGAAGCTTGACCCTTTTTTGTAGCTTCTTCAAGAAGCTTGGCCCTTTTGTCTAGCTTCTCCAAGAAGCTTGGCCTTCTTGGCCCTTTTGCTCCAAGCTTCTAAGAGAAGCTTGGCCTTTTTGGTCAAAGCTTCTAAGAGAAGCTTTGCCTCATTGGTTTCTCTATATAAGGAGAGCCTCTCCTTCCATTAGAGGGGTTAGAAAATCTGATATATATCATATATATATCACTCCCTCTCTATATCTCCCTCTCTCTCTACATTTGTGTTGGTTAGAGGGTCCAAAAGGGTCTAGTTCTTGGCCATTTGAACTACACCTCCTAGCACAACACTTCCATCATCACTTGGAGGTTCTTGGGTCTTGTTTTTAGAGGTTAAGGGTTGCATTTTTGGGTCTAGAGGCTGCTGTCCCCTTTTGGCTACAAAGGTAACCCATTTTCCTTCTTTATTCCCCGTTTTTGCACACCATTTTAGCCTGTCTTGCTTGCTGATTTGAGCTTTGTGTATAACATAAAAAAGTTCTGTTTTTTTGTGTTTAAGATACTTCATTGAGGACACTTTTGTGTTTGGGGTCGTTTACCCTCTCTTAGGCCTTGTTTGGCCCCATTTTGTGCTATTTTTGGTGAACTTCGGGACCACCTTGTTTGGGCCTCCTCACCACTAAAATCTTGAGGGATTTCAGTGGTGAGGATGGTGGTTTAAGGTCCTAAGAAGGAGAGGGCCATCCCCTCTCCTTGTTGTCTTCAAAAAGTGCCATTTTAGCCTCATGTGTGAGCACCTTTTTTAAGTTCATATTGGCCATGTCTTAAGTAGTATTTGTGCTTATTTTGCCATGATATAGCACTATTTTAAGTTGGTTTAGACACACCATGCTTGCTTTGCATACTTGTCTTGTAATGCCATGAAATTGTCTCAACATGTATCTAGCATTTAGACCACTATGCTTACTTGTTTTGGCTTAGCTTTGTGAAGCTTTTATGTTTGTTTTAGTGTGCTAAGGGACTGTTTTTGGTCATTTGAGGCATCAATGCTTTGCTTTGTATAGCTACCATGTAATCCCCCCTTGGCTTGCCTTGAGTTTTAGACCATTGTTGCATGCTTGGCTTGTCTTATTTACTTGGTTTTGCACCTTCTATAACATGATTTCAGAGCTTTCTATGCATGCCATGTATCCATGTTTATTCTCTTTTAAGTGTGCTTAAAAGTTGCTCTTTGGTGCCTAAGTGTTGAACCTTGTGTGCATGCATGCTTGTATGTGTTTTGGCCCTCATTTTCATGGCATTTGGCCACTGATTTGGGCCTATTTGAGAGCTGCCCATTTTGGCTTAAGACCATTCCCACATGTCGTTGCATGCTCATCCATCTTGCATGCTTGTTAGTTTGCATAACTTGCATGCTTGCATGTTTACATTGTTTGTTTGCATGATCATGTTGCACACTTAGCTCACATGCCTAGGTTGCATTACATTAGCATGCATCTCTTGCCTCTTGAATTGATTATGAAGGAGGTTGGGGCCCATTGTTTGTTTTGTGCATTTCATTCCATATTGAAGTTGCACACTTGGCTTTTGGGCCATCACGCATTGAAATGCGCGATTGGTGGTCCGAGAATCGAGCACCATACCCCTTTGAGTCACAAACATGATAAGGGATGTGGTGGTGCACACATTGCTTTGAAAATGCATTGCCATGCCTTGTCTGCCCTCTGCTGCTGTCAAACAGGTTTCTGCAGGAACTTTCTGCCGACCGGCAGTGTTTAGTGCCGACCGGAAAAATAGGTTTGGCCGAGAGCACAATGTTTAGCCGATGACCATTCTAAATGGCCGATGATGATCTCACTCAGCCGGTAGTGTCCCACAACACTCAGAGAAGCAACCTTGGAAGTTGTGCAATTTTCAGAGAAGCAGAACAGTCAAAGCAGAGGCAAACTTGTGCATGGCAGTGACTTTCCGAGCGGAGTCGAGCGCGCATTGCATCGGGCCCTTTTCCCGAGGCCGTTTACTGCTTTCATTAGATTAGTTAATTTGTTGATTGATTAATTGGTCTGTAATAATTAATTAGCTTGTAGGTTAATTAATTTGTATTATTCTTTTGGTCCCTCCGAGCGAGGGTGAATTTGTAATAAGTGTGGGTGCGTGTGTGCATGTCTTCCAACCCCCACTTCTTTCTCCCTTTTACTTACCTGCTTTTGATGGTTAGTATTAGGACATGTTTACTTTAGCATACCTTATGCTATGCATGTGTGCATCATTCATCAATATTGCATGCACCAGGCTCGGCGCATCATACTAACTGCATAAGTATTTCAAATCTAACTTGAATACATGCTACTTGTCCATTTTCACATGTCATTTATAGACTAGCCGAGCCTACTCTAGTGACATTCTGCATGTGTTACATTAGCCATCTTAACATGAACTAGGATCATGCATGTGATTACTAACTGGTTTCTGTTTTGGCTTGGAGTACTAAGTGAGCTTTTATGCTTTAGCATGCCGCATGCGTGTGAGTGTTGCCATAATTGCATGATTACCATGAGGCTAGCTGCTTATGTGATATAACTGCTTGAATGCCTGTGGATGGAGGTTGAATTACCTAAATTGGGATAACGCATTAAAACTGTGAGTTTTGAGCCCACTAGATAGTGGCAAAACCATCTTTTCTAAAAACACACTTGAGGGTGGCAAAATCTGCATTTTAGCCTACTTGCGAGTAGCAAACCATTTTCAAAACAAACATGCAATGTTTTGTTCCAATTTAGGCGATTTGGTCTATACTTGTTTGCTGTGCGCGTAACATAGTAATTTTAGGCTAAATAACTGGAATAAGAACACATAACGTTTTCAAAAACGGATATCATGGTTAGTAGAGGCCGATCTTCGGATCGGGCGAGAGGGGGTGCTCATAGCTGACCTTCCCCAATCGTACCCAAGTTCCCAAGCCGAGGCAACTTTGGTGATGACGGACACGTGGCCTTTGGCACCGAGTCAGGGTTTCCTAAATTCCCCCAAAATAAAATATTTAGGTGGCGACTCTGTATCTGGCAAAGCAGTCTATGTTTGGCACTTCTTTTCAAAAAATCTGTTTCTCAAAACGATTTGCCGGATTTGGACTCTTTGGTTCAGATTAAGAACCGTGACGCAAATTGAGTCCGAACTGTAGCGAGCCCTACGCGGGCGCGTCTACAGGCATACATGTGCAAAAGCAATAAATTTAATTCTAATCAGTCCATAAGAGCTGTGCATAGATTAAATGGAATGACATACATCTTAACATGGTTTTACAACTTGAAAAAAAAATAGAATAAGGTACATATTACATCTTGATCAAAAGGATTCTCAAGCCAAAACATACAAGAGGAATGAACTATAAAGCCAAGAAGCATAATCTTCAAGATGCTACAAAACAAGAACCAAACATCTTCTAAATAAAGCTTAGGCGACATCGCCTTCTTATTCATCACCTACATATATATATATGAGGGAGAGGAGTGAGCTGAAAACTCAGTGAATGATATAAGTAATAAAGGTTTAAATGAATGATATCCAAGATTTTGCCAAAACAATACATATCATAACTTGTAAAAAAACAAGAGATAAACCAAGTCCATCAATCAAAGTCTTTCAAAGCTTCTTGGGATGTTTACTAACATCTACATAATACAAAGGATGACATTCCTGACAAAACAAAGGAATAATCGACCGAGAATCGATTAGACAAGCCCACCCACCAAAGCAGTTAGTGGCAAGGGAGATATCTCAAACAAGGTACTAGTTACATTATAGTCCCCTAGCACTAAGGACTTTCCAAGAATGTCATCAAAACAAACATAATACTTGATACAAAAACTAAGAGATAACCATTCATGCTTGAACAAATACTTTTCCAAAACAAAGCAAAGCTTTTATCCAAAACATTATAACATAGCTTTATTAAAAATACCACTCACAATAGCTCTTTGGATGTAGGGATTAAGGCAGGATCCAAGACCTATAATATAATGATCCAAAAATCCGTATCTGAACTTACTTTTATGTCTTTGTGGGTTAATACATTTTAATTTAATGATATCTGTTTGAATTGAAGCATTATCTGTGGAGTTACGGCTTTAAAATTGAAATTACCGACCTTTATGGGTTCAGAAATCAAAATTGAGTGTTTGGTTATGTTAATGGGAATTTTTAGAACTATTTGGGAAAATTAATTGGAAATCTAATTTGTCTGATTCGTTAATGCATATTTGGGTGGTTAGTTTTGTACTGCAAATTGAAGGCCTTAGAGGCTTCAGAAATCAGAACAGAGGACATATTTATGATCAGCACAATTTTTAGAGTCATCTGAAAAGTTTAATTGAAATTTGATTTCATGCGATTCGTAAAGCCGCGTTTGGCTCTCCCTATTGTCTTAAACTTATGAGGGCATATATTTATATAAGTAGATATGTTTTAGCTGGTTGAACTCATCTTTTGAAAACCCAAAAATATCTAAGGGAGATGGGAAGACACATGAGAGAGAGTTCTAGAGAGAACTCAAAGAAAAGAAGGGAGAAAGAGTTGGAGTGGAAGAGAAAATCAAGGATTTGGCTTGAATTCTTCATGGCTATGCAAGAATAAGTGATGGTGAAAGCTTAAGGTAAGAGTTTCCCTCTCAATATTTGAAGATCATAAGCTAAAGAGTGAATTTCTTGGATTATTTATGATGATATGTATGGGTTTTGTTCCTTCAAGTCAAAAGGTGTTGAATCCTTGTATAAAGCATGAATTTATGTTATAATTTAATTTCTTGTAGAAGTTTTATGGTTCTTAAAGAGGCTAAAAAGGGTTTCCACCATGTAAGGGAGCTTGAACCCCAAACCATGGCTATTTTATGCTTTTGTGTTCTAGTTCTTAATCTTGTTCTTATGCTTGGGAATTTGAGTAGTATTTTGGGGTTATGATCTTTGATGGAAGCTAATAATGTAAAATTTATCATGTATTAAAGATTTTTAGGCTTTGATTTACATGAAATTAAGGTTTGATTTTGAAAAGGAAAAGTTCCAAATTATACAACCATTTTTGGACTCTGATTTTGCCTAGACCGCACGAGCGGCCACGGGCACCGCACGAGCGGAACATGAAAAAGAACAGAGCATTGCATTCTGCTTAACCCACCGCTCGAGCAGCCAAGTCCACCGCTCGAGTAGCCCAGTCACTGTAACGCCCTAAAAAAAATAACATTAAACCCATCCATATAGAGACATGCATTGATACATAAAAGTCCACATTCATCTATTCATCAGAGTATTTCATTACAAAAGTATTACATGTTTACAACAAAAGCAAATGCCCTACGAGCTTACAGCTTTCCAAGTTAACACTTGGTTACAAAAGAGAGTGCTAACTTAATTACACATTAAGTCCTTGGCTTAAATCTATATGTAATACAATTAAGGAAAATAAGGCAACAAAAGTATGTCTGCCTCTAGCCTCCCAAGCTATGTCCTCAGAGGTGGCATGCTACCTGTACCTGAAAATGATGTTCCCATATAGGGTGAGCCACAGCCCAGTAGAAATATGCTAAACCGAATATGAACAATGCCTAAAAGATTAGCAACTGATAGATGGTCAATACTTACACTTCCATTTACATCTTATTACAGTTCCATGACAGTCGAGTCTATGTTACAATTCACTTTCCATTTCTTATTCAACTTTGAGTTTGAAAACAGGGCTCAGTACTCTGGCCAAAACATTTGATGAGATTATAGTTCATCACTAGAACACCTTCGAAATTCAAGGTGGATACACATTTTGGTGTTGTACCAATAACACATAGACCACTTCCATACTTATTAAACGATGATGATATACATTTTAGTGCTATATTAAATCAAACAAACATTTCAATAGATAAGCATATAAGCCATATCACACTACAACGGATAAGCATATGAGCTATATCAACACTTCAACAAATAAGCATATGAACTATATCAACATTCCAATAGATAAGCATATGAGCTATATCAACACTTCAACAGATAAGCATATGAGCTATATCATCACTACAATGGGAGAGCATATGAGCTGCATCCCTGGGTCCATCCCCCATCTTCCCTTAACCATTAACCGGTTTAGAGGTACATCCCCTATCTTCCCCTAAACAGTGGAGTACATCCCCCATCTCCTTCCATACACAAGCAATGCATATAAACACAGAATCATATACGTAATCAATCAATACATAAAGTTAATGTATTCTATCAACCGTCTACACATAATGTATATAAACACATTGGTCATATATACACTCAATCAATACATAAAGTTAATGTATTCTACCAACCGTCATACTCTATGACACATCCGATTGATTAGTTTTAGCTTGCCTAATCATCATGCATTGTCTACAACAATCAATACTACCCTCCACCGGTAGCCGAGAGCAATTATTTCTAAACAGGAAATAAATGCACAAATGGATAATATATCAACATTTCAATTAGGTCAGCTATAAGTGATTTAACTACACCCTTTAGTCCCATACATTTCCAATTTCAACATTTCTAATTCAATTTCTCATTTCCTTTAATCAATTATATACATTAATTAATTAAAACAATTAGGGCAAATTACCTTAATTAACAAAACAACTCTAAGGTTCCACTTTCATCCACAATCCATCATCCAACTCATTTCCTTTTTTTACCAAACTTGCATATAGGTTTATTCCAAACAAAACCCCAATTTTTTTTGTAAAATTACATAAAAGGCCCAAACTTTCTCAAATCTACTCAACAACACCCAACATATCAAAATGCTAAAATTTAAAGACAAAATCCATAAGGAGGAGTAGGATATCCCTACCTCAAAAGATGACACTCAACGGAGAAGACGAAGAAACTCAACGTGCTCCAAAACTCAATATTTTCGGATCAAAAGATAGCCCTTGACGATCAACCCAACTTTTAAAAGGACCAAAGGTAAGGAGAACACCCAAGCTAGATCAAATCCTAGAGAGAAGGGAGATTCTAGAGAGAGGAGCTCTCAAAAATGGGTTTTTGAAAAAGTAGGAGAGAGAAAGAAAAGTGAAAAGTGATTTAAAATCACCCAGCGGATAACTCATATACGCACGACCCGCTCGAGCGGAGAATAGAACGCTCGAGCGTCAAGCACAAATATCTATCACCGCTCGAGCGTAAGGATGACCGCTAAAGCGCCAAGAAACAAAAGCAAAACACATCCGCTCGAGCGTAAAGAACCAGTCCGCTCGAGCGTAGATTTTCATCTCCCAGAAATTTTCAGAAAAAGAACTACCCGCTTGAGCGCCAACAATCCCGCTCGAGCGCAAGAAACCCGCTCGAGCGTAGAAAACACACCTGCAGAACTTCTGCAGGGCTACGAAATACTGGAAGTGTGTAAACCCCACTCGAGCTTAATAATACCCGCTCGAGTGGACAACCAAAAACCAAACTCCGCTCGAGCACAGAATGATCCGCTCGAGCGTAACACCAAAATTCAGGGCAACAACACTAGAGACCAAAACTCAATCCACCTGTTCGAAACATGCCCAACACATCCTAAAACTCAAACACTAAGAGTAAAGGATAGAAACGAGAATAAGATGACAACATAACCACAGAACCGAGTCCGGATTACAGTTAAACAACCAAGGGGAAAAACCGGGATTGCTATAGTCACCGCACGAGCAGCCAAAGTGGGCGCACGAGCGGCCATCCCTGTTTTAGCATATACTGGGTAACTTTGAATAAGCATATCTTTTGCATCTGGACTCCGTTTTGAGTGATTCTTGAGCCTAAAATCAAGTCCCGGAAGTCTAGTTTCCAATGGTAGTGGTCTCATCCACAAATTCTAAATACAGAAATAGTTATGCCCAAATTAGTGACGATTGTTCACTTTTTGTTTACCGATTTGTACCGTTTCTTCGTCTGAACCATTTTCCTATCGATTCCTCCTATCTTTTGAGACATGGGTTATAACTTATTGAGGCATAATGAGCTTGGTACAACCATGGCTAATTGATTAAATGGTCAAAGAGAATAAGTAAATGATCGATTATAATCTCATTTATGTGTTGTGCATTGTGCTTGTAGGTCGAGACGAGGACATCGTCCCATTACTACCAGAAACCTATCACTGTGAGTAATAGTAGTGTAACGATATGTTTCACCTACTTCTTGTTATTATGATTTATGTGTTGTTATTTGTGAATGGTCTATTCCATTGATATTGTGCTTTGATTCAATTAATGGATATGCTTGAATAATGGCATTGATATGGACCTAAGGTCGTTCTGTCCCTAGTAATAGACGTGGGCCCAAGGCCATTATGATGTGAATTGTTCTATCCCTATTAATGCAGTGACACATTTGCCTTCTGTTAATAGTTATTATTAATGTTCTGTTATCCGCAAGACAACTATGTCGACTTGTAATAAACCATGGGAAAATCTTTGTGCACTATTGAGTAATAGTACTGTAGCAGTACGTTTTGCTTACTGTTAATAGTTAATACTGACGTTCTGTTATCTGCAAGTTAACTATCTGAATTCATGATGAACAAATGGAACATATGTGTATTATGGAACAATGATATCTTTGTGTATCTGGAATCATTTTGTTTTGCTAATGATGGGCCCGAGGCCAACCTGTTGGTATCTGGGCCTGAGGCCGCTCTATATAATCTGTTAGGCCTGAGGCCGCTCTGCATAATATGTTGGGCCTAAGGCCGCTCTGCATAATATGTTGGGCCTAAGGCCGATCTGTATTATATCTAGGCTTACAGCCGTTCTGTATTATATCTGGGCTTATAGCCGTTCTGTATTATATCTGGGCTTACAGCCGTTCTGTATTATATCTGGGCTTACAGCCGTCCTGTATCATATCTAGGCTTACAGCCGCTCTGCATTATATATGGGCCTGAGGCCGTTCTGTGTTACATGTGGGTCTGAGGCCGTTTTAAAATATGATTATAAATAAGATCTGTGTATGGTTTGATATGTATGTTTACATTCTTTAAGCCTATACCCATTTAACTCACCTCCTTACATTGCTATTATTCACCGAGCCTTGCTCACTTCGTTTTTATGTATATTTATGTAGGTGAGCCATCGGAGATTGACACTAGAATTGTATTGAGGTCTACCAGTCTGCCAAGCTGCCTGGGGTACGCCTTCGTGTTGAGGCCTTAATTTGTGTTGAGAGTCATATAAATTATTAAGTCTTATGTAAGTGTGTGTGAGATCTATATAATTTCTGTGATTGTATGTGTAACTCTGGAAATGTATTTAAATGCTTGAATCTAATTAAACCATCATGTATGCACAAGCTCAATGGATGTTGTCTTTTATTGATATTGCTTCCGCTTAAGGTCCCGTATGTGTTTAAATATTATTCTAAATTCTGTTTGAGGCCTATGTACAGGCCGGTCGTGAACCAAACTTTTAGGGACGGGTTTGGGTCGTGACATACAAGTACATGGAAAAATCCATTGAATGCATATCAAGAAAACAAGAAGAGATGCTCAAAGATAGGTATGCAATGCACTCTTAAAACAAGCTTCAAATGAGTAAAATAGATCTCGGTATTTCTTTCCAAAACCAAGTTAAGACAAAGTAAAACATGTGCTGGGAGTCAAATTAATGTTTTTTTTCTTGGAAAAGCATGTTGGGTACAAGCCAAGTCTCGAAATGGATGCACTGGGTGAACTCAAGAGGTCTTGGCCGAGATGTGGTTTCCTTGGCCTAGGTGTGGGGCTGCCTGTCGAGATGTTACAAGGTGCCGGCAAAGGTGTACTGTGGTTGACCTAGGTGTGCATGCAAGATAGACTAAGGTGTAAGTGGTCATGCAAGGTAGGCCAATGTGAGATACAATGATTGGCCTAGGTGTGAGGTTTGGACAAGAGTGGGTCTTGGTGATCACACTTAGGGGAAATGGTGAAGTTTGGAAATCTGGGTTTCCTCTTGAAGAACAGAAAGAACGTGAACATGAAGGACATAAAGGACATGAATGCCAAAAACCATAACTTCTTATTCAAAATCCGGGATTTCATTATATAAGTTCAAAAACATGGATCTAGGTACCCATAAATGAAGATTTCATGAAAACAAACACAAAAACATGGAACTTGATACAAACTTTTGATTAAAACATGATTTTTCTTCAATAACATAAGAACATCACTTTCTCTTTCTAAAACAAAACTTTAAATCAATGCATGGCTCATAAATCATGCTAGATCATGTAATGTGATCAGATTAACATAAAGAACAACAAGAGCAGATCAAGAATCTAACCTCAAAACACAAATCCAACGGTTCAAGGTATGAAAATCAGGCTTGGAAATCTAGTTCTCACTCTAAGAACTTCTTCTTCCTTGTCCCAGAGCTTCTCTCTCTATAAGGCAAAGATATGGCAAATGATATGGGTTTCTTAATTGCTAATTAACTTAAACCACTACTGGGACACGCAACATCACCTGATCAAATCTCCTCAAAAAGGTGCTAAGATGAAAAGATAAGAGTAGGTCAAAGTGTGTATAACAAGTAAGGTGGCATGGGCACTCTGATAAGGCAATGATCCGGGATCAAACATAGGCTTCGGACAAGTAAGGTCTCTTTGACCTCAGCTAGGAAAGGCGACACTTGGCCTAGGTGTGACATACCTCGGCCTAGGTTGTACAAGTCATGGAACAAGATTACTAGGTGCTAGCTAGAGTGCACAACAAGGCTAAAAGGTTCAAGGATCAAAGATCTAGGATGCCTAAATGATAAACATCTCAGCCTAGATGATACACATCTTGGCCTAGGTGATGCACACCTTGATTTAGATGATGCATATCTCGATGAAGATGACAGGGTAAAGGTGGAGGTCAACCAAGATGGTTCCAAGATGATTCTAGGTGGTGACGCTCAATGGCCTAGGTGTAAGGGATTCAAAGGTGCGACCCAGCGCGTGAGACAACAAAGATAGATAGCCTAGGTTCAGCACACAAAGCAAGGAACAAAGCATGCATATAACACTTAGGCAAAAACATAATAGCACAAAACCAGACAAGAACCTTTGCTTAGGCACAACAAATCAAAGTCTGCAGATGTAAGCTTAAAAAGACAAAATCATGTAAATTCACATGAGCATAACTAAGACAGGAATGAAGGTTGTTATAAAAAGATCTCTTGAAGTAGACCGAGGAAGCCACTGAACATATTTATCGTCTTAAACAGGCCGAGATAGTGAAGGCAAAACTGCTGGACATGTGCAACTTGGCCAGTTGGGCTGAACAGAAAGTAGAAGCCGAAGCCAAAGCATCTTCCAAGAAGGCTGCCAAGGTTGAGATGACTCTTGTTGAGGCCCTTGCTTCTAAGGATGCCGAGATCAAGGCAGCAGGTAAAAAGGCATATGCCAAGGGCCAAGCTGACGTCAAATAGCAATATAAGAAATAGGTCAACCTAGCTTGCAACCAAGGCTTCTATCTCGACTAGTCGATGACCCTAGATAAGCTTTTGGTGCCTAAAGATTTTCCACTTCGGGATCCCATCCAGCTCCAAGTGCCTTTCACTCATTTTCTAGCTCAATTCGAGGAGGAGGAAGAAAAAGAGGAAATAAGCGTTGACGCTGCTAGGCCCAAGTCCCTCATCCTAAATGACCAGGTTCTTGACCTGACTGGTGAGGATGAGGATGAGGTTGCTAAGAGCTCCATCGCAAACTAGGCCACCCTTGAACCCGAGGTTGAGGCAACTGACAAGGGCTTTGATGAGATCCTTTGTGAAATCGATGTTGAGGTTAAGGCTAATGTTGAAGCCATAATACCTGCTGACCTGTCCACTAAGGTCAAAACACAGCCAATTGCTGAGGTGGATCAGGCTATGATCAATGCCCCAGAGCCAAGCTCTTAGGACTTTGTTTTCCCTTTTTGTTGAATAGCTTTACCCTTTTCTCTGTTTCTGAAGGCTTTTGCTTTTATCGGGCCGGAGTGCCATTTTGGATGTAACTGAACAAGTTTCCTTTGTTTTATGAATGCATGCCTGTCTTCATAACACTTCTAAGTGTTCAATGTTTGCTTTTGTACGCTTTTTTCCTTGCATATTTTCATACTTCGAATCTTTTAAAGTTCTTCTAAGTAAAACTTTTTTCTATAATCACTTCGGATTAAAACATGTCGGTACCAATCACCTCGAATAGTTTCTCTAACATTTATCTCGAATAACTTCAACTTGTAAAATTTTTCTCAAAAATTTTCACAAGTCTTATATTCATTCATTTATGCTTCTTGGCCCCAATTGTGAACTTAAGTATCACTTATGTTCACATTAAGGTTGCATCGTCTGGTTCTTGCCTAAGTTTAATTTTGACATCCTTGACCGAGGTCATCATGTTTGGCTTGCCCAAACTAAACACTTTAAGGCTTGACCTTAGTGTACCGAGAGTACTACCTACCTCAGCTTTTTGCACAAACCGGCCAAAAGTGGCTAGTTCCGCATTGTTTCACCTTAAAACATTGCCTTACACTTAGTTCAACTCTAGATGACAAGTCTAAGTTGATTGCCTTGTTCACCCCGGGAACATCGCTTTATACTTAGTTCAACTCTGCCATCATGGTGAGTGTAAGCTGATCACCTTGTTCACCTCAGGAACATCGCTTTATACTTAGTTCAGCTCTACCATCATGGCGAGTCTAAGTTGATCGCCTTGTTCACCTTGGGAACATCGCTTTATACTTAGTTCAACTCTGCCATCATAGCAAGTCTAAGTTAATTGCTTTGTTCACCTCGGGAACATCACTTTCCAGTCTTATCAAAAATTTCAACAACATTTTTGTAAGAGACAAAATCAATACTAGTATTTTATTAATACTTCGGCTAAAATCAATTCAAATTACAATGGCAAAGAGAAAAAATAGAATAATCAGTGATAGAAAAATTTTAGATTGCTGGCATTCCAAGGTCTTGGCAATTCCTTGCCATCAGTGTCCTCAAGTGAATATGCACCATTGCCAGCAACCGAGATGATGCGATATGGTCCCTCCTAGTTTGGGCCAAGCTTGCCCTCCCTGATATCCTTCTTATTGCCGACAACTTTTCATAATACAAGGTCTTCAACTTGGAACTCTCTAGGATTAACCTTCTTATTGTATGCCCTAGCAAGTTGCCGTTGGTACGCTTCTAGCTGAATTGTTGCTCTCTCTTCTCTTTTCAATTAGGTCCAGATCTCGAGTAATGAATGCCTCATTTGTTCCATTCTCCACTTCTTGGGTTCTAATTCCAGGGATGCCGATCTCCAGTGGAATAATTGCTTCTGTGCTATAGGCCATGGCAAAAGAAGACTCACCATTAGATCTTTTCGGCGTAGTCTGATATGCCTATAGAACATTGGGCAGTTCCTTCACCTACTTACCTTTAACAGCTTCCAGCCTTTTCTTGATTCCATCTAGGATAGTCTTGTTCGATGCTTCAGCTTGACCATTGCTCTGGGAAAAGTTAGGGGTTGAATAATAGTTCTTAATATTGTGTTTCACACAGAAGTTCTTGATCAACTTGCTGTCGAATTGAGTACCATTATCTGCCACTATTGCTCTTAGGATTTTGAATCTAGTGATTATGTTCTTCTAGATGAAATTTTTTACATCTACATCACGGATTTTGGCAAAGGGTTCAATCTCTACCCACTTTGTAAAATAATCAATTACTATAAGCAAGAATTTCCTCTGTCCAGCTGCCTGGAGCAATTGTCCAATAAGATCTATGTCTCACTAGGCAAATGGCCAAGGACTAGATACTGGATTTAAATCTCCAGCAAGCTGGTGTATCAAAGGTGCAAACCTTTGACACTTTTTGCATTTTCTTACATAGGCTTAGCCATCTTCCTACATATAGGGCCACCAGTATCCCTATGATATAGCTCTGTGAGCAAGTGATCTGCCCCTTGTATGGCTTCTGCATACTCCCTCATGAATCTCGTACAAAAAGTCCTCTACATGGGATGGGTGTACACATCGCAGTAAAGGTCTAATAAAAGACTTCTTGTACATATGGCTTTCTACTGACAAGTAGAACCTGGCTGATTTCAATCTAATCTTGTGGGCTTCCCTTCTATCTTTTGGAAGCTTGCATCTCTTAGGAACATAACTATGGCATCCATCCAACTTCAACCCAACTCTACGCACATTGTTTCATATTATGTTATCAGAGGTTCAGTACTTGGGCCATACAGGTAATCAACCATAATTATTCTTGGCACGCTTGACTTTATAGCACTAGCCAGGTTTGCTAGGGCGTCAGCATGACTGTTGTCATCTCGGCTGACCTACTGTAGCCGGCAACTTGGAATTGTGTAAGTAACTTCATGACCTCCTTTATATAGACCACCATTCTCTCATCTCAGGCTGTGTACTCGCTCGTCGCTTGATTTATAATTAGTTAGGAGTCGCAGAAAACTACCACCTCGTCGGCTTCCACAGCTGCTGCTAGTTTCAGTCCAGTAATTAGTGCTTTATATTCTACTTCGTTGTTGGAGGCCTTGAACCCTAATCAGATAGATTGTTCTATCATTCGCCCATCTGGCAAAACCAAAACAACTCCTGTCCCCGCTCTTTTTCAGTTTGAACTGCCATCAACAACGAGACGGAAGGAATTGCCGATGTAAATATCGCAGGGTTTTAACTTTTCTTCACCCTTCTTTTGTTTTCCCAACGTGGGGTTCCATGGCCCCAACTGATTTCCTTCTTTCTCTCTTGGCATTTAAGGCCAAGGTTCACCGGTGCTCGTCTCGGAATCGCGCCTAGAGTGAACTCTGCCATAAAGTCGGTCAGAACTTGACCCTTTATTGTTGTCCTTGGTCTATATTCTATGTCATACTGACCTAGAACTACAGCTTATCACGCTACTTTTCCTGTCAAATCTCCTTGCGGCAACAAAGACTTTAGTGGGTGTTCTGTAAGTACCACGATTTTGTAAGCTTGGAAGTAATGGTTCAGTTTCTTTGAAGACATTACTAGAGCAAGTGTTAATTTCTCCAAGGGAATGTAGCTAGTTTCTACACTGGCCAGGGTCTAGCTGACATAGTACACTGCCTTCTGTTCTCCTTCTTCCTTTCAGATTACCACAACACTAATAGCGTGGTCAAAAACTGCTAAGTATAAGAACAACCCTTCTCCTGGTATCGGGTTTGACAGTGCCAGTGCTGTTGTCAGGTACTTTTTCAAGTCGGCTAGGGAAACTTCGCACTTCTCTATCCACAGAAAGTTTGTGGCCTTCTTTAACAACTGAAAGGATGGCTTACATTTATCTAAACTCCAACTGATGAATCTGTTTAGGGTTGCTGCCTCGCCGGTCAAAATCTGGACTTCCTTTGTTGTTGTTGGGCTCTTTAGATCAATGATGGCCTTGATCTGATCTGGGCTCACTTCAATTCCTCTCCTGGTTACCAAGTACCCTAGGAACTTACTAGATCTTACCCCAAATGCACACTTTGAGGCATTCAGCCGAATCCGGTATGCTTTTAATATGTCAAAAACTTTTTTTAGGTCTGTCAAATGATCTCCTGATTCCTTACTCTTGACAACCATGTCTTTAATGTAGAATAGTCCTTCCAATTAAGTGCTTGAACATCTTGGTAACCAATCTCTGGTATGTTGTCCTTGCATTCTTCAACCTAAAGGGCCTCACCTTATAACAGTAAAGTCCTTTAAGGGTGATGAATGTTGTCTTTTCTTTATCTGGGGTATACATTGCTATCTGATGGTACACCCTGTATGCATCCAAAAAGCTCATTCTTCTATGCCCTGATGTGGCGTCAACAAGTTGATCAATCTTGGGCTGGAGAAAGCAGTCCTTCGGGCACGCTTTGTTTAGATTAGTGAAGTCTACACAGACCCTCAACTTGTCATTCTTCTTTTTTACCACCATCGTATTGGATAGCCAGGTGGGGTAGTTCACTTCCTGGATCGCTTGAGCCTCTAGCAATTTCTCCACCTCTTCTTCCACTGCCTGCACATGGATCAATGTTGGTCTCCTTGCTCTTTGAATTATTGGTTTGGTTGACCTGTCCATGTTAAGTTTGTGGCAGGTCACCTCAGGATTGATCCCCGGCATCTCATAGGGTGTCTAAGTGAACACTTCGATGTTTTCTCTTAAAAAGACCTTCATTTTCCTTTATTCTTCCTTGACTAAGCCAAAGCCGAAGAGGAAGAATCGTTCTTCATCTCTTTCTTATACAAAAACCTTTTTCAAGGGTTCTTCGCTTTTGTTGACGGGTTCTTTGCCGACATCATCCAAGACCTCGTGGTCTTCGCTTTCAATCTCTATTGTCTCTGCTTCCCTTACACTACAGGTGTACTTCATTGCTACCATGGAGCAATTTTTTTCCTGTACTTGGTCTCCCCTTACTTTTTCAATCCACTGTTCACTTGGGAATCGCAATAGTTGGTGCAACGTTGAGGGAATAGCCCTTATTACATGCAGTCAAGGTCTTCCAGAATGATGTTGTATGGGGAGGGGGTATCTAATACAGTAAATTTAGTAATTACCTTCTTGGTCGTTGCCTGCACCTTTAGGCTCGTGGCTTCTAGAGGCCATGTTGGCGTCTCATTGAATCTGACCATAGTGCTGTCGGATTGCTCTAGATCATCCTTGTGGAGGCCAAGCTCCTTGTAAAATTTGACATATATGATGTCACAAGAGCTTCCTTGATCAATCAAGATGCGCCTTACTTGGCAATCTCTAACCTTCAATGTTACCACTAGTGCATCGTTGTGTGGATGTTGAACCATGTTCATGTTCTCTTCGGTGAAAGATGTCATTCGCCCCTAATGTCCACTTATCCTGGGTTTCTTCTGCTGGACTTGGTAGATATGTTGCAGATGCCTTACCCTCTGAGCCTCCCCTCACACTTCGTTCTTGTTGACCTTCGAGTGACTCACATTGATTACCCATAGCCCCTCTGCTTGCAGTGGTGGTGGTGGTAGTGGTGGTGCTGTTGGTGCCCAGGCCAGCTTTGCCTGCTCCTCTCTTGTTTTTGCTTCATCGATTAGGTCTCTCAGGTGTCCTTGCCTGACCAAATCCTCTAGGTGTGACTTCAAAGCCTGATACCCTTGGGTTATGTATATATCTTCCTCATGGTAGGCATGACGCTTCCCAAGGTTCCTACCCATGAACTCCCCTAGGACCCTTTGTGGTGTCCCATATTATGGCTTTTCCTGATTCTCTCCAAAACCTTATAGACGGGGATCTTAAAAACTATACTTACTGCGTGCATGGATTTCAACCCTAACTCTTGCTGTCAATGCCAATATTTCCTCACCTTCTCTTTGGCGAGCCGTTTCTCCTTTCTTGTTTTGGTATCTTCTTCCCCTTCTTGTCTTCCTCTGCCTTGGTGTATGTTCTATCCACGCCATTAACTCCTCCATGTTCTTTGGGAGTGTTTTTGCGAGCGACTGCCGGAGTGGGCAATCATCTTCCAAGCCATTCTTAAAAAACATGAATGCGAATTCCTGGTTACAAGCCGGAATCCAGTTGTAAACCTCATAGCACCTCTTGGCGTAGGCCCTAAGACCTTTGCCATCGCTGATCTTCAAAGCTAGTAAGGAGTCTACCCTTAGTGGTTGCAACTTGTTTGTAATAAACCTAGCCACAAACATCTCGATTAGTCCTTTCCAACTCTTTATGTATCCTTTCGAGAGTTTGTGGAACCAATCTAATGCTATTCCCTGAATGACGACGGGAATACTTTGCACAATAGTTGCTCATTTCCATTCCGTAGAGCCATTGAATTTAAATATAAGCCGACATGAAAGTTCGGGTCAGACTTACCTTCATAAATTTGAAACCTTGGCATGCTACACCTTTTCGGTGCTTTGAACGCAACCAACTTCATTGAGAAAGGCATTTTCAACTGGGCGTTGGATGTGATCTTGGCATTTTGTCTCTGTCTTTTGAGGTAATCTCTCAGGTCCTCCTTCGTTCGTTCGGAAGCTCGATTATCAATCGACTTCAGTCTTTTCGGTGCGCTGCTTCCGGTGTTTGGATGAGCTTTCTTGGGCTTCCCCCCATCCACTGCATCATCAAAACAAAGGCCTTGCCCTTGGATCTGCCGAGATCTCCTGACATAGGTCCCTTTGGTTCGTGGTGTTCTCTGTGACTCTCGCACAGACTTTATCTGTTCAACATCTCGGGATTACCGATGTGAATTTCCCTGTCCCTTTCCATGCTGCAAGACGGTGGGTACTGTCTTCTGTCCTTCATTCTAGGCATCGACCTTGGCTGCTAGTGCTGGTGTGTCTTGTAAGGGAAACACAGTTGCATCACATTGTTCTGCATCATGAAGTTGACTACTGTCTGCAGATCCGTCAACTTGTTTGCCATATCCTTCAGTTCCTCATCTCTTCTTAAGCATCTATCTTTCCATACCTGGAGATTGCTTTCGTGGTAGTACTCATCTCGACTACCTTTCTTGTTCTCATTTTGGGCCAGAGCAACATTGTTCGCCTCGGGGTCAACCTCCCGTACTTCTTCGTTATTGTTTCCCCTTTCATTATTAGGACCTATATGTTCTTCCTTCTTATTGTAAAGATCATTCCCGATCCCCACTTCCTGTCCGTTGTTGGCCATTTATCCTTATTAAGTTCCCATAAACGGCGCCAAATTGTGGGTGTTGATTTTTGACCACCCAACCAAACAAGAAATTTAGCTGGAGAGCACACGGCAGAATAGATTAAGCCAACCACCTGCCAATAAGAAAATGAGAATACTGCGGTGGTTCGTCCACCTGGAGGCACTCTAACGATCAAGTCAGTCAAACAATCTCTCAAAGATCTCACACAAGTACTCAATGCACCAATTAGAGCGTACCTTAAACCCACAAGGGTGCCTCACTTTTATAGCCAACAGTGACCTAGTCCTCTAGAAGTTTCACTTCACAGGACTCAAGCTCAGTGTTCATCTTGGACTCTCAGTTACATAGGGATAAACTCCTCAAGAGCCTCATCCTTATCCAAACTAAGAGCCTCCTTTTATCTAGGACTCTTGTCCTCTATCCAGATATCTGTAATCTCGATATTATGTCACCGAACCTCGGCGATACCTCGATCATCTTGGCAACTATGACTCACCCACGTGGCACTTTAGCCAACATCTTCGGAGCCACCTCGGCCACATGGTACCATTCGCAAAATACTTCCCCACAATATCTAATTGAAAAGCAAATGATTTTTTTTATAAACAATAGCCAACAATTTTTTTCATCACAAATTCCAAATCAGTTTTTATATGAAGAAAAAAATTTCATGACAAATAAAAACTCCTCTAAAACAATGAAGGTTGAGAAGAAGAGAAGATAGGAAGAGAACAAGAGAAGAAGAGAAAATCAACTTGTTGACGCCACATGAACAAAACATAGAATCAAACAATATTACCTCGTTGTGCAGAAATTCCAAATTAGTGAATGAAAGTAGATTTGAAACAAGAAAAAAATTAGGGTTCAACTTATTCAAAGAACATGGAAGAGAAGAAGAGATGAAAAGATACTTGAGGCTGAGAGAACACGTCCTCGTCGTTCGCTCTGTATGTGTGTGTGTTTGTGTGTGTGTGTGTGAGAGAGAGAGAGAGAGATAGAGAGAGAGAGAGAGAGAAGAGAATATGTGATTGACTAAGCAAAACTGCAAAATCGTATCCACCTGCCCATTTTCACTCATCCGCTCAAAATCTATCGGATCGGTTTGGGTTGATCAGGTTAGACGGGTCGGAAGATCCGTTGATCACCCCATTATATCATTACTGTTATTTATTAGTTTATTAATTGTAATTCAATTAATTGAAAATGAAAGCTTAGTATAACTTTTCATATGTATTATAGTTAATTTGTTAGCGCTATATAATAGCATAATATATATGGATAATCTCTAAATATAATTTCATTTTTTATGTAATTAAAATAGTCCATCTTAAATAGTAATATACAGGAGTTACACGACTTCTTTTATCCCCAAAATGTCCAATCTACTTTTTTTTTACTTTTTAATTTTTTAAATTGAAACATCAGTTGTTTATGTCTACAAAACAAAACTAATAAACACATATCCAAAAACTACACATTTCTTTTTTTTAATAAGTAAGATATTTACAAATGAAAAATGTTTGATACCTCAAAAAACTTTTCATAATCTGACCTATAATGATGTGGCCATAAGTGTTAATTTTTATATAATGTGATAAGAGAATTAATCAAATTATGCGTTTCAACTAACCACATACTCAGATTTTCACTATTTCAATATGCTATTTTAATATAATTCTAATTAAGAAAATCTCCAACCCTTAACATTTTTTTTTAATCAAATTATAATTTGATAAAAATTTAAAAAGATGAAGAGTTGAAAATTATCAAAATTGATGGAAAACAAATTAGGATAAAAATGAAAATTCTTTTAAAAATTGATAAAAAAAAATTTAATAAAAAAGTTAAAGTAATTAATAGAAAATCAAACTTTTTATTCAAATTCAAAATCAAATTAGATATAAAAAAATTAAAAGAAAATGATGAAAGGTTGGAAATAATCTAAAACCTTCTTATTGTTAAAGAATAAAAATCCGTGTGCGTATTATATTCATATTGTATTTTTAATTATGAAATTGAAATAAAAAGAAATGTAACTTAAATTATTGGATTAATAATTGAAACACCACATCAATTATTGTTAAATATCACTGCACTTTACATTTAATAATAAAATTATCTATTTGTCTTAATTATAACTTTTAAATTTGAATATTTTTATAACAAAAAGAGATATGTCACAACTCATTTAACCTCATTTAATCGAGTTTAACTTTTTTTTTTAATACAAATTATCTAAATTGCACTAAATAGATTTATATATATATATATATATATTTTAATTTTTTTAAACCAATAATTTAAAAAGGTATAAACATAAAAGTTAACTTATAAATATCATGTATATCACAAGACAAAATATTAAATTATTTCAAGATAATTATAATGATTTTCTTAAAATTTATAAAATCTCGTGCATAGCACGAGTTACTACTAGTAATATTTTAAGAATAATGATGGAGAAAAGTGGACATATAGGGTGTTGCTCAAGTGCTAAAAGCATTAATTATTAAACTTATGATCATGGGTGCAAGGCTCATCTTCCTCTTTTTGAGACACATTTGTGTCAATACCACAAGCAACCTTCTCTTTATGTATTAGAATAGATCCTCCTTTGGTTCGTCCTTTATTGATTTGCTACTCGGTTGGCTTGGACTCCCATTGGGGGGCTTTGTTGTAGGCCCTGCCCTGTTTGGAAAATACTTTAAATTATCAATTTTAGACCCCAAAATAACCCCCACTTGTAGACATCCCATTTTTGACTGCCCTTAACTTGGGTGCTACTAATGGCTTCTTTGGTGATGAAAGTTGTGCAGTGCAAATGTTCGATTTCTTCAGCAAGAGGAGAGTCAAATCCTAACCTCACACCCCATTTTTTGGACTAAAACTATTTTGAATGGTTTTTAAACCTTAAAACCCTCTCTTTCAAAATATTTTTGAAAAGAAGTTTCTACGATGTTTTGAGGCTTGTATTTTGTCAAATGTTGCGCTTTTCGATAAACCGAGCGAGGACAAAGTGAAAGTGGATGAAAGAGAGATGAAATCTTTGAAAAATCTTTCAAAACACCTTTTTTAGGGGTTTGAAGTTGAAGAAAAGTGGAGGAGAGGGAAGAAACCAAGTTGAAGAAGAAGGTGGGTATGAACCGCTAAGAGAGAGTCGGGCAGCCCTCGGTAAATCAGGCCTATCCTTTTGTATACTTGGATTTAAGCTATGAGGCCACCACCATTGGAAAGAAGACTTCTGGGGCTTCATTTTACCCTCAATAATCTCCTAAATCCGAGTCCGGATGGGGGAGATATGATTGGTTGAAGTTGGGCATCATTTCGGTTGGACCAAAATTGAGCAGCCTTCACTAAAAGAGGGATATCTCTTAGCACACATGGAATTTTGATTTGAGTCTTCTATAATTGGAAATAATACTTCTGGGGCTACAGTTTAGGCTCAAGAATGACCTGAAAAGGAGTCCAAATGAAGGAGTTAGGCTTGCTTCAAGTTAGGGACCAAGACTGATTTTTGCCGTCGGCCTCTATGGGAGTGCATCGGCCACAATTGGAGCTCATCGGCCATAGGTCAGCCAAAAGTGAAACTTATCAGCCACAAATGGTGGCCAGTCGGCACCAAAGATGGCCGGTCGGCCAGAAGTGTCCAAAACTTAGATTTTTTGCAGATATTTCTCCTCGAGCTGTTTCCAGCTTGTGCCACCTGTCCTAGCTCAGATATTTCGACCAAATTTGATATTTTGCTATATATGAGAGCCTTATATCTCATATTCAAGAAGGTTAGAACATTTGGGGAGTCTCTCTCTCTAAAATCTCTCTCTCTCTCTCTCTCTATAATTTTGGATCAAAAATCTCTGCCTCTCTCTCTAGAGTTCTCTCTCTCTCTTGCCTTTTGTGCATGCAAGTAGAGAAATACCTCTCTTTTGCCTAGACATCCTTGATGAAAGTGGTCCATCTATGGGTTAGGGTTGCTTGAAGCTTACTTGGAGCCTTGTTTAAGCTCTAAAAGGAGGATTAAGCTTGGTTTGGTGCCTCTTTTGTGCCTAGTGTGTGCTTTGCTTCAAAGGTATACAACTTACCCCATTGAAGCTTGTCTTGCACTATTGTTTTGCCATCTTTCTACACTATTTTTGGGGTGGTTTGAACGGAGAAAATCTCTGTTTTTTAGTCCTAAAAGTGTTGGTTTGTGCCTTGTTTGGCTAGGGGGTGTTTCCTCCTTTTTGTTCCTTGGCTTGTATGGCCTTTTGAGCTAACTTTCAAGCTTTTCAAACAACTTCTTTTTGGCCTTAAAACCACTGAATTCCAGAGGAATTTCAGTGGTAGAGAACTTTTTTTGAGGCTCAAAATAAGAGGGGGTTGTCCCCCATCCCCTTATCTTTTTTACTTGTGTTGATGGCCAACCAAATGAGCATGTGTTTTTACTTCTTTGTGGCTTTGTTTAGGCTCATTTTTGTGACTTTTCAGACCTTCCATAACTCTATTTTTGGTTGTCTTGGTCACCTCTTGCATGCTTATTGCACTTGTAGTGTAAATCCTCTTTGCTAGCCTTACATGCTTGATGTTGTAGCCTATTATTTTAGCATGTATTGGCTCAATTTCAGCACAATTTTGATAATGTTTTGCCATGCTTAAGCTCTGTTTTAAGTTGTTTTGGTCATGCATGCCTTGCTTTGTATAGCCATAGTGCAATCTTGCTCACTAGCTTGGTGTTTTGAGTTCACTAACATGCATTACTTGGGCTATTTGCATGATTTAGCATCATTTGATATATGATTTCAGTGCATGAAATGTGGTCATACCCTCCCGTCTTTCACTCTTTCAATGCTTTGGAGGGTTTGTGCTTTATACCTTAAACATGAGCCAATATGTATGCCATCTTGCCTAAGCTTTTGGGCTACCATTTCAGTGTGTATTTGGTCTTATTTTGCCATGTTACAACTCTGATTTTTGTTGGTGAAGTCATCTCATGCTTGGTTTTGGTAGGTGTAGTGTAATCCCACTCATTGGCCTTGTATGCGTCATGTTTTGCGCCTTCTATCCTAACATGTGTTTAGCTCTATTTCAAGCATGTTTCTAGCACTGTTTTTGACCTGCCTTGGGACTATTTTGAGTCATCTTGGCTCTTTGGGGCTTGATTGATATGGCCATAGTGTAAGTCCCGTTGCTAGCCTTAACCTTTGAGCCTCCTAGCATGCTATGCTTGTGTTATGTGCATGATTTGGCATCATTCCTTACATGATTTCAGAGCATACTTCATTGCCACACTCTCACATTTTTCACTTCTTCAATGTGTTTGAGAGTTGTGTCTTCATGTTTTGTTTGTGAACCAATGTGTATGCATGCTTGTATTTGCTTTTGGACTTCATTTTCAGCATGTTTTTGGCCATTGTCTTGGCGTGCATGAGGCTTGTTTGAGGTTGGTTTAGTCCATTGAGCATTGTATTGCATGGTCCTAGTGTAAAGCTCTTCACTAGTTTCAATGCTTAAGTGTTCTAGCATGTTGTGCATGCGATGTTTGCATAGTAGAGTCTTGCATTTCATGCCACTTTAGCACTGAAAATCGGCCATCCTCCTCATTTCTTCACTTTTGATTTGTTTTGAGGATTGGTTAGTCTTGAGTTTGAGTTTAATGCAAGGGATTGAGATTTGTGCTTAAATGGCTTTAACTCTCTCTTTTGAGGGTTCCTCCTAGTCAAAGGCATGGTTTCTCCTATGCCTTAAACCATTCTTTTGATTGGCCTTCCTTTCATTAGAGGACTCTCACTTTTGGACTTAATCGGTTAAAGGACTTATCGGTAATCTAAAATGAGTAAACAAAATGAATCAAAATAAAAATATGCCAAGATAACATGTTTATGTTGCATTGCATGTGTTTGGATCCGACATTAATCCAAACACAAGAAATGAGAGACGTTACATACTTGAAGTGATGAAACGTGCCTCATTTCTTAGTCGCCGACACCCTTGATCGTGCATGATAAGGTGGAGGCTCATCGAGTCTATTTGTGCATTCATTGACATTGAATTGTGCAACTTGGCCTTTTTGGCCATCATGCTCGAGATGCGTGATTAGTGGCTTGAGAGCTGAGCACTGCACTCCTTTGAGTTTGAAACATGATAAGGAGTGTGGTTTCACACACATTCCCTTGCAAATACACTGCCATGCTCTTGTTTGTGCTCTGTTGCAGCAAAAGGAGGAAATTGCAGGAAGCAGTGGCTGACCGGCCGTCAAAGTTGCCGACCGGCCACCAAGTCTGCCGATCGGCTATCGGAAGTGGTCGATGGCCATAAACTCTGGCCGATGGCCACCCCTTTTGGCTGACCATCCCTTAGCATGTTCCTAAGGTGGTTCAGAATTTTCAGAAGTACAGAAAGTGTGCAAACAGAGGCATCTTGAGGCAAGGTGGTGGATTTTCGGGAGGACGCGACCGAGCATGCATGCCTCCCTCACCCGCGAGGTCATTTTACGACTTTTACTAGCTAGTTGTAGTTAGTTACATGTTTTGTAATTAATTAGTTTAATCTGTGTTGTAATATTCTAATTAGCTTAGCGTAGTTAGTTAGTTGATTTATTTGGACCCTCCGTTGCGAGGGCACAATTTTGTAATAAGTGTGCGTGAGTGTGTGAATGTCTTCCAACCCCACGTCTTTCTCCCTTTTATTTACCAGCTTTTGATGGTTAGTTTTAGGACACGTTTCAATTAGCATACCTTATGCTTGCATGTTTGCATCATTGATTAGTCTTGCATGCACCGGGCTCGGCGCATCATACAAACTGCATTGTATTTCAATACCAATTTGAATACATGTATTAATTGTCGCATTCATATGCCATCTTAGGATAGCCGAGCCTACTTTAGTTGCATTTTTGCATGTGTTGCATTAGGCATTTGACATAGCTGGGATCATGCATGGATTACTAACTAGCTTCTTTTTTGGCTCGGAGTACACTGTGAGTGTTTATGCTTTAGCATCCTTGCATATGTGTAAGTGACTGCCATGATAGCATGCTTGCCATGAGGCTAACTGCTTGACTGATATAACTGCATGAATGCTTGTGGGTGAAGGCTCGATTGCCTGAATTGGAAAAACTCGATAATTGTGAGTTTTAAGCCCACTTGAGGTGGCAAAATCATGTTTTAAGCCCACTTGAGGGTGGCAAATCCGCGTCTTAGCCTACTTGCGAGTAGCAACTTCAAACCATTTTCGAAAAACAAACATGACTTGAATTGTTCCAATCTGCGTGATTGAGTCTATACTTGTTTGCTATGTGCATCACATAGTAAGTTAGCTAAATAACTAGAATAAGAACGCATGTGTTTTCAAAAACAACATATCATGTTAGTAAGGGCCGATCTTTGATCGGGCGAGTGGGGGTGCTCATTTCATGACCTTTCCCTCTCGTACTGAAGTTCCCGAGCCAAGGCAATTTTGGTGATGACGGACACGTGTCCTTAGGCACGAGTTAGGGTTTCCTAAATTTTTCAAAACAAAATATTTAGGTGGCGACTCTGAAATCTGGCAAAGCAGTCCATGTTTGGTGCTTTTTGATTCAAAATTGATTTTTCAAAACCAATTGCTGGATTTGGACTCTTTGGTGATTTATCAGTCTTACATTGCACTTTGTGAGATTAGATTCAGAACCGTGATAGGAGTCCGAACTGTAGTAGCAAGAACTACAATTTGCGCCATCGCGCGCGGAGCAAAGTTCAGGGCAGTCTACACTACTGACACTACTTTTCTTTTTTGTTTTTTGGTTAAAATGGCGAATAAAAAAAAGAAGTTAAAATAGTCAACAAAATAGGCCCCGTTTGGTAAGATGGTTGGGACTAATTTAACCCACTAAAAGACAAAATAAGTTAAAAAGCCAATAAGACAAAATGTCACATCCAAACCATAATAATTTCACTTTTTCTCTCACAAAACTATAAAAAGTCAAAAGTTCATCCCAAACAAAACTTTTTTGACTAAATTAAAATAGGCAAAAAGTAAAAAATGTAGGTTAAAAAAGTTCTTCCCAAACGAAGGCAAAATTTCACATCTTACCCATCAATCAATTACTTCACATCTTACCCAGCATGCCATGCAACTGCCTGGGCAAGCATGCCATGCCACGACCTTGGCCAGAATGCCATGCCACGGCCTTGGCCAGCATGCCATGCAACTGTCTTGGCCAGCTTCCTATGCCATAGCGTTGCCCAGCATGCCATGCCACGACCTTGGCCAGCATGCCATGCCATAGCGTTGCCCAGCAAGCCAAGGCCGGCATACCATGCCACAGCCTTGGCCCGCATGCCATGCCACAGCGTTGCCCAGTATACTAAGCCATAGCCATCGCCAGCATGCCATGCCACTACCTTGGCCAGCATGCCATGCCTTAGCCTTAGCCAGCATGCCATGCCATTGCCTTGGCCAACATGCCATGCCTTAGCCTTGGCCAACATGCCATGCCACCGCCTTGGCTAGCATGCAATGCCTTAGCATTCGCCAGCATGCCATGCCACCGGCTTGGCTAGCATGCCAGGCCATTACCTTGGCTAGCATGCCATGCCACTGCCTTGGCCAGCACGCTATTCCAAAGCGTTTCTTAGCATGCCATGCCACGGCCTTGGCCAGCATGCCACACCACAGCCTTGGCCAGCATGCCATGCAACTACCTAGGGAAACATGCCATGCCACGGCCTCGACCAGAATGCCATGCCACGGCATTGGCCAACATGCCATGCAACTGTCTTGGCCAGCATCCCATGCCACAGCGTTGCCCAGCATGCCAAGGCCAGCATGCCATGACACAGCGTTGCCCAGCACGCCAAGGCCGACATGCCATGCCACGGCCTTGGCCCGCATGCCATGCCACAGCGTTGCCCAACATGCCATGCCATCGCCTTAGCCAGCATGCCAGGCCACTGCCTTGGCCAGCATGCCATGCTAAAGGGTTGGCCAGCATACCATGCCAAAGCGTTGCCCAGCATGCCATGCCACGGCCTTGGCCAGCATGTCATGCCACTACCTCGGCAAGCATGCCATGCAACTACGTTAGCCAGCATGCCATGCCTTAGCCTTGGCCAGCATGCCATGCCACGGCCCCGACCGAGATACCATGCTACGGCATTGCACGGCATGCCATGCCACGGCGTTGCCTGGCATGCCAAGGCCAGCATGCCATGGCACGGCCTTGGCATGCCTTGCCACGGCGTTGCCCAGCATGCCTTGCCACGGCGTTGCCCAGCATGCCATGCCACAGCGTTGCCCAGCATTCCAAGGCCAGCATGCCATGCCAGCATGCCATGCCAGCATACCATGCCACAACATTGCCAAGGATGCCAAGGCCGGTATGCCAAGCCACGGCCATGGCTAGCATGCCATGCCACAGCGTTGCCCAGCATGCCACTGCCACGGCCGACACGTCCTGCCCCAGCCTTGGCTAGCGTGCCACGCCAATGCCTTGGCCGGTATGCCATGCCACGACCTTGGACAGCATGGCATGCCACAGTGTTGCCCAGCATGCCCTGCCACGACCTTGGCCAGCATGGCATGCCACAGCGTTGCCCAGCATGCCATGGCCAGCATGCCATGCCACGGCCTTAGCCTGCATACCATGCCAGTGCCTTGGTCGGCACGGCATGCCACTGCAATGCCCAACACAGCAAGGACGGTAAGCCATGGCACGGCCTTGGCCTGCATGCCATGGCTAGAATGCCATGCAACCGCCTTGGCCAGCATGCCATGCCACAGTGTAGACGCCCCATTTTTGACCGACATCAAGACTTAGACGTCATTGTTTGTGCACTCGATGGTTGTGCTTGTTTGTGCTCGTTTTGAGTGCCCGAAGTTCTCGGTGAAATGCCTTGTCTTTGAGCCTCTAAACCCTCTTTGTTTTGTGCTTTTTTTTGGACCAACCCTTGGGGCCTCTTGCCTAGAGGGGGGAAGGGCCTTGTCAGCCACTTTTGGCCCTTGTTGGACACTTTTCCCCCTTGTCAGCCACTTGAAGTGGTCGGTCGGCTAGGGGAGGTGGCCGGCCGGCCACCTAAAGTGGCCGACGACCATTTTTCTCTTTTTTCAGATATGTTCTTTGCCAACTGTGCCAGCTGTTGATCACTGAATGCCATCTCCATACATGTGCGTGGAGGGATAAAAGTAAGCTTTTGGCTTGCATTTCTATATAATGGGGGGTCTCTTCCCCATTTGAAGAGGTTGAATATTTTGTGAGCAAATTTCCTCTCTCTCTCTCTCTCTCTCTCTATTTTGTGCTTGAAAGTGAGAATTCTTTACACATTTGTACTAAGACCCTTAGCCAAACATCTTCATCTTGGAGCTGAGGTTCTTTGAGGCTTAGTTTGATTTCTTAAGGTTGGTTTTGGCTCAGAATTGTGGCTGTTTTAGTGCTGTGCTTCAAAGGTATAAGGCTTACCTCATTTAAGCTTTGTTTTAGTTACTTGTTTTGCCACCTTTGTGTGCTGTTTTGAGGATGGTTTTAACCTCTGAAATCTTTATTTTTAATGATTTAAAATGGTGGTTTGAGGTTTGTTTTGGAGTTAGGGTGGTCCACCATTTTTTGTAGCTTGTTTCCTAAAGTGTTGTGCAATTCCAAGGGATTTTCAGTGGTAAAAACTTTGTTTTGAGGTCCAAAATAGGAGGGGGTGGCCTCCCCTCATTGTGTCTTGTTTGCAAGTGTAGATAGCGTAACATGTGAGCATGTTTTTCTATCTTTTTGTGACTCAATCTCAGCATGTTTTAGGCTCTGATTTGGCATGATTTAGCTCTGTTTTGGGCTGCTTAGATCATATGAACCATGTTTTGTATAGTTATAGTGCAAATGCCTTCACTAGGTTAGTGTTTTAAGGCCTCTAATATGTTTTGCATGAGATGATTGCATGTTGTAACATCATTTTACATGTGATTTCAGTGTATATGGCTCTGTCACACTCTCACTTATTTCACTCTTTCATTGCTTTTGAGAGTTGTGTTTTGAGTCTTGCTTGCGAGCTAACATGTGAGCATGTTTTCTAGCCTTTTATGCTTTAATCTCAGCATGTTGTAGCCACTGTTTTGGCATGTTTTAGCTCTTTTTTGAGCTGGTTTAGTCAGTTGAGCTTGATATTGCATGCCTCTAGTGTAGTGCTCTTCACTGGTTTAGTGTTTTAAGCTCTAAGCATATCTTGCATGTGTTGCTTGCATGTTTTAGTGTCTTTTTGCATGCTATTTCAGCACTAGAAAGTCTGCAACCTCCCTCTATTCTTCACTTTTTAATTTGTTTTGAAAGTGGACTTGAGCCCCTTGTTGGCTTGAGTGTGGAATTGAGGCTCTCATGCCTAATGGTTTTAATCCTCCCTTGAGGGTTTCTACTAACCAACAGCATGAGGCCTCTTTCATGCACAAGGTACTTGTGGCTTAAGCCCTCTTTCCAATTAGAGAACTCTCACATTGGACTTAATCGGTTAAAAGACTAATCGGTAAGCTAAAATGTGTAAACAAAATAAACCAAGTAAAATTTGAGCAAGATAAGCATATTTGTGCTGCATTACATGTGTTTGGATCGGACGTTAATCCAAACACAAGAAATGCGGGACGTTTCATACTCAACGTGGTGAAACGTGTCACATTTCTTGGTCGCCGCACCCTTGATCATGCATGATAGGGTGGTGGCCCTTTGAGTCTTATTTGTGCATTCATTAAGCTTGTACAAGCTTGACTCTTTGGCCATCATGCATTGAAAATGCTTGATTGGTGGCTTGAGAGCCAAGTGCCATACTCCTTTGAGCTTGAGAAATGATCAGGAGGGTGGCAGTACACACATTCCTTGAAAAATACATTGCTTTGCCTCCGTTGCTCTCTGTTGCAGGAAAAACAAAAGTCTGGAAAAAGGGGTGGCTGACCGGCCACCTGAAGTAGCCGTTCGGCCACTTAAACTAGCTGACCGGCCAGTTAAGGTGGCCGACAGCCACTTTTTGTGGCCGACCGGCCACTAGTCCATTCTTGTGCAAAAGTGTTCCTGTGTTGGAGCAGAAGCAATCTAGAAGTTGGTACAATGTTCAGAGGTCACAGCAAGTGCAAACTGAGGCAACTGATGGCACGGCGATGGATTTTCGGGAGGAAGCCAACCGAGCATGCATGTCTCTCTCGCCTTCGAGGCCGTTTATTTGCTTTATTTAAATTGTTTTAAATAGCTTAGCGTAGCTAGTTATTCAATTTTTTTTGTAATATTTTAATTAGCTTAGCGTAGCTAGTTATTCAATTGTGTTGTAATAATTAATTAGCTAGAATAGTTAATTAGCTTTGTTTTGAAATAATTAGCTTAGCTTAGTGTAGCTTAGCTTATTCATTCGGACCCTCTTTCGCGAGGGCATAATGTTATAATAAGCGTGCGTGTGTGTGTGCATGTCTTCCAACCCCATGTCTTTCTCCCTTTTATTTACCCGCTTTCGATGGTTAGATTAGGGATCATACTTGCATGTTTGTGTCATTCATTTGTATTGCATGCACCGAGGCTCAGCGTATCATTCAAACTGCATTGTCAATTCAATACGTTTTCGAATATGTGTTTCAAAGCATGTTATCAAAGTGTTGCAAATACCATGCTTAGATAGCCGAGCCTATTAATTGCATATTGCATGTGTTGCATTAGGCATCTTGTATAGTTAGGATCATGCCTATTTCTAACTAGCTTTTGTTTTGGCTTGGAGCACACTGTAAGTTTTACGGTTTAGCATACTTGCATGAGTCTGAGTGTTGCCACGTTTTGCATGCTTTCCATGAGGCTATTTGCTTATTTGCTAAACTACATGAATGCCTGTGAATGAAGGCTTTGTTGCTTGAATTGGAACAATTCGATAAATGTGAGTTTTAAGCCCACTATGCGAAGTGACAAATTATGTTTTAAGCCCACTTGAGGGTGGCAAATCCGCATTTCTAAGCCCATTTGAGGGTGGCACATTCAAACCATTTTCGAAAACAAACATGAGTTGATTTGTTTCAATTCTTGCGATTTAGTCTATACTTCCTTGTGTGCGTCAAATAGTAAAGTTAGCTAATAACTGGATAAGAACACATGTGTTTATAAAACAACATATCATGCTTAGTAGAGGCTGATCCTTTGATCAGGCGAGCAGGGGTGCTCATTTCAGGACCTTCCCCTCTCGTATCCAAGTTCCCGAGCTGAGGCAATTTTGGTGATGACGGACACGTGGCCTTTGGCACGAGTTACGGTTTCCTAAATTTTTCAAAAATAAAATATTTAGGTGGCGACTCTGTAATCTAGCAAAGCAGTCCAATTTTGGCATTATTTGATGTAAAATCAATTTTTCAAAATGATTTGCCAAATTGGACTCTTTGGTGTTTATCAGTCTCACAATGCACTTTGTAAGATTAGATTCAGAACTGTGACAGGAGTCCAAATTGTAGGACCAATTCGAGCTCTTCGAAAAGGGGTCGCGAAAAAGTTGAGTCTACACATAACATTGCCCAGTATGCCAAGGCTGGCATCCCATGCCACGGCCTCGCCTAGCATGCCAAGGCTGGCATGCCATGACACGGCCTTGGCCAGCATGCCATGCCACAACCAAGGCCAAGGCCGCAGGCCAAGTCCAAGGCCGCAGCCAAGGCCAAGGCCGGACACCCAAGCCAAGGCCAAGGCCAAGGCCGCAAGCCAAAGCCAACGCCAATGCCGCAACCAATGCCAAGGCCAAGGCCAAGTCCGCAGCCAAGGCCAACGCCGCAAGCCAAGTCCAAGGCTAAGGCCGTAAGCCAAGTCCAAGGCCGCAGCCAAGTCCAAGGCCAAGGCCGCGCAGCCAAGGCCGCAACCTTAAATTTTTGGAATATTTATTCATTTGTAAAAATTAAAATAAA